>NC_080164.1:135862012-136220345 GCF_950295315.1 Erinaceus europaeus
TTGCTCTCTATAAAAGACACAATGAGAAAAGTTGCAAACGACCACAAACCTGGAGAAAAGGTTTGCAAAAGCTATCTGACAGGTCCAGGAAGATATGTCAACATTTGAGATCAGGGGTTCACATGCCAGAGGCCCCAAGGGTGCCAGGTTCATACTCCAGTACTTCATGGATCAGAGATGAGCAATGTTTTCTCTTCCCGACCCTTCACTCTACATATAGTTCAAGATATACAAATATAGATACAGACCTGTGTATTATATAAACAAGTAAGTCTCAAACATGAAAAAGTGCTCTGACAAAGAAATGTTAACACACATCATACAGAATTATGGTTCCCAGAAGATGGAGGACTGAGAAGCTGCTAGTGGCTTGAGCTCTGACCACATCTTCTGGAAACGGTAGGATTTTCTGCCTTTAGTAGGCCAGTCAATAAGGGGTCCTAGCGGTGACACCAAGGAGGTGACTATAACTTAATTTGGGTTAAGAAATAGAGTAGAAACAAAGGGAAAAAAATTTTTTTTCTTTTAAATTATTAAACACATCTCCTCCCCCCCCCCCCCATAACCAGTACCTGGGGACCAGCTCCTAGCAGGCTCCCTACTGATCTTCTGTCTTTACCAAGATTCCTGTCCCACCAGGGAGTATCATTCATTCTAAGTCTATACCCTTCTGAAACCTCTGGCCTTTTTTCTTTCTAAGTAGCCAAACCCCCCCCAACTCACCCCGCATAGCTAATTAAATAATTAAAAATAAATAAATAAATAAACTTTCTTTTCACCACTCTTTTATGACTGTTATTTTTCTTATCTTTTTCTTTTTTCTCTCTCTTTCTTTTTTTTTCTTTTTCTGATTCTTGTCATCCTTTCTTCCTTAATCCTACAGCTTCCAAAGCCACAGGCCCCATCCACCATATCACCAAACAGTGTGCTTTTTTGAATTCACGGAAACACATTTGGGAATTATTTTGGAGAAGAATTCCGACTCAGAATGGATTCTCACTGCGAGTATCTCTGCTCAACATCCCTTCCTCCTTTAGCTACCCCTAGAATATACAGTGGATAGTAGATTTGCATAACTGTCTATTTCAGCTATCCTTGTCTACTCCTGAAGTTTTTTTTCTCTCTCTCTTTCTTGACTATCAGCTGCCTCTGATCACGAGGTTTGAGGTAATCTGGGACAGGGTTTATTTTTACCCTGCTCTATTTTATTATTAATATTATATAAAGGCATATATCTTCCCTCCACCCTTAGGTTGATCAGAATGAACTCTTAGGGTATCTTTCATTGCTAGGGTAGTGGGCAACTCATCTGTTGTGGGAGGAACATGTCTGGTGACTCCTACCTCCTCTACAGACTCTCCCCTCCATCCTCCTCCTAGCTAATTAAAAAAATTAAATTAAATTAAAAATAAAGTAATCAAAAAAATTCCTTTCACTATTCTTTAATTACAGCTCTTGTTCTTATCTTTCCTCTTTTCTCTCTCTTATCTCTCTTTTTTTTTATCTTGTCATACACTTTTTCCTTCCTTCTTCTTTGCCTTTCTGAATTTGTGAATTATTTTGGGGAAGAAATCTGACTCAGAGTGGACTCTCTATGTGTGTATCTCTGCTCTACTTCTCTCTCCCCTCTTGTTACCCCTATAATATACAGTGGAGAGTAGATTCGCATAACTGTCTATTCTTGCTAGCCCTTCTTTCTTTTCTCTTTCTTCTTCACTTGGATTTGGTTACGATTTTCTCATGGACTGCAGAAATTGTCTGGCTAACTGGTAGTGATTAAACTGCTTCAATACTTGCTTCAGTTGCTACTGTAATTATTGAGGTTGGTGAGTGCAGTTGTCATAAAGGCATTTAGTACACTGTTGCTTGTACTCAAGACACAACAACTGAGGAAAAACAGAGCATAAAAAAAAAGAAACACATAAATCAAAAAAATGGGTAGATCAAAAACATAAAACTGCTACTCCAATGAATGAAGACAAGAGCCCAGAAGAAACTACAAATCAGCCAGAAGTAACCATAGATAAGAACAGTATGCAAGCAATAATAAACTTATTAAGCACAGAAATGAAAACAACATTGGAGGAAAGGAATGGCAGTATTAGGGAAACAACAGTTGAGACCCCCAAGGAAAATACTGATTATCTTGAGGCAATTAGAGAACTGAAAGCTGAAATAGCTGTAATGAAGAAAGAAGCTGAGGCAAGGGAAAGCAGACTAACAGAAGCAGAAAACAGAATAAGTCAGACAGAGCATGAGTTAGAGAAAACAAAGAAAGAGGTGAAAGAGCCTAAAAAGAGATTGAGAGGCACTGAAAACAATAGAGACATATGGGATGATCTCAAAAGAAGTAACATTCGTATAATTGGCCTGCCAGAGGAAGAAAGAGAGGAAGGGGAAGCAAACATTCTAGAGGAAATAATAGGAGAAAACTTCCCAGACCTGAATAACAGAAAGGACATCAAGATTCAAGAGGCCCAGAGAGTGCCAAACAGAATCAACCCAGACCTGAAGACACCAAGACACATCATAGTCACAATGAGCAGAAGTAAGGATAAAGAAAGGATCCTAAAGGCTGCAAGAGAGAAACAAAAAGTCACATACAAGGAAAAACCCATAAGATTATCTGCAGACTTCTCCACTCAAACTCTAAAAGCCAGAAGAGAATGGCAAGATATCTATCAAACCCTGAATGAAAAAGGGTTTCAACCAAGGATAATATATCCTGCTAGACTTTCATTCAAACTAGATGGAGGGATCAAAACCTTCTTAGACAAACAACAATTAAAGGAGGCAACCATCACCAAATCGGCCCTGAAAGAGGTTCTAAAAGACCTCTTATAAACAAGAACATCACTATAATACTTGCAATATATCAGACCAAACAAAAAAAATTTTTTTGAACAATGGCACTAAATACATTAAATCCATAATATCAATAAATGTCAATGGCTTAAACTCACCCATCAAAAGGCACAGGGTGGGGGGATGGATCAGAGAACATAACCCAACCATATGCTGCTTGCAAGAATCCCATCTGTCACAACAAGATAAACACAGACTTAAAGTGAAAGGATGGAAAACTATCATACAGGCTAACGGACCACAAAAAAGGGCAGGAACAGACATTCTCATCTAAGACACGATAGATTTTAAATTAAATAAAGTAATAAAAGATAGGTAAGGACATTACATAATGATTAGAGGATTAATTAGCCAAGAAGACTTAACAATTATTAACATCTATGCACCCAATGAGGGACCATCTAAATACATCAAGCACCTACTGAAAGAATTTCAAAAATACATCAATAGTAATACAATAATAGTGGGAGACTTCAATACCCCACTCTCACACTTAGATCAACAAAGCAGAGAACCAACAAAGATACAAGAGAATTGAATGAAGAGATTGACAGACTAGACCTCTTGGACATTTTCAGATTCCGTTACCCCAAAAAACTGGAATAGACCTTCTTTTCAAATCCACATAACACATACTCAAGGATAGACCACATGTTAGGTCACAAAGACAGCATCAATAAATTCAAGAGCATCAGAATCATCCCAAGTATCTTCTCAGACCACAGTGGAGTAAAACTAACATTTAACAACAGACAGAAAATTATTAAAAGTCACAGAATTTGTAAACTAAACAACATACTCCTTAAGAACCACTGGGTCAGAGATTCACTCAAGTAGGAAATTCAAATGTTCCTGGAAACAAATGAAAATGAAGACACAACCTATCAAAATATTTGGGACACAGTTAAGGCAGTACTGGGAGGGAAACTTATAGCCATACAATCACATATTAAACATCAAGAGGAAGCTCAAATGAACGACCTTACTGCACACCTCAAGGACTTAGAGGAAGAGGAACAAAGGAACCCTAAAGCAACCAGGACAGAAATCACTAAAGTTAGAGCAGAAATAAACAACATCGAAAATAAGAGAACCATACAAAAGATCAATGAAGCCAAATGTTGGTTCTTTGAAAGATTAAACAAAATTGACAAACTCCTAGCCAGACTCACCAAACAAAAAAGAAAAAAGACTCAAATTAATAGAATTGAGTAATTGAAATTAATAGAATTCCTGCGAAACTTCTATAAAGAACTATACACCACCAACTAAGAGAATCTGGAAGAAATGGAACAATTCCTAGAAGCATATGCCCTTACAAAACTGAACCAGGATGAACTACAAAATTTAAATGCACCAATCACAGACAAAGAAATTAAAACCGTTATTAAGAACCTCCCCAACAACAAAAGCCCTGGACCACATGGCTTCACAAACGAATTCTACAAAACTTTCAGGAAACAGTTAGTACCCATACTTCTTAAGCTTTACCATAAGATTGAAGAAACAGGAATACTCCCTTCCACCTTCTATGAAGTCAACATCACCCTGATACCAAAAGCTAATAGGGACAGAACAAAAAAGGACAACTACAGACCACTATCTCTGATGAACATAGATGCCAAAATATTAAACAAGATCTTGGCCAACCGGATATAGCACAAGGACTCCATAACACCCAATCAAAAAGAGGTGTGTACTCCTATGTTCATAGCAGCACAATTCATAATAGCTAAAACCTGGAAGCAACCCAGGTGCCCAACAACAGATGAGTGTCTGAGAAAGCTGTGGTTTATATACACAATGGAATACTATGCAGCTATCAAGAACATGAACCCACCTTTTCTGAGCCATCTTGGACAGAGCTAGAAGGAATTATGTTAAGTGAGCTAAGTCAGAAAGATAAAGATGAGTATGGGATGATCCCACTCATCAACAGAAATTGAGTAAGAAGATCTGAAATGGAAACTAAAAGCAGGACCTGACCAAATTACAGCAAGAACCTCACATCTCCACTGTAAAGCCTCTACTTCCCCCAGTCCTGGAACCCTTGGATAGGGCCCACTTTCCCGTATGCCTCTCCCAATTCATATCAAATAATATTGCATCTGCCGATCACAACCTAACCAACACAATGATTGCCACCTCAACATGCTTCACTTCAGACTGTGTCCAGAGACTTCACGTGTGGAATGACAACCCTTCAGCTTCATTATTCGGGTGAGACCTTTCCTTTCATAGTATACTCTAATTCCATCTCAGGTGGTTCACTTTCTAACCAAGTCCCAAAACCTAGATATATACCAGTTTCTGTGTGAGAGAGCATATGTTCCCACGTATCCGTAAACTACTGCAAAATATATACCTGAAAGCAGAAGTACACTAGAGTTTGCAGTGAGTACCCCCTAACACTTCCTCTCCACTATTCCAAGCTTTGGGTCCATGACTGCTCAACAATTTGTTTGGCTTTGTATGTTAACTCTCTTTTCAGTCACCAGGTTCCAGATGTCATTAGGATGCCGGCCAGGCTTCCCTGGACTGAAGACCCCACCAATATGTCCTGGAGCTCAGCTTCCCCAGAGACCCACCCTACTAGGGAAAGAGAGAGGCAGACTGGGAGTATGGACCGACCAGTCAACACCCATGTTCAGCGGGGAAGCAATTATAGAAGCCAGACCTTCTACCTTCTGCAACCCACAATGACCCTGGGTCATGCTCCCAGAGGGATAGAGAATGGGAAAGCTATCAGGGGAGGGGGGGGGATATGGAGATTGAGTAGTGGGAATTGTGTGGAATTGTACCCCTCCTACCCTATGGTTTTGTTAATTAATTCTTTCTTAAATAAAAAAGAAAAAAATCAGTAACACGTGAATAATTAAGTGTATGTAATTATTCAAAATATATTTCATCAAAGAAGTATAAATAATAAATAAGACATAAAACATGTTATACATCATATGTTACCAGGGAAATATAAATTAAAATAATGCAATAGAATTACACACATTAAAATGCTGTACTCCAGCACTGGCAACACCAAATACAGACATAGAGCAATAGGAACTTCTATTTAGTTGTGTACAGAATGATCTTTATCTTGAGTTCCTAGATTATACACTTCAGGCTGTGCATGTTCAGGAAAAGTGTCTTAAAAAGCTTCTTAATCTATCTGTTGTGTAACTATTGTAATTTCTCATTTAGGCTACTATTTGCCATGCTAGCTTCATAACTGCCAAATTAGCCTTCTGTTATTTGTTACATTATTTGCAGTTATTGAAACTGTGTAAAGAATAGATTCATATTTAGAATGCATAAAAATATTCAGAAGTATATGAAGTGAATAATTTAAAATTCAGAATGATCAATACTCATAAACACTATTCTAAAAGCAAAAAAATATATAATGTATCTAGTAATGTAAAAGAAAATGTTCAAAATTTCTCCCATTGAAAACTGGCACCTTCTGAGAAGAGGACTTTTAATTAGTTGCTGTCCATCTCTGGGTTTGCATTTCCACTATACACAGAATACTTTTTCAATATAAAAATTATTATATATAAGCAATTTCTCATATCTCACTAATTCAAGGGACACAGACTGATACTGTATGTCCACCAAGTGGCTTCCCTATTCTGACAGAATTCTGATAGAATTTCTCTATCAGAAAAGGAAATGGATTAAATCATTATCATTCAGTCTAAGTAGTAACCCATTTTTCAATGATGTATAGGTTTATTTATTTTAAATGCCTATAAAACATAACAATCTTTAATATTAAAATTGCCTAACTTAGCAAATATTTGGCATTAAAAGTATTAGAACTTCAGTATGTTATCCAGTAGTTGCAATGAGTATAGCATCATTCACCGAACACTTTCAGAGAACAAGATTAATTTCAATAATGCTTCTGATTTAAGTACCATCAGTATGTGTTAAGATTAATCATGTTTCAGTGAGATGTATTGTTAGAATGTTTGATGCATATTAATGTTCTCACAGTTGTGGTTATTTGTCTTCATATTCAAAACCTGTCACATTTTTAGTATTAGTAGTGTGCAAAATCATCACTCTACAAAGTTTTCAATTATGAACAATGGGGCCATTTTTAAATAAGAGCACAGATCTCAAACTTTTTTTTGTCAAATAACATCTTTAATTAATTAAAAAATGAATGCAGTTAAAAAAGCATCTAAAGGTAACTTTCACAATATGAAAATCTCAAGAAAAGCAGGAGAGACTTCAAGGAAACTAAAAAACATTACTACTTATTTTTTTCATGAAGAAAATATACAAATATCAAATATGTAAATGGCAGATTTGCCTTTAAAACTTAAAATACAAAGGGCCAGCAAAATAGGATGGGAGCATGCCTGCTTTGCTGTACACTGCTACCCAGGTTTGAATCCAGTCTATACATATAGGAGTACTTGGCACTATAAGTTTCAATACAATAGTTTTTTCTGACCACCCAAAACACACCCAATATCATCTGAAATAATCAGCCTAGGACAATGAAGTCCTGGGAACAAAAAATAGGGCCTGAGATGTGGGTATATCCTGTTGAGTGCACACATTAACATGAGCAAGAACCAAGGTTCAAGTCCATGCTCCCCACTTGCACAGGGTATGCTTCAAGGACAGTGAAGCATGTCTGAAGATTTCAATGCTTCACCCTCTTTATCGCCCCTCCCCTCTCAATTACTGTCTGTAAAATCATTACGTAGTCCAAGTACAAATAAATAAAAAGAAAACTTGACTCCAATTCCTCTATCACTTCAGTTATCATTAGAGTGAAACTTCTACGCTGACATTTATCTTTAAGATATCATCCTTTTAAATCATATCTAAATTACATAATTAAATACAAATATCTTCCAGTTAAATGTTTTATATTATACACAAATCAAAACATAGGTGTCCCAAAGAGTGAGAGCTTCTGAGGGGTTGGGCGGTGGTGCAATCTATTAAGTACTCCTTATCACCATAAGCAAGGGTCCTGGTTTGATCCCCTGCTCCCTACCGGCAGGGAGGAAGCTTCATGAGAGGTGAAGCAGGTCTGCAAGTGCCTCTGTCTCTTTCCCCCTCTATCTCTCCTCCCTCTCAGTTTCTCTCTTTCCTGTCAAATAAAAAATAAAGGAGAAAGGGAAAAAAATGGAAAAATTGACTTCCAGGATCTGTGGATTTGTAGTGTTGGCACCAAACCCCAGGATAACCCTGGTGGCAATAATAGTAATAGTAGTAGCTTGTGATGGTCCTTTTTACTATTACTGTTCTAATATCATCATTGTAAACAGATATTATTATCACATATACTATTTTTGCTAGTATTTTACTATTTTTGAAACTAGAAATCTGTGGAACCATTCTAAATAACTTTTCATCAACTATGTATTATATGAATTAGCGACTCATGTTTACTTATCCTTCTAATTCCTGCTGGTTCATTTATTTTCCCTTGATAGTTACTAACACCCTATCAAAATATCATTCCTGTGAGACTCTGGGTGCATACACCCAAGGCTTCATGTTCAACAAGCAGTGAGAAATCTAACTCCCAGCCATACTAAATTAATATAAATTACAGTCTACTGCATATCATTCCTATTTCTTTCCCCTTTTACAGTTATACTTCAGTTATTTTTCACATCATTGAAGTAATTTATTTTTGTCTCATTCTTCCACTTAAATGATAATATCAAAAACCATTTGCCAAGTTTTCCTTTGCCTTATCGCCAAGTGTTAACATCTCTCAATTCATTTTTTATTCTTAGTCTGAAAACTTTCATCAAGATACCCAATATTTATTATTTAATTTAATAACTTTATTTCAATCATTCTGCCATTTCCCTATATACCATTTATGCAATACATTGTCTTAGATGCTAGAAATAAAACAATGAAATGAACTATTACACAGCATCATCAGACTAAACATCTTACATAATGTAATGAATGCACACTAGAGGCATTTTGTATATATATCAATATGTAAATTTGCTATGCAGAGAGTTCAAATTACATTGCTGAGTTTTCCCCGGAACCATTTTTTTATTTTCACTTTATTTATTTTTGTTTTATTATACTTATTTATTTATTGGATAGAGACAGTCAGAAATTGAGAGGAAGAGGGAGACAGAAAGAAACATAAAGACACCTGCAACCCTGCTTCACCACTTGCAAAGCTTTCCCCTCTGCAGGTGGGGAACAGGGGCTCAAACCTGGGTCCTTGTGCATTACAACATGTACACTCAAACAGGTGCACCACTACCCAGTCCCATCACTTAAATTTTGTATATGACACGAAGATGGGGCAGAGAACTGATAGAATATTCAAAAGTCCTATAGCAGGTGATAGATTGTGATGTTTATTAATAGCTAGCTAGATACTGCTTTCTGGCCTGGTGGACTATGCTTCAAGCACCTAGTTGCTCATGGTACTCTTCCATACCCCTGTTCTATATATTTTTAGTTCAAGCAACATAAAAATATGGGCCATTTGAGCTGTACTTGATTTATAGACTACAGTGTTGTTCAGTATTACTTCCTTTATTCTCCCTTCCCCTTAGCTCCCCTCTTCTCCCCTTCCTCTTTTTTTCTCTGTTTCTTCTTTTGTGTGTGGAGACTATCCTGAAAGTTATTTTTTCAGACCTCTCTTTGCTAATTACTACCAAGATGGAAGTGAAAATAATAGAACCTACACTTATAACTTAAGAATGTGAAAATGACATTTAAATACATATACAATTAGTTTTGATTCAATTTTTTTCTTTTTTTAAGGATTTTTTTTTAACCAGAGCACTGATCAGCTCTGGCATAAGGTGGTATGAGGAATTGAACCTGGGACTTTGGAGCCTCAGGCCTGAGATTCACTTTGCATAAGCATCATGCTGTCCACCCCCCTGCTTCAATTTTCTAACAAGGGTGTTTGCATCAAGTTGACAGTATAATCAAATGTTTAAAGTGAAACAATGCAGTATTAAAAAATAGAAATTAGAGGAAAGTCAAAACATTTTTACAATGAATAAAATCATATCAGGGGCCTGAGAGGTAGCTTATTCAATACTATATGCAAGGACACTAGGACTATCCTGCAGCCACTACAAGTGAGTGTACGGGGGAAGTTTCATGAGCAGTGGAATGTCGCTGTGCTGTGTCTCCTACTTCTGTCTCTTTCTCCCTCTTTGACTCTGACTATTTCTAAAAGAAAGATTTGCTGGGAGTGGTGGAACCATGCAGGAGTAGAGCCCCAGTGATAACTGTGGTGACAATAAAATACAACAAAATGGCCTCTTTCAACATCATCCTTCTATCTTTTACCCCTATTCTTACAGAAAAGAAAAAAGAGAAGACTATCAGGATGAATCAAGATAAATTTACACACACACACACACACACACACACACACACACACACAATTCAGTAATTAGTGGATCAGCATGAATGATAAAAATCCTACAGCATTTTTTCCAAATTTTATTTTGAACAAAGACAGATAAAAATCAAGAGGAAAAGGAGAGAAGAGGAGTGAGTGAGAGACACCTGTAGCACTGCTTTTCCACTCATGAAGCTTTTCTTTTCCCTGTAGGCAGGGACTGGGGTCTTGAAATCAGGCACTTGTACATTGTATTGTGTGCCCTCAACCAGGTACATTACCACAGTGTCCCCAATCACACAGTATTTAATTCATTCTTGTCCATTTCCCCACTTGAACATCTACTCAGAATGAAGCAGATTTCCCTGGGAGTGGGGTGGGGTGGTGATAGAACTAGTTTAACTAAGTATAGGGAAGATATTATGAAGTTCTTTTTAAGCTCATCATTCTATGTGAATCATTTTTGTTAACCAAGTAAAAATATATAAAAGGATAGCTTTTTAAGTTTTATCACTATGCATTGCTTTGATTCAAATTTATTG
Organism: Erinaceus europaeus; assembly: GCF_950295315.1. NCBI lineage: Eukaryota > Metazoa > Chordata > Mammalia > Eulipotyphla > Erinaceidae > Erinaceus > Erinaceus europaeus. The sequence continues at coordinate 135,872,792 of NC_080164.1, forward strand.
TGACATTTATTTTTATTATTGTTTTTTATTGCCACCAGAATAATTGCTGGGATTCAGTGTCTGCTCCCAGAATCCATTTTTTATGCCTTCACTTATTTTTATTTTAAAATTGTATTCTATGTTTTTTATTAGATAGGACAGATAGAAATTGAGAGGAGAGGGATATATATATGTATATATATATATATATATATATATATATATATATAGAGAGAGAGAGAGAGAGAGAGAGAGAGAGAGAGAGAGAGAGAGAGAGGGAGAGGGAGAGGGAGAGGGAGAGGAAGAGAAATACGTGTAAACTTGCCTCAGCATTCATGAAGAGGTCACCCCACAGATGGGGAGTGGGTGCACCACCACCTAGCCCCCTACTGTCACATCTCAGAAGCAACTATTTAAAATAACATTTGGACTACAAAAAGAGAGTTTTATAAACTACCAACCCCATGCCTTCACAACTATTTTTTTATGGAAAAAAAAGACTGTATCACTTTATGTATCAAGACATCAAACATATGTATATTTTTTCCTTATTTAGAATTAGGCCAAAATTAAATAGCTCATTTTTATAGATCATATGTTTTTTCTTTGTAAAAATCAGGAGGTGGGCAGTGGTATACCCAGCAGAGCACACAAGGTTATCACATGCAAAGAGCAGGGTTCAAGCCTTCAGTCACCACCTGCAGGGGGGAAGCTTCATGAGCAGTGGAGTACTGCTGCAGGTGTCTTTCTCTCCCCTTCTCTATCTTCCCCTTCTCAAAAATCTCTGCCTTATCAAATAAAAGAAGACAAAAAAAAAGTGTGCTGCAGGAAGCAGTGGATTGCTCAGACAGGCACTGAACACCAAAGATAACCTTGGTGGCAATAAGAAAAAAATCATTTCCTAAAGAAGTTTCTATAATAAAGGAAAATTACAAGTTCCATAGACACAATTTAATTTAGTTTTCCTATCAGAGTATACAAAGAAAGTGAAAAAATAGATACTACTTAGCCAAAAACCCGACTGTCACAAATGAAAGAACACATTTGGAAGTCAGGCAGTAGTGCAGCAGGTTAAGTGCATGTAGTGCAAAGTGCAAGAACCAGTGTAAGGATTCAAGCCCCAGGCTCCCCACCTGCAGAGGATTCACTTCACAGGCAGTGAAGCAGGTCTGCAGGTGTCTATCTTTCTCTCCCCCTCTCTGTCTTCCCCTCCTCTCTCCATTTCTCTCTGTCCTATCAGACAATGACATCAACAACAACAATAATAATAAAAAACAAGGGCAACAACAGGGAAAATAAATAAATATAAAAAAATTAAAAAGAACACATTTAGTTCATAACTAACCCCTTGACTGCTGAAATGTTTTCTTTAATTTTTTTTTAATATTTATTTTATTTATTTATTCCCTTTTGTTGCCCTTGTTGTTTTATTGTTGTAGTTATTATTGTTGTTGTCGTTGTTGGATAGGACAGAGAGAAATGGAGAGAGGAGGGGAAGACATAGAGGAGGAGAGAAAGATAGACACCTGCAGACCTGCTTCACCGCCTGTGAAGCGACTCCCCTGCAGGTGGGGAGCCGGGGTTCGAACCGGGATCCTTATGCCGGTCCTTGTGCTTTGCGCCACCTGCGCTTAACCCACTGTGCTACAGCCCGACTCCCTGCTGAAATGTTTTTATCAGGAAAAAAAAATTTAAAAATGGTTTGATCAAGAGAGTAATTCTGGGGCTGGGTGGTGGTGCACCTGATTGAGTGCACATGTTATAATGCACAAGGACCCAGGTTTGAGCCACTGGTCCCTACTTGCAGGGGAAAAGCTTTGCAAGTGGTGAAGCAGTAATGTAGGTGTCTCTCAGTCACTCTCCCTCACTATTCTCCCCTTCCCTCTCAATTTCTGGCTGTCTCCATATAGTCAATAAATAAGGATAATATATATTTTTAAAAGAAAGCAATTCTATATTTGTGGGTATGGATCTAATTAGGACATTTTTCTCATAACTTACTTTGGATTTTATATTTACATTTTACCAAATCATTACATCTGTATTATGTAACGTAAGGACGAAAAAATATAGATGGTAGGTTGCAGAAGGTGGAAGGTCTGGCTTCTGTAACTGCTTCCCCGCTGAACATGGGCGTTGACTGGTCAGTCCATACTCCCAGTCTGCCTCTCTCTTTCCCTAGTAGGGTGGGTCTCTGGGGATGCAGAGCTCCAGGACACATTGGTGGAGTCTTCAGTCCAGGGAAGCCTGGCCGGCATCCTGATGGCATCTGGAACCTGGTGACTGAAAAGAGAGTTAACATATGAAGCCAAACAAATTGTTGAGCAATCATGGACCCAAAGCTTGGAATAATGGAGAGGAAGTGTTAGGGGTGTACTCACTGCAAACTCTAGTGTACTTCTGCTTTCAGGTATATATTTTGCAGTAGTTTACGGATACGTGGGAACATATGCTCTCTCTCACAGAAACTGGTGTTTATCTAGGTTTTGGGACTTTGTTAGAAAGTGAACCACCTGAGATGGAATTAGAATATACTATGAAAGGAAAGGTCTCACCCGAGTAATGAAGCTGAAAGGTTGTCATTCCACACGTGAAGTCTCTGGACACAGTCTGAAGTGAAGCATGTTGAGGTGGCAATCATTGTGTTGGTTAGGTTGTGATCCGCAGATGCAATATTATTTGATATGGATTGGGAGAGGTGTATGGGAAAGTGGGCCCTATTCAAGGGTTCCAGGACTGGGGGAAGTAGAGGCTCTATCGTGGAGATGTGAGGTTCCTGCTGTCTTAGGGTTCAAAAAGACAATCGATAGTTAATGTTATCATCACATTATTTGGTAATTGGGTTAACTTTGAAAAATCCTTTTGTTAGACTTTGCTATACAGTACCCAGTATCTTGTATATAGCTGTGCTATTGGCCGCTTCTGATCTACTTGGTCTAGGCTTTTGAGAGAGTCTGCATATCAATTACACAGCCTATATATTGAAAAGATTCAGTTTGTGTTTTGAAAAACTTCGAGACATACAATTAATTTTCCCCCTCTCGTATTAATTAGTGTATTATATGACTACATTTTACTAGGAGTGTACATAAACACCATTCCTACCACCAAAAGACTGTGACCCATCCCTCCCACCCACTACCACCCCCCACTGTCCCAGGAAGCTACATGTCTACCCCTCACCACTGGGTTTTTACTTTGATGCCCTACTTACAATTTGGTCAGGTCCTGCTTTTAGTTTCCCTTTCAGATCTTCTTACTCAGCTTCTGTTGATGAGTGGGATCGTCCCATACTCATCTTTTTTTTTTCAATATTTTTTGTTTTATTTTATTTTTATTTTATTTACTTATTCCCTTTTGTTGCCCCTTTTTTTTTATTGTTGTAGTCCCATACTCATCTTTATCTTTCTGACTTAGCTCACTTAACATAAGTTCTTCTAGCTCTGTCCAAGATGGGTCAGAGAAGGTGGGTTCATTGTTCTTGATAGCCTTCTGCAACCCACAATGACCTTGGGTCCATGATCCCAGAGGGATAGAGAATGGGAAAGCTGTCAAGGGAGGGGGTGGGATATGGAGATTGGGTGGTGGGAATTGTGTGGAATTGTACCCCTCCTACCCTATGTTTTTTTTAATTAATCCTTTCTTAAATAAAAAATTAAAAAATTAAATTAAATTAAATTAAAAAAAAGAAATACAGATGGTATTATAGAATATAAAGCATTGAACTCTCAAGGATGAGTCCCAGATTTAATTCTCAGCATCACATGTGCCAGGGCGATGCTCCAGTGTATCCTCACCCACCTTTCTCTCTCTCTCTCTCTTTTTCATTAATTCTATAAGTAAATCTTTTTTAAAATACAATGCAACCAATTTCCTCTGCAATATATTCCTTTATTCATAGATCATTTAAATGCCAACGTGAAATTTTATGTAATTATAGTGTTTCTTACTAAGTGTCAGGAGGAAAGGTTAGACAGAGACAATTAAATATCCGGTTTAGTCAATGCATCTCTATCCCAGATTATATAAAAATGTGTAGTCCTCCTACTCTTCACACAGTAAATGGGCCATTTTCTCACACAGACCCAAACCATCAATTGATTTATTGTTGGTATATATAACAATTTGCTGTGATTACTGCATGTCTCAGTGTACTATGACTTGTTTTTCCTATTTTAAAGTCTAACTTTTAACATTTATATTGGCATGGGTATGTTTCCTGTAAAAATAGAGTGTCATTTTGCTTTCTGGCATGACCTTGTCATTTGAGAAAGAATTACATTTTAAAGACATATAATTTAAAATGCCTTTAGGAGTGAGTTGAATTTACTGAGATATTCTTAAGAGTAATTACTTACCAGAGATTGTCAGAGCACTTGTAGAGTATCAACCTTCTTCAGGGCAGAAATTTGAAACTACTTGAAATGAATTAGTACATCTACCATTAATGTTTGATGGGAGACCATACTGAAAAAGATGGATGCTTATATAATTGGCATCCTTAACATTTAGAACTAAATACTTAAATGCCAGAAACATAATTCTGAATAAAATGTCAGGACCTAACTCAATAATATTTAATGATGTGTTAGGAAAGGAATGAGCAAAGTCATTTTATATTATTAATGAAATTATTTAAAATAGGCATAATTCTCTACATATATCATTAAGAAGTTTTTATTCATGTTATTGTATCTACAGATAACTTGCCTCAAATATTAAACTTTTAACAGTTTAGATATGCCAAACATCCTTCCGCTTCACATCAGTGTAAAATACTTTTATCAGAAAGTAGACAGTGATCATACTTAGAATTCATATTTTAATGTATTACCAATAGTATAGCATCACATCCTGCTTTTGTCTTGATGTTTATAGTTATGATCAATACATATACATTTTACTGAATAAATGCTATATAAAGTAACTTAATTTATACTATATAACTTATTCTAGTAGAGCTAACAGTCATATATATGAACAGATAAAACATCTAATGTCAACATAAAATCTACTCAAAATTAAGAAAATTAAAAATTACCTTGATTATGAAATAACCAAAGGGTAGGTACTTAGACAATATACAGTGTATAATAATTTTATGACAACATACATTCAAGTGTTTCATGAATAATTAAATACATCTTTAATTAATGAAGAAATGGTGTTTTAGGTGTTCTACTAAAAATACTTTAGAAAAGCATATAATTTAAAGACTGTTTCATATAAAATCTTTATTCACTCTACATTCAGATCTGTAAGATAATTGGGACATATTATAGTTAATGGAGTTATTTGTCATGAAATCTGCTACTATTATCTTTTTTTTTGCTTTTGTAAGAAAAAAATCAGGTTACAGTGTTGTTAATTTTTGTTTGTTATTTTATTTTATTTTTATATTTATTTATTCCCTTTTGTTGCCCTTGTTTTTTTATTGTTGTAGTTATTGCTGTTGTTGTTGTTGGATAGGGCAGAAAGAAATAGAGAGAGGAGGGGAAGACAGGGAGGTGAGAGAGAAAGACAGACAACTGCAGACCTGCTTTACCACCTGTGAAGCGACTCCCCTTCAGGTGGGGAGCCGGGATCCTTGCACCACCTGCTCTTAACCCGCTGCGCTACTGCCTGACTCCTGTTATTTATTTTTTTTAATCATGTTCATCCATGTAGGAGAGATTCTTGACGAAGATTCATTGGTGGGAATGAATTATGCCCTTAGTGTCAGACAACATATTAAAAAGTTGTTACTACTAGTCACAAAATTCTAAAAACATATTGACAAATATCATGGGATAAGACAAGATAGCAATAAATATAGACTAAAGATAGCCATCTTTGCTATCTCTAAACTAACGAACAGTTCATCCTCTGAGTATTAATGTTCTCTCTTATGGTACTGAGCAAGCTCAAGCTGAACTCCAGAGCACTTCACAGGAATTCCAGAGGGCAAAACTATGGTTGTGATACTTATTTTTTTTATTATATTTCCTGATGAGTGTATAGTGAATCTTTTAAGAGGAGAGTGAGTGGATGACTTTATAACAGACGGAGTGCATGAAGACATGAATTCAACTTCATTGTGTATTAGCTACTAAAATATTAATAACTAACAAGTTGGCTAGAGGCATGGCAAAGGTGGTAGAACACAGGACTTTTCAGTGTTGATTCTGATTTTGATCCCCAGCACTATATATGCCAGAATGATGTTGTAGTTCTCTCTCTAATAAATAAATTAATCTTTATGGAAACAAAGGACATGGACAAAGGTACCTCCTCTGGAAGGACATGTGTCTTGCCAAGTGCCACCTTGACTTAGGACCTCATACTACTGATCCATACCTGTCTGCCTGCCTAATGCAAGTGTTTAAATTGTGCAAGGCCCCTATTCTGCAAATATAAATAAATAAATAAAGAAATTTAAAACAGAGTTAATTAAATAATAAAAAATAAGTGAATTTTATTAAAATTTCTTTATTGGGGAATTAATGTTTTACATTCAACAGTAAATACAATAGTTTGTATATACATGCATAACATTTCCCAGTTTTCCATATAAAAATACAACCCCCACTAGGTCCTCTATCATGCTTTCTGGACTTGTTATGTGAATATTTTATATAGCAATACTTACATAAATAGTTCATTATCTAATGTGAATCATGTTTTGCCAATGAAGGCAAAAAGATGACTTTATTACTTTCATAACTATGGATGTATACATGTTCAGATTGCATTCAATATGTTTAAAGAAGTTGGATACCTAATTATTCCTTCTGTTTCTATGCCTCATCTAATGTTATTTTTACTTGCTAGTCACCTACTATTGAAAGTCAAGTGGTCTTGTAAATTTGTTTCTGCTCTAATATGAATGGTAGCCTCATACATAAATTAAAACTCACAGGACAGCAGAGAGAGAAAGAATCTGTTGCTATATGTGTGTTAAATAATACATTTAATTGATGTAACAATAAGATAACCTACTTCACTATTTAGATTGCCACTGTTTTAATTTGGTCACCAAGAATGTTTGAATAGTGTACAATTTGTGTATTGTTAGTATTCTCAGACTACAAAATTTATATAAATGGAATTATCTACAATTAACGACTATGATATAGTTTCTATATAACTTTTGCATTTTGTTTAATAAAATGTTATTCATTTGGAGATTTGAAGTAGGTGTCTATAACAAAACAAGAAAAGAAAAAAGAAAAAATATACTAAATATCAGTTTGATTCTTCTACCATACTAGCTTTTTGAACAATGCAGCCTGAAATTAGCAAGTAAAAGATGCTAGGTACAAAGATATTCAAATGTAAAAAGGTGACATTTCTGGTTAAATAACAATATTGCATCTTTAAATTCATCTAGTATCAACCTATAAATATATAATTGTTTTGGAATGGATCACTAACAACAATTTTAAGATAATTTTGGCTCTCAGGAAGCATTTGTCATTTTTTTTCTGTGATATCTATCCCATCCTTTAAAGTCACGAGTTTCTATACATTCCTATGTAGCTGGCTGGCATGGCTGTAATTCAAAGTACTAGAGCCTATCAGCATTGCATCCATGGGATGTTCACTAGAAACACTGTAGAGTTGAAGCTTTTAGGAGAACATTGTTTTGCTTTCTAGGTGTTTGTATTTATTTATTTATTTTTCAGTTAATCACTGACTTTAATCACCATTTCCCTGTGTAAGAAAGAAGGGTAGCTCACCTTTTCTCTGCTTTTCTATTTAAATTATAAAAAAAATATATGGAGACAACAGAAATTTTAAAATAAAGTTGAAGTCATTTAAGAAGCAAACAACTAAGACAGTCAGTGGAGAATTTTCCTGAGTGAATACACATGGGACAAGAAAAGTATTTAACTCCCAGGAAACTGGGGTGGAGTCTCAGCTTTGCAACCAATATTTTTTTTTTCGATCTGTAGCTACAATTGAGATAGGATTACCTTTTATTTTGTATGCTGAGAATCTTATTAGCACTAACAAGTTAGTCAACTTCACAATGGAATTATAAATTCTTTTTTTTTTAGAATTATTTTTTTTTATTGGGGAATTAATGTTTTACATTCAACAGTAAGGACCATAGTTTATACATGCATAACATTCCCCAGTTTCCCATATAACAATACAACCCCCACTAGGTCCTCTGAATCCTTCCTGGACATGTATTCTCACCACCCACCCACCCCAGAGTCTTTTATTTTGGTGTGATACGTCAATTCCATTTCAGGTTCTACTTCTGTTTTCTGATCTTGTTTTTCAACTTCTGCCTGAGAGTATGTTTGTATTTAGAAGAGATAGGCCAAATCTCCAAACTCACAAACTTGATACTAGCAATCAAGCCTCGGGCAATTTGCATGCACATCTGATGTTCTACCTGCTGAAACAACCCCCTGATGTTGAGATTATACTGTTAAAGTCAGTTCTAGCAATGTATTTGAAAAGTATTAAAAACATTCGGGACATTTTATAGTTTCAGTAAAAATGTTCTTACTTCCCTTCCTTTCTTGTCTTTCGTTTTTCTTTATCTTTTTTTTTTTTTTCTGCTTTTGGGTTATCACTGGGGGTTGGTGACTGCACCAGGAATCCACTGTTCCTAGAGGCTATTTTTCCCATTTTGTTGTCCTTGTAGTTGTGCTTATTATAGATGTTAGTGTTGTCATAGCTGTTGTTTTTGGATAGGACAGAGAGAAACCAAAAGAGGGTGAAGACAGAGAGGAGGAGACAGAGAGACCTGCAGACCTGCTTCACTGCTTGTGAAGCGACCCCCTGCAGGTGGGGAGGTGGTGGCTCAAACCCTGATCCTTAAGCTGCCCTTGTGCTTTGTGCTTTGCACCATATGTGCTTAATTTTTTTTTCCCGCTTCTAGGATTATCACTGGGGTTCAGTGCCTGCACTAGGAATACACTGCTCTTGGTGCCGTTTTTTTTTTTTTCATTTTTTTTGCTTTTATTGTTGTAGTTATTGTATAGTGTTATTGCAGCTGCTGTTGTATAGGTCAGATAGAAATCGAGAGAGGAGGGGAAGACAGAGAGAGGGAGAGAAAGATAGACACCTGCAGATCTGCTTCACCTATTGTGAAGTGACCCCCCCTCCCCCAGCAGGTGAGGAGCCAGGGGCTCAAACCAGGCTTTTTATGCTGGTCTTTGTGCTTTGTGCCATGTGTGATTAAACTGCTGCACCACCACCCGGCACCCTCGTCTTTTTCTTAATTCTTTTATTCCCCAACGACATGTGCCTTATTTTAATTTTATTATATGAAAGATTTCTCACATTCTTAAATAATTTTAAATTATAGGAGTAAAAGTTCTTTTGGAAAGTCAAACAGATGTATGAGGCCAAGAAGATCATAAGCATGAAGGATCTTGAACTCAGCAAATGATGTTTATAAAAAATATATCCCAGCCTTTGTGGAGTGTGGTTACTGAATTTCACTGTGTTTTATATTAGCAGGGTTAAAATCTATACCTATGAATGGTTTGAGTGAATACTACAGAAACTTAAATGAAAGTCCTATCTTATCTGTGACAGTGTGCTAACTATATAGAAAAAATTCACAGTAAACCCAGCTTTTCAAAGTATGATATTTTCAATAAATTTATAATTTTTAGAACGTGAACTCATATCACATTTCAATAAATTTATTCCACTGTGGAGTCACAGATAAAGTCCATGAATATTATTCTGACATCACTAACACATTTAAACTCTCTGAACTTATAATATGAAATAGATCTTTCAGGAAGAATAAACAAATTATTATATATTTAGAGAGCAAAGCAACTTTTGAAAAAGATTTATCAGCATCACAGACAGAGGATGAAAGGAAGGGAAGTCCATTGCTGCTCAGCTCTGGCGTAAGTTAGTGCTACAGAGTGACCCTTTGGCCTCTGGGGCCTCAGGCATGCAGAATGGCACTCTTATAGGTGTGTCTCTCTGATCCTAAAGAAATTTTTTTAATCTTTATTTATTTGATAGAGACAGCCAGAAATTGAGAGGAAGGGGGACCACTTGTGAAGCTTTCCTCCACAGGTGGAGACCAGGAGCTCGAACCATGGTCCTTGCACACTATAACATGTGCACTCAACCAGGTGTTCCACCACAGCCCCTCTCCAAAGAATTTTTTATTCATGCACTTATTTAGATTGTTCTGTTTTCAAAAATAACTTTACTTATAAGGAATAAAGCACAAGAAAAAATGCAATGTAATGAAGTTAGAGAAAATTAATATAGCTAAATTTCAAAGCAAAAATTACGCTACTTGTTACTAATTATAATATTTTATATATTTATTCATTTTTTTATTAAGACAGAGAGAAACTGAGATGAAAAGTGGAGATAGAGAAATACCTGTAGCAGTGATTCATCCTTGTGAAGATTTCCCCAGGAACTCATGCCCTTAGGCATAACATATATACTCAACTGAGTGCACCACCATCAGCTCTCTCTCTCCCTCTCTCTCTCTCTCTCTCTCTGCCACCAGGGTTATTGTTGGGACTCAATGCCAGCACCATGAATCCACTGCTTCTGGTGGACATTTTACTGGATAGAACTGAGCAAAATTAAGACAGGAAGGGGAGATAGAAAGGAAGAGAGGAAGTTAAGACATCTACAGACCTGTGAAGACATGGGACATTAAAGCCCTGGTGTATGGTGGACAAGGATCTAAGTTGAAGAAAAGAGGAGACTGCAGTTATCTATCATGGGAAGATGAAGAATTGCACATATGTGCCAATAACTGTACTTTAAGTCATTAACCCCATATATAAATGCCTTATATAAGAAAGATTTCTAAGGTACAGAGCTTTATTAATCTAGAGGCAGAGAGGCAAGTTGCATAAAACTTCTAGCATCCCAATATACTACTATGATCTTAAATTTATAACATTGCTACCAGAGATAAGAAACCATGCAACAGCAGCCTTCCTAAGGGCCTTTGTAATCTAGATGAGAGCAGAGTTGCTGGACATCATAGTGAAATTAAACATCCATAGTAACAAATTGTAGGGGGTGAAGGGGAGGGTGGTTCCAGGATGAGAGCCCATTCCTATTTAGCAGCAGATTTAATTTAGAAAAGTGAATCAAGAATGCTAAATCCATGAAGGGTAGCTAGCATAATGGTTATGTAAAGAGACCCTCATGCCTGAGGCTCCAAAGTCCCGGGTTCAATCCCTCACACCACCATAACCAGAGCTGAACAGTGCTCTGGTAAAATAATAATAATAATAATAATTGATAAATCCTGACAAACAGACGTGCTCTTTCCAGCCCATACCTGATTCATTCCAAGCAACTGATAGCCTTACCATAAGCAAGTACTTTTGCAATTCTCCAAAAGTATAACCAAATATCAAGGGGGCCCAAATGTCTGCCCTGCTCTCAGTCACCCCATAGCCTACCAAACTCTGATCTCTGCTGGCCCTGGACTGTATGTATTGTCACCACCTAAGGTTTGAGATCACAGTTTCCTTTCACACCTAATCCTCATCCCATGGCAACCTAAATATTCTACTTTTCTCTTTCTCATCAACTAAATGAATAGAAGAAGAAGAAGAAGAAGAAGAAGAAGAAGAAGAAGAAGAAGAAGAAGAAGAAGAAGAAGAAGAAGAAGAAGAAGAAGATGATGAAGAAGAAGAAGAAGAAGAAGAAGAAGAAGAAGAAGAAGAAGAAGAAGAAGAAGAAGAAGAAGAAGAAGAAGAGGGAGAAGGAGAAGGAGAAGGAGAAGAAGGAGAAGAAGGAGAAGAAGGAGAAGGAGAAGAAGAAGGAGAAGAAGAAGAAGAAGTAGAAGAAGAAACAGAAGGAGAAGGAGAAAAAGAAGAAGAATTCCTAAGCACAGCACATATTTTTGGTTCCTCATATCATGAATGACATTGTAAAATAAAAACTATATTTACACCAAAATTCCCAAAACTCAATAAGCTGACTTTACTGGAATTACTAAAAGTAGACGATACAGTGCTCTTATATGTCTAGCGATGTCTAGGGATAAATGAAATGGTTGGTTAAATGCATATTATCTCCATCAAACTAAATATTTAAGAAAGATTGGTTTCTAGGAATTGTTCCATTTCTTCCAGATTCTCTAGCTTGGTGGCATATAGTTCTTTATAGAAGTTTGGCAGGATTCTCTGGATTTCTGTGGTGTCAGTTGTGATATCTCCTGCATCGTTTACAATTCTATTAATTTGAGTCTTCTCTCTTTTTTGTTTGGTGAGTCTGGCTAGGGGTTTGTCAATTTTGTTTAATCTTTCGAAGAACCAACATTTGGCTTCATTGATCTTTTGTATGGTTCTTTTATTTCGATGTTGTTTATTTCTGATCTAACTTTAGTGATTTCTGTCCTTCTGGTTGCTTTAGGGTTCCTTTGTTCCTCTTCCTCTAAGTCCTTGAGGTGTGCAGTAAGGTTGTTCATTTGGGCTTCTTCTTGGTGTTTAATATGTGATTGTATGGCTATAATTTTCCCTCTCAGTACTGCTTTAGCTGTGTCCCAAATATTTTGATAGGTTGTGTCTTCATTTTCATTAGTTTCCAGGAACATTTGAATTTCCTGCTTGAGTGAGTCTCTGACCCAGTGGTTCTTAAGGAGCATGTTGTTTAGTTTCCAAATTCTATGTCTTTTAATAATTTTCCATTTGTTGTTAAATGTTATTTTTACTCCACTGTGGTCTGAGAAGATACTTGGGATGATTTCAATGCTCTTGAATTTATTGATGCTGTCTTTGTGGCCTAACATGTGGTCTATCCTTGAGTATGTGTTATGTGGGTTTGAAAAGAAGGTGTATTCCAGTTTTTTGGGGTGGAGGAGTCTGAAAATGTCCAAGAGGTCTAGTCTGTCAATCTCTTCATTCAATTCTCTTGTATCTTTATTGGTTCTCTGCTTTGTTGATCTGTCTAAGTGTGAGAGTGGGGTATTGAAGTCTCCCACTATTATTGTATTACTATTGATGTATTTTTGAAATTCTTTCAGTAGATGCTTAATGTATTTAGATGGTCCCTCGTTGGGTGCATAGATGTTAATAATTGTTAAGTCTTCTTGGCTGATTGATCCTCTAATCATTATGTAATGTCCTTGCCTATCTTTTATTACTTTATTTAATTTAAAATCTATCGTGTCTGAGATGAGAATGGCTGTTCCTGCCCTTTTTTGTGGACTGTTATGTTAACTCTCTTTTCAATCACCAGGTTCCAGATGCCATCTGGATGCTGGCTAGGCTTCCCTGGATTGAAGACCCCACCAATGTGTCCTGCAGCTCAGCTTCCCCAGAGACACACCTTACTAGGGAAAGAGAGAGGCAGACTGGGAGTATGGACCGACCAGTCAACGCCCATGTTCAGCGGGGAAGCAATTACAGAAGCCAGACCTTCTACCTTCTGCAACCCTCAATGACCCTGGGTCCATGCTCCCAGAGGGCTAGAGAATGGGAAAGCTACCATGGGAGGGGGGGGGGGATTATGGGGATTGGGTGGTGGGAATTGTGTGGAGTTGTACCCCTTCTACCTTATGTTTTTGTTCACTAATCCTTTCTTAAATAAAAAATTTAAAAAAAAAAAGAAAGATTGGTATTTAAGGAAAAGTTTTAGCACAATATAGAATATACCTGATGAGATAAATGCTCAGTTTGAATATCCAGAGATATTTTATTGTAAAAGGTAATAACAAAGGTGAAAGTTATAATTTTTTCTCTTATTGATAAGATTTTAGTTTTAATAGTGATACATTAGTATTTATTATCTTTATTTATTGAATAGAGACAGCCAGAAATTAAAAGAGTCAGGGGAGATAGAGAGGGAGAGAGACAGAGAGACACCTACAGCACTGCTTCACCACTGACAAAGCTTTCTCCCTAAGTTGGGGACCACGGACTCGAACCTGTGTCCTCATGTACTGTAACTAACATGTGCTGTTCTATCAGGCGCACCACCACCCAGTCCCAATAGTAATACTTTACCAACATCCCTCTTCCTGTTCTGATGAAGAATTACAGGAATAATTCTGATCATTAAAATCCTGAACATCAAGAAGAACTACAAAATCTAAATGCACCAATCACAGACAAAGAAATTGAAACCGTTATTAAGAATCTCCCCAACAACAAAAGTCCTGGACCAGACGGCTTCACAAACGAATTCTACAAAACTTTCAGGAAATAGTTAATACCCATACTTCTTAAGCTATTCCATAAGATTGAAGAAACAGGAATACTCCCTTCCACCTTTTATGAAGCCAACATCACCCTGATACCAAAAGCTGATAGGGACAGAACAAAAAAGGAAAACTACAGACCAATATCTCTGATGAACATAGATGCCAAAATATTAAACAAGATCTTGGCCAACCGGATACAGCAACACATCAAAAAGATTGTTCATCATGACCAAGTGGGATTCATCCCAGGAATGCAAGGCTGGTTCAACATCCGTAAATCAATCAATGTCATTCATCACATCAATAAAAGCAAAGCCAAAAACCACATGATTATCTCAATAGATGCAGAGAAAGCCTTTGACAAAATCCAACACCCATTCATGCTCAAAACTCTACAAAAAATGGGAATAGATGGGAAATTCCTCAATATAGTGGAGTCTATATATAGCAAACCTGCAGCCAACATCATACTCAATGGAGAGAAGCTGAAAGCATTCCCCCTCAGATCAGGGACTAGACAGGGCTGCCCACTGTCACCGTTACTCTTCAACATAGTATTGGAAGTTCTTGCCATAGCAATCAGGCAAGAGAAAGAAATCAAAGGGATACAGATTGGAAGGGAAGAAGTCAAGCTCTCACTATTTGCAGATGATATGATAGTATACATAGAAAGACCTAAAGAATCCAGTAGAAAATTACTGGAAGTTGTTAGGCAATATAGCAAGGTATCAGGCTACAAAATCAATGTACAAAAATCCTGAACATAAGGAAGTTATAACTAATATGTTCAAAAGGCAAAAAAAAAATTAATCTGAAATTAAAGTACCATAGATTATTTTATTAAATAAGACTTTGTCATTTAATTTAATTTTTATCTGAAAAGATTCCAGGTTGGCATATTTTTTTAGAGTTAATAGTACCTCTCAATTCAAATGCTGATGAAAATAAATAGCAGAATTGTATGCTAATGAATTGTATGCTAATGACCATTAGAGAAGTCTATTTTAAAGAATGTCAGATTTTATAGATGATGAAATTGTATGTAAAGACTAAATTACTTCAGTTATCAGAAATCATTTTTGGTGTAAAATTAGGGGCATATATGTACAAGGTAAACATAAATTCTCAGGATACCTATACATTCAGAGTATTTATATATTAAAATGTTCTTAGCTTTTTCTTAGTTCTTCTTCTAGTGTTTGCCCTTCTTCCATAGCCAGTCAACAGGTCAGGTTGAAAGCTGTCAGGAGCTGCTTGTTGCTGGCTTTGAAAGTGACTGGGATCCATGTGGATTCAGTTGGCTAGGAAGGATCCTCAGTTTCCCCAATGAATGGGTACTCACAGGATGCACCACGAGAAGGTTGATCCAGTGCATCCCTTTTTCCTCGTAATGCTACATGTTCAATAAATAGACCTGCTTTTGTCTGTTTTCTTGTTCTCTCTTAATCACTCTTGTCCCATCTTTCTCTCTGTTTTTGAGAAAGCAGCTGGTCTCTCTCGTTTCACACTAAGGGCTGCTGATCAACACATTTAATGCTGCATTTGACTTTATTTCACAGTGATGACTTCAAATAGTGTTGACATCAGTGTAATCAGTTAAAAACTGAAAATAAATTAATCTGTTCTGCTAATTATTTAGAATTCTTGACAGCTCCGATCAAACATTCTATGTCAGACTTCTCTAAGATGAATAGGTTAGTATGATTTCTTTAACAATAATTTAGAAACATTCACTTGAAAAATGTTATCTGTAGATACTAAAGATAAAATTCCCAGAACCTTTAATTTTCCAGTATGTATTTTTAATTTATGAAAAACATATTTTTGCAATTTAAAAAGTATGTACACACTTTTAGTTATGTGAAAAGTATAAATATAGATATTTCAGGACCAATTCACTAGAAACAATTAAACCTATTAAAATAAGACTCTGAAATTTGCTTGACTAGGCATTAATTCAAATCTATATTAATTCCAACAAAGAAATATTATAGAGTGGTCCAGGAGGTGGGCTCAATGGATAAAGCATTGGACACTCAAGCATGAGGTCCTGAGTTCAATCCCTGGCAGCACATATACCAGAGTGATGTCTGATTTGTTCGTTTTCTCTCTCCTTCTATCTTTCTCATAAATAAATAAATAAATACAATTAAGAGTAAAAAGAAAGATTTTAGAGTAATAGTATGTATGGAATACAGGCAAGGAAAGTTGTACTAATAAAAAGATAGAGATAAGTCACTTGATTGGTATGTATGTGGATTGGTGATAGAAAAATATTCTAATAATTACTCTTTATTTTTTGATAGAAACAGGGAAGGTACAGAGGCAAAAAAGGAAGAAAGAGAGGAAGAAAGAAAAAATGAAAGAAAGAAAAGGAAAGGAAAGGAAAGGAAAGGAAAGAAAAGAAAAGAAAAGAAAAGAAAAGAAAAGAAAAAAGAAAAGAAAAGAGAGGAAGAGAAAGAAAGAATCCACAGCATCAAATTTCCTTCATTTTGTTGGGGGCTGAGCTCAGGCCTGTTACAAGCACTTGGCAAAGCAACACACTATCCCTAATTGAGCTATTTCCTGGTCCCAGCTGAAAATATTTTAAGTTTCTTCTTGTTTTGCTTTATGATGGATTAATTGTATGTCCCTTAAGTTTTTCAGGTGAGCTTGAGATGTTATAGTGAGAAATATAACTGAGATCCTCATGAATGCTAAATGGTACTATTTTCTGGTTTGCTTCTCCCTTGTTTGATCAGGTAAGATTCCATCAAAATCTCAAATTATTTCCAAATTTCTTTTTTTTTAAACTAGTTATTTTATTTATTTGATATCTTTCTTTCCTGGAACTCAACATTCATACTCTGATCTTGGCTGGGAATCCATAGACTCTATGAGTCACTCAGGCCAGAGAACTTCCTGTTAGATCTGCCATTAGGTGGGTTTGCAGCTCTTGTTAGCATCTGTCTGTAAAAAGGACAATGTTAGTCAGACTCAGCAGCCTGCAAGAAAGGGTCTGTGTACCAGCTCCACTCTGCTCCCTGTAGAGAGCTGAGCACTGAACTTGCAGGGCCTCCCCTCTGAGAGAGTCCAGTACCCCAAACACCTCCTCCTCCCTGTGAGTCCAATAGCCCTGTGACTGCAGTAACTAGTATCTTAGTTACTAGGCTTCCTCTTGTTGCTCTTTGATTCTTTCACTCTGCTGTCACTGGTTCCTTCTACTGAATCCCCTGTGGGAATTTTCTTCTTGTGGTTGAAGACTGACATGGTTAATTATCTTGACTGATCTGGATTGTCTGGATGGGTGCAATCTATATATATATATTTTTTTATTTTATTTAAAAAAGGATTAATTAAAAAACCATAGGGTAGGGGGGGGTACAACTCACACAATTCCCACCACCCAATCTCCATATCCCACCCCCTCCCATGATAGCTTTCCCATTCTCTATCCCTCTGGGAGCATGGACCCAGGGTCATTGTGGGTTGCAGAAGGTAGAAGGTCTGGCCTCTGTAATTGCTTCCCCGCTGAACATGGGCGTTGACTGGTCGGTCCATACTCACAGTCTGCCTCTCTCTTTCCCTAGTATGGTGGGTCTCTGGGGAAGCTGAGCTGCAGGACACATTGTTGGGGTCTTCAATCCAGGAAAGCCTCGCCAGCATCCTGATGGCATCTGGAACCTGGTGACTGAAAAGAGAGTTAACATACAAAGCCAAACAAATTGTTGAGCAATCATGGACCCAAAGCTTGGAATAGTGGAGAGGAAGTGTTAGGGGGGTACTCACTGCAAACTCTAGTGTGCTTCTGCTTTCAGGTATATATTTTGCAGTAGTTCATGTATACGTGTGAACATATGCTCTCTCTCACAGAAACTGGTGTATATCTAGGTTTTGGGACTTTGTTAGAAAGTGAACCACCTGAGATGAAATTAGAGTATACTATGAAAGGAAAGGTCTCACCCGAGTAATGAAGCTGAAGGGTTGTCATTCCACTTGAAGTCTCTGGACACAGTCAGAAGTGAAGCATGTTGAGGTGGCAATCGTTGCATTGGTTAGGTTGTGATCGGCGGATGCAATATTATTTGATATGGATTCGGAGAGGCATACGGGAAAGTGGGCCCTATCCAAGTGTTCCAGGACTGGGGGCTCTATAGTGGAGATGTGAGGTTCCTACTGTCTTAGGGTTCAAAAAGACAATTGATA
This sequence comes from Erinaceus europaeus, assembly GCF_950295315.1. NCBI lineage: Eukaryota > Metazoa > Chordata > Mammalia > Eulipotyphla > Erinaceidae > Erinaceus > Erinaceus europaeus. The sequence goes on from NC_080164.1 coordinate 135,891,111, forward strand.
GTTAATGTTATCATCACATTATTTGGTAATTGGGTTAACTTTGAAAAGTCCTTTTGTTATGGTTTGCTGTACAGTACCCAGTATCTTGTATATAGCTGTGCTATTGGATGCTTCTGACCTACTTGGTCTAGGCTTTTGAGACAGTCCGCATATCAAATACATAGCCTATATATTAAAAAGATTCAGTTTGTGTTTTGAAAAACTTTGAGACATACAATTGATTTTCCCCCTCTCATATTAATTAACTAATGATTTATATGACTACATTTTACTAGGAGTGTACATAAACACCATTCCCACCACCAAAAGACTGTGACCCATCCCTCCCACCCACTCCCACCCACTCCCACCCCCCACTGGCCCAGGAAGCTGCATGTCTACCCCCTCACCACTGGGTTTTTACTTTGTGCCCTACTTACAATTTGGTCAGATCCTGCTTTTAGTTTCTCTTTCAGATCTTCTTACTCAATTTCTGTTGATGAGTGGGATCATCCCATACTCATCTTTATCTTTCTGACTTAGCTCACTTAACATAAGTTCTTCTAGCTCTGTCCAAGATGGGTCAGAGAAGGTGGGTTCATTGTTCTTGATAGCTGCATAGTATTCAATTGTGTATATATCCCACAGCTTTCTCAGCCACTCATCTGGTGTTGGGCACCTGGGTTGCTTCCAGGTTTTAGCTATTATGAATTGTGCTTCTATGAACATAGGAGTACACACCTCTTTTTGGTTGGGTGTTATGGAGTCCTTGGGGTATAACCCCAGGAGAGGAATTACTGGATCATATGGAAGGTCCATGTCTAGCCTTCTGAGAGTTTTCCACAGAGGCTGGACCAATTTACATTCCCACCAGCAATGTAGAAGGGTTCCTCTGTCCCCACATCCTCTCCAGCATTTGTTGCTGCTGTCCTTTTTGATATATGCCATTCTTACAGGAGTGAGGTGGTATCTTAGTGTTGTCTTAATTTGCATTTCTCTGACAATCAGTGACCTAGAGCAGTTTTTCATATGTTTGTTAGCCTTTTGGATCTCCTCTGTAGTGAATGTTTTGTTCATATCCTCTGCCCATTTTTGGAAGGGGTCATTTGCTTTTTTGGTGCTAAGTTTGCTGAGCTCTTTATATATTTTGGTGATTAGTTTCTTGTCTCATGTATGGTATGTGAAGATCTTCTCCCATTCTGTGAGGGGTCTCTCTGTTTGTTTAATAGTTTCTTTGGATGTGCAGAAGCTTTTAAATTTGATGTAGTCCCATTGGTTTGTTTCTGCTTTAGTCTTCCTTGAAATTGGGTTTGATTCATCAAAGATGTCCTTGAGGTGTAGGTGGGAAAGAGTTTTACCAATGTTTTCCTCTAAGTATTTGATTGTTTCTGGTCTGACATCTATGTCTTTGATCCATTTGGAGTTGATTTTTGTTTCTGGTGAGATAAAGTGGTTCCATTTCATTCTTCTGCATGTTTCAACCCAGTTTTCCCAGCACCATTTATTGAAGAGAGCCTCCTTTTTCCATTTAATCCTTTGGGCCCCCTTATCAAAGATTAGATGCCCATAGGTGTTGGGATTTACTTCTGGGCTTTCAATTCTGTTCCACTGGTCTGTGTGCCTATTTTTGTTCCAGTACCATGCTGTTTTGATGATGATAGCTTTATAATATAGTTTAAGGTCTGGGAGTGTGATGCCTCCATTTCTGTTTCTTTTCCTAAAGATGGTTTTGGCAATTCTAGATGTTTTCAGGTTCCAGATAAATGATTGTAGTGTTTGTTCTATTCTCTTAAAGAATCTTGGTGGAACTTTGATGGGCATTGCATTAAATTTGTATATGGCTCTGGGGAGAATATTCATTTTGATGATGTTTATTATTGCAATCCATGAGCATGGGATATCTTTCCATTTCTTGGTATCAGTTTCTATTTCCTTGAGTAGCGACTTATAGTTTTCAGTATACAAGTCTTTCACTTCTTTGGTCAACTTTATTCCTAGGTATTTGATTGATTTTGCTGAAACAGTAAATGGGAGTGATTTCTGGATGTCTTCTTCTTCAGATTTAGTGTTTGCATAAAGAAATTTGATGTAGTCCCATTGGTTTGTTTCTGCTTTTGTCTTCCTTGCAATTGGTTTTGATTCATCAAAGATGTCCTTGAGGTGTAGGTGGGAAAGTGTTTTACCAATGTTTTCCTCTAAGTATTTGATTGTTTCTGGTCTGACATCTAGGTCTTTGATCCATTTGGAGTTGATTTTTGTTTCTGGTGAGATAAAGTGGTTGAATTTCATTCTTCTGCATGTTACAACCCAGTTTTCCCAGCACCATTTATTGAAGAGAGCCTCCTTTTTCCATTTAATCCTTTGGGCCCCCTTATCAAAGAGTTGATGCCCATAGGTTGGGGAATTTCCAAATTTCTAAGTAATAAATAATGTAACACAGGAAACCTGGAACTTTTGCAATAATTGGTAGTCTAAGGAGTAAAGATCTGAAACAATGTTAACTTAGTAAATCCAAAAGTGGAGACTCTCCTCACACTATAACGTAATTAAGCTGAGAAAATTTGCCTAAAATCCACGGCAAACTTTACTAAATTCCCATGCAATTACCTTAAGCTATCATCTATGAATACTCATACTTTACTGTTTTATTTAAAATATGATTATTTATCTTATATTAATGGGATAAAGATAGGTAGAAAAGATGGAGGGAGGGAGGAAGGAAAAGAGAGAAAAAGAAAGAGAGACAAAGCGTATTTAAGAAAAACATTTCTTAGCTCTGTCTTATGGTGGTGCTGGAGACTGAAACTGGGATTTCAGAGTCCCAGGTATTAAAGTCTTTTGCATAACCATTATACTGTCTCCTCAACCCAGACTACTTCTATTTGGTCTTCCAAGTATCTATTAGCAGTCTCACAACTGTAATTACACTTGCAAAATTTCTCAATGGTTGTTATATTCAACCTTTTATCGTACTGTACAGGACAATTCAAAAGTTGAAAAATATAATATATATATATCTTATAATATATATAACACACACACATATATATATCTCATGTCAATGTCATACATAAAATATTTTATTTACTTCCCATTTAAAAAAGGTAAATACAAAGTCTTCATGGATGGTAGAAGCCTGAATAATTTAGGTGTCTGTAATTCCTTCCTCACTCTTTCAATCTCATTTCCTCTCTTTCTCCATATTCATATGTAACTGCATCACTCCTTTAGATGCTTGAGGCACCCAGCAGCTTCTGAATTAATGAAATATGCCAAGCACTTTCTAATAAAAATCTTGACTTTTATTGTTTATTCAAAATCTCCTTCTTCTTTTTTTTTTTTTTTAATCAGAGTACTGCTCAGGTGCCTTAGGCATGACAGGCTTTTGTAGAACCATTATGCTGCCTCCCCAACTGCTATTTTTTTTTCTTCACTAACTCTTAGTATGAGACTGTAAGAACTTCTTCAGAGATTTCCTGCCTAACTGGTACTTCCACTAAGTCAGATTTTTTTTTTTGTTTGGTCACTTGCTGATATTATACTTTTAATTCTTCACAGCATATTTGGAGTCCATAGTGATAAAATGAATATAATAATTATTTATAGTTATTACTATCATTGTGAACTGTAAGCTTACGGAGGGTCATCATCTTAGCTCTTCATCACATCCTTAGTTACTTTCTGCGTACTTGACATTAGTAGTCACTTAGTTACATGGGGAATTATATTATTACTAATACTATTGATAATAACATAAGGAAGGAAGGAAGAGGGAGTTGGGCGGTAGCGCAGCGGTTAAGCAGACATGGAGTGAAGCACAAGGACCAGCAGAAGGATCCCTGTTCAAGCCCCCAGCTACCCACCTACAAGGGAGTCACTTCACAGGCAGTGAAGCAGGTCTGCAGGTGTTTATCTTTCTCTCCCCCTCTCTGTCTTCCCTTCCTCTCTCCATTTCTCTCTGTCCTATCCAACAATGACAACATCAATAACAGCAACAATAATAACTGCAACAATAAAACAACAAGGGTAACAAAAAGGAATAAATAAATAAATAAATATGAAGGAAGGAAGGAAGGAAGGAAGGAAGGAAGGAAGGAAGGAAGGAAAGAAATATGGCCTCCCTCCAAAAGCAATGGATTTATCCTGCTGGCACAGAACCCGAGTGAGGACCCTGGTGGAAATTAAATAAATAAATAAATAAATAAATAAATAAAGCAAAAACAGGGCGGGGAGACAGCATAATGGTTATGCAAACAGACTCTCATGTGTGAGGCTCCTTAGTCCCAGGTTCAATCCCCCGCACCACCATAAGCCAGAGCTGAGCAGTGCTCTGGTGTTTCTGTGTGTGTTTCTCTCTCTCTCTTTGCATCTCTCTCAAAAATAAAATTAAAAAAAATAAAATAAAAACTTTTAGGCACATGTATTTGATTAATGCTATGGTTTAAAAGTTAGATATTTGTAGAAAGGAGTTTGTAGGTACCATGAAAGGGGTGTAATATTATATATATATATATATATATATATATATATATATATATATATATATATTTTTTTTTTTTTTTTGCTGCCAGGTCTTCTACTGCTACTACTACTACTACTACTACTACTTCCTCTTCCTCTTCTTCTTCTTCCTCCTCCTCCTTCTCTTCTTCCTCCTCTTTTTCTTCTTCTTCATCTTCTCTTTGTCCTTCCTCGTTAGGGGAAATTTATATTTTTAATTATTGTTCTGCAAGTCATATGGGTTAAGACATAACAGGAAGCTTGAAGGATGCTTATTGGAATATATATTAAGTCAAATTCATTGTTTCCCATGTGCTGATACAATATTTGCCATTTTGAGGCATTTTTCCATGATTTCAGTTGCTATGAATGCAAAGGAAAGTAACAGTAGGGGTGCATTTAAAAATATTAATTACCATAGAGGTAAAAGTTGATAATTTTACCTACCCCAAAGAAATGTGTGTGTGAGTTTTATTTGTCACCATAATAATTGTCTGAATACAGAGCAGAAGCTACTGTATCTTCAAATTGTATCATTTGATCCATTCTTCAAATATACCTCTTTAACACAAAAGTAGTCATTCAGCAAAATACAATGTTAAAACAACACTGATATGTGTTTCTAATATACCTTTATTCAGGAAGTAAGAACTTTGTTCTGCCAAGGTAAACTGCATATGTATAACATCATTCATGGACGATTCAGAATTATTAACTTGAAAGTGGTGCTATGAACAAAGCTCTAAGACTCACTGAATTATGAGTCCTGTATGTAGCTCATAGGCTATATGCTCCCCACCCATTATAGATTATTTTCTATATTATTCAGAATTTGTACATATGAATTAACTACATAACAGAAATGATAATTATTAAATGATAATTTCAAACATCTAAATTCTACATACCAGTAAGATGATATTCTAAGTTGTCCAAAAGGATTCTAAAACCCTTAAAGATTTACTATAATGTAAAGACATTGTTACATAATTTACAAATAATTTTACCTACATTATAATTTTAACTTCCATTATATTTCCACTATGCTCAAAGTCTCCATAAGAATCAAGCCTATTTTGAATTTCAGTTCAGTATTTTACATTCACCATTACTTTTATTTATTGTTTTCTCAGTGCATTTACATATGAGCAAATAAAGAGCTACCCATGCAGTACTAGAGTGCACTCTGTTTAGAAGAAAAGTCTTTAGAAGTAAGTTTAATAAATCTATAAAATATAGAGAGCAGGATATCACAATAATTAATGACTTGTTTTTGACAAACCTAATGAGGACAGTTGTCTTATATGTCTATAGAGATACAAAATAAAAATATTTCATATGTATATGTATACATATATACTTTTAAATTAAATTTTATTTTTATTGGGAGGTTAAAGGGTTACAGTTCAGTTGTTGGCACATAGATATTGAAACAAAAATAGACATATGGACCAATGGAATAGGATATCCCAGAATTTAATCTGCGTATCTATAGGCACCTCATATATAGCAAAAGGGCCAAATTTTCCCAATGGAGAAAAGAAGATCTCTTTAACAAGTAGTGTTGGGAAAACTGGACAACTATATATAGAAAAATGAAACTAGACCACCAATTAAAACCATACACCAAAATTAGCTCAAAATGGATCAAAGATCTGGATATTAGATCTGAAAGTATAAAATACATAGAAGACTATATCCATAAAACATTTCATGACATTAACACTAAAGAAGTATTTAGAAACTTCACCCCATTGGCAAGGGAAACAAAAACAAGATTGAACAAATGAGACTATATGAAATTAAAAAGTTTCGGGAGTTGGGTGGTAGTGCAGCAGATTAATCGCATGTGGTGAAAAGCGCAAGGACAGGCATAAGGATCCCAGTTAGAAACCAGTCTCTCCACCTGCAGGGGAGTCATTTCACAGATGGTGAAGCAGGTCTGCAGGTGTCTATCTTTCTCTCCCCCTCTGTCTTCCCCTCCTCTTTCATTTTTCTCTGTTCTATCCAACAACAACAACAACAATAATAATAACTACAACAACAATGGCAATAAAAGGGAATAAATAAATAAATAAATAAATAAATAAATAAATAAAAATTTAAAAGTTTCTATACATCTAAAGAAAACTTCATAAGGACATACAGGAAATTTAACAACTGGGAGAATATATTTGCACACCATATTTGAGACAAGTAGTTTATATCAAACATCTGTAAAGAACTCATACAGCTCAACAAAATGAAAAAGAACAAACCCAGTTAAAAAGTGGGCAGAAGATACGAATAGTTAGTTCTTTAAAGAAGAGATACACAAATGGTGAAGCAGGTCTGCAGGTGTCTATTTTTCTCTCCCCCTCTCTGTCTTCCCCTCCTCTCTCCATTTCTCTCTGTCCTATCCAACAATGATGACATCAATATAACAACTACAACAATAAATCAATAAGGGCAACAAAAGGGAATAATTACATATTAAAAAATATTTAAAAAATAGTAGACACTATATATCCTATTTTCTTTTTCTTTGTTTCTCAGTGAGGTAAGCCAGAAAAGGATGAGTACTCTCAATCATAGGTGCTCCCCCCCCCCAATATGTTCAAACTGGATGGTAACAGAGATACAGCTGGAGGCAGTTAAAGATGCAAATTAATGACATGTATTTATTATACTATACACTAACTCTATTCATCTTACCGAATGATAATTGCTGCTGTGACAAGAAGACTCTAGTTATCTGGATTCCATGTTGAGTTTATGGTTGAGGAGAACATATGATGTGTAGAAAACTGTTTGAGGCTTTAAGGCCCAAATTAAGCGAATGATAAAAAAAAAGAAAAAGAAAAAATTGAACTATAAAAAATAGACTATTATGTGAATCCTTAATATAATTAAACTGCGTGGAATTCTTCATAGTTCACTTGGAAGTGACAAAAAAACTTAAAATTTTAATGTCTCACAATGTGAGCCTAGGTCACCTAGCCCTATCAACCAATTCAGGTTACAACAAGAATGTTACAAACAAAAATTGCATGATTATAGAAAACTGAGTCTAAGTCCTTTCAGAATCAGTGCCAATTAAAGCATGAGATGGTTAGAATTCTGAATGCAAGAGAGCCAGAATACAGGCACAATCACAGGAGAGAACTCAGGGTAATTTTCAATGAATAGGTAAATGACTGGGGGCTGGGAAACAGAATCTGTTTGTATGACTGGACACTGCTTTGTTCCATATGCTGCCGTTAATAGGTCTGCTAATGAAAAGTTAGAGAGTAATAAAATTACAGCATTATAATAATCCAAATGTACTCAAGTGCTTATTTTAAAACAGTATAAGATAATTTAGGGAGAAAATATTTTGTTTTAATAAAGGAGTTATTAAGTTCAAGTACTCATTATTTATTTACATACTCATAAACTTCTTGCTTAATAGTCCAGGATTGACTATAAAAAGCTGGTCAAGTCTGAAAGTTAACTATAGATCATAAAAGAAGGAAACAATTGTGCCTTCAATAGTATCAGCTATACCTAATATGATAGCAAGAGTTCAATATACATCATAAACTAGGAAATACAGCTGTTTTTGGTCCTTGCCTTCTTTTTAATCACTATTTGGAAGAAGGTTAAAAGTTAAAGCTTGTTTGCATTCATCTTGAATGGACTCTGGGATACCTTCACTATCTAGTCACAAGAGCATTTCCTTTTTACTGCCATAACCTGGTGAGAAGAGAAGAGATATAGATTGGGTTTAGTTGGGAAATACTGTTATTCATTATATTGAACATAAAATGCTGATATCACAATCTGAAAACATCCTATATCTGGGTATTATAATAGCCCTACCAAATCAAAACATTACATTAATAAATCCAGTGGATAAAAGGGTAGGGGCCACTAAGACAGTGACTCCCAAGTTACTTAAAAGGCAGAATCTTCCTCAGAGGAGCACAGTATCTGGTAACAAAGGGTAAGGACACTCCTACATAGTACACTACTATTCTCTGACTAATAAGTAACACTTCCTCTTTCCTTCTCTTTCCTATAGACTTGCAAAAGAAGCAAGAATAGATAACATTTAATTGTGAGCTAGACTCTAACTAAAGCCTGCAAATATGCCTGTTAACACATTGCTTAAATACATTACAATGGAAACAAAAGAGTTGCCTATTGACTTCAACAAGGCTCAGCTAGAAAGAGCTTCCAAGGATTCCCACAATGAAATGATCCTTTCCTCTCTGAAGAGAACCTTTGTTCTCTGCCCATCAGCTTCTCATGACAACATCACAGTGATTTGTACCCTTCTCTCTGACCATTATTGCTAACTGAATTGTATGCTAGTACTGTGGTATTGTGAATCTCCCTCAAAAAACTATACTCTAATATATGAGATTATCTTGAGTTATAAAAACTGACCATGTGTTTGACCAAATTTCATATAAAAGAGAAGAGTAGGTCAAGACATAATTACAAATACCTGTTGATTGTATGGACAACAGAGGATGGTAAGTTAACCAAAACAAAGTACAGAGCTTATGAAACAGTAAAGTTCCTTGGCATTACTTACAATAGAGAATAATTACTCAGAGAATAAAACCCAAGCCAGTTTCCAAACCAATAAAGAGGTATGAAGACTTATTGGATTATTTAGTTTCTAAAATCAGCTCATGCCACAATTTAGAATAGCGTTAGTACCTGTTATAGAGGAGTGAAAATATACCACTCCTGGTTGGCAAAATAACTTACTTGGATAGTGTGCTCTTTTGTTATGTGTGTGAGCCAAGTCTGAGACTGGCCCCCACCACAGTGAAGACGCTTTGATGCTGTGGTCTCTCCCCTTCTCTCCATATTTCTCTTTCTCTCTCTCTTTCTCCCCCTCCTTCCCTCCCTCCCCCTCTTTCCCTTCCTCCCTCTTTCCCTCCCTCTTTGGCTCTTTGACCCATGTCTTCTGAGTTTGAAAGCTATTTTAGAATGAGGACTGACTGAAACCACATGGTGAAGGAGTTACTAAGATTTGCTGAACCTTTCTTAGGTATAAGAGGTACATATGTTATCAATAAATTTCTCAATATTTAGGAGAAATATCTGGTTGATTTAGATAATTTGTCAGTTGGTTGCAACTAATATTTCATTTTTACTTCTTTATATTTTTTCCTCAGCTGCAGATTCCAGCTTTCATTGTTTTAATACACCAATAAATAGTTACACAAGGATTCTGGTTCCTCACATGCAAAGGGGTCGCTTCACAAGCGATAAAGCAGGTTTGCAGCTATTTATCTTTCTCTCTCCCTGTCTATCTCCCCTCCTCTCTCAATTTCTCTCTGTCCTGTTGAATGAAAAGGGGGGAAAAAAAAAAGCTATCAGAAGCAGTAGATTTTTAGTGTCAGCACTAAGCCCCAGCAACCTCAGGCAAAAAAAGAGTAAAGTAGAACAGAATAGAGTAGAGTAGAGTAGAGTAGAGTAGAGTAGAGTAGAGTAGAGTAGAGTAGAGTAGAGTATGATAGAACAGATTTTTTTTTCAAATATATCTACCTCATATTGTTTTTCCGTCTCAAAGAACTCAAAGATATTTGAGAGAGTTTTAATCCTACACTGTTCACAAACTACTAAGAGAACAGCTACATTTAATTTTCCCCAAAGAAAGTGCTTTATTGGGGTCTCATACCACATGGTATAATCTAATATACATAGTTCCTGCACTCAAATTGTTTTTGAAGTGTCTAAAGCTTATGGCCATAATGACGAGACATGAGGCAAAATTCTGTCGCTGCTATTCAACAGAAACCATTGTGATTTGCGACAAATCTATAGTGCAGTTTCACGCTATGCACAATTTAGAAGGCAATTGTTCATTTGTTGTTGGGACTTAGCTCTATTATAGAGGGAAAAAATATCCTGAGACCCAAAATAATGATCTTGCTATGAATATAGCTATTTGTATGTGTAGATGGAGAGAAACTGCTCAAGTACAAAAGAATATTGAAAAATAGAAACTAATTTTATTTTAGGGGTGACATAGTGCCATATATGTTTTTACCTAATAGCTGCAATGACTGCCATGGGCATTTAAGACAAGTCCTTTGCCACCTTCAAACTAAAATATATTTTACAATCTGTAACATATATGACATTACTCACAAATCCAACATTTCAGTGTACAAATGTTATCTTTAATGTGAAATTATGAACAATCATTCCGCAGCAGCAAAATGTTTGGCTTGATAAATGTTGATAAAACTATTCTACCTGCGGAGGGTAGATAGCATAATAGTTATGCAAACAAACTCTCATTCCTGAGGCTCCAAAGACCCAGGTTCAATCTCCCGCACCACCATAAGCCAGAGCTGAACAGTGCTCTGGTTAAAAAAACAAACAACTATTCTACCTATACAAGTCCCAGGAGGAAGGAGTCGGGCGGTAGCATAGCAGGTTAAGCACAGGTGGCGCAAAGCACAAGGACTGGCATAAGGATCCCAGGTTGAGCAACCAGCTCCCCACCTGCAGGAGAGTCAGTCGCTTCACAAGCGGTAAAGGAGGTCTGTAGGTGTCTATCTTTCTCTTCCCGTCTCCCCCCCCATTTCTCTCTGTCCTATCCAACAACCACGACATCAATAATAACAATAATAACTCCAATAATAAAACAACAAGGACAACAAAAGGGGATAAATAAATAAACATTTTTAAAAAGTCCCAGGAGGAACTGGCACAAGTGTGTTCCATGGTGTTCCATGGGTGAGCTTAATTTGTCTCCAATAAAGATATATACCAAAAAAAAAAAGCCTTACCAACCCTTACTAGCCACTTAGGGAAAATTTATTTCAGAAGAAAAGGATGCAAGAAACCAGGATGGGGTATGCTTCTTTAAAAAGTATATAAATAATCTCAAAAGATAATTCAATAGCATGATGGAAGTAAAGATAGGAAAGAACATGAACACTGAACCAAGAAGGGCTATTTCTCTAGATGAAGCAGGTTGTTCAAGGACAAAGACATGGATCTTAGCAATGGAAGTAAAAGCAATGAGGTTTTAGGAGATTTATGATACCCTTAGTCTACTAAATTCCCTATTGAAGGATATAATTTGCATAAGTAATCCCAAGATAGCAAAACTGCAGATATAAACAAAGACCAAAGTACTTCATAGAGAAGCTGGATGTGCAATTTTATTCTGTCTACCAAGAATTTGCTTTGTGGACATGTGTGCTGGGGAGAAGGATAGATGATTTAAATGTAAGGTTCATGATAAGTACAGCCATGTAGTATAATATAGATCATAATTCCATGTGTCACAAGAGACTTAAATGCAACATTAGAAAAACTTTGGCCATTGAACTATGCCATAATTAGTGATATTTATATATTTTTATAATATTATCTATTTACTTATTTATTATTGGGTAGTTACAGAGAGGGGAGAAGGTGATAGAGAATGAAAGAGACAGAAAGACACCTGTAGCCCTGCTGCACCACTTTTCCCTTGCAGGCAAAAGCTTAAACCTGGGTCTTTGCACAATGTGACAGGGACACTTAGCTAGGTGTGCTACCACCTGGCCCTCAACTAATGAGATTTAAAAGCATAATTTTTCTTCCTTTATTGAACTTTTTCAATAAAGGGAAAGGGGAACTAGAGTACTACTTCATGATTACAGGTGGTGCTGGGGATCAAATCCAGGATCTTACACATGCAGGGAATGCACTCTATTTTAAAGTCAACTGGCAACATTTGATGAAACATGCAAAGATTACTTTTACTAAGAAGTCCTAAAGTACATGAAATTATAATAGTTTCAGTTTTTAATGTAACTTATTTACTACAATAATTATGTAGATAAAACAGTCTGACTGATCTATCTACTCTTTATCTGATAATGGACAATTTAATTAGTATTTGAAAATTGTCCTGTAGAGGTCTTTTGTTCCATAAATATTTTCAAAAAATACATGCAGAAAAAAATATGGTCATTCAAATTAAAATGCTAGATCAAATATCATATGACTTATTTTGTCAGAGAGAATTAATTTACAACTAAACTAGAAAACTCTGTTCTTTTCTCTGGGGATTCTGGGATGTATGGTTTTGATTCTTGGCCAAGATAGAATGAAATTTATGGCATGTTATTTAAAGTACAAAATTCACTTGACTATCCCCAGGGTCAATTTGTTAACTGATGGTATTCAAAAGGCATAATAGATTAGACAACCTGACAAGACTATAGAACCAAAAATCTGGCTAGGAACATCTGCTTTGAGCTCTTGCAAAGAAAAGATTCATTACACAGGTGGGTATTTGCATTGAAGACAAAGTATTTCCATGTGCACATAATACCTGTAGAGAGCTTACTTTTGGAAATATGTTTAATTCCCAGTGTTACTTGTACTATCTTTGACTGCACTGTGCATTTGATTTTAGATGAAAACTTTATATATATTCTGTAGATTCTTGTAAACCAGTTGAACATCTAACTGTGTGAAAAATTTTCAGTTCTTATATTTTCTTCAAACTAGTAACCACAGCCATGCAGCCCCGAGTAACGGAATAAAGACATCACAATGAATAGTAAAACAATCCTCAAATAACTGACTGAACATGTTTCCTTCCTCTAGTTTGTCTCTGGAAAGACTTACTCTAGTCATTCTCAGTTTCCATGTCTTTCGATGCCTTCATGCCATTCCCCAGTGACTATTTTGGGATTTCCTATCTTTAAATTACATCTAGACCACAACTTTAAGAGGCATGGTCATGAAGCAGCAGAAAATTGCTGCTTACTAACTTTCTGAGACAACTAGAAATTCAATGACAGAACACACCAGTCTCATCAAACTACAGCTGAAACTTCTGGAAAAAAAAAAAACTATATAGCTAGAGATGAGTGCATTCAGATGCAGTCAGCTGGCAGAAAAGGGGAGGTGGGAGAAAAAAAGCGTTCATACTGACCGATGACATCATCTTGATGGCTAAGCAGTAAACAGTGCTGTGGTACAGCCGGTAATCTCTGTCTGGGCTCCTATCCTCTGCCTTAAGGAAACTGGGTGCTGGATTACTCAGAAAGAATAGCCAATGTGGCAGAGAATTAACTGAACTGAGAAAGTACAAATGAAGCCAATGAGAATTCCATTATAGAAAACCATCCACCTTGCCATGCAGAAACTTTTCAGTTTGATATAATCCCACTGGTGTAGCATAGAGTAGCACTACTATAACAAAGCAATCCCCCCACCTCCACGAAGTGAGGAAAATAACTGTTATATATCAAATAGCAGATCAACTGATACCAAAAATAAACAATAACTCATCAAACTCAACAATAAAAAGACAAACAACCTCACTGAAAAATTAGGGGAGAATCTTCTCCAAGGAAGAGATCCAAAAGCCATCATATGAATAAATTCTCAAAGTCATTGATAAGCAGGGAAATGAAACTAAAAACAATGAGATACCACTTTACACCTGTGGAAATGTCTCACATTAGAAAAGACAGAAACACCTACTGCTGGAGAGGCTGTGTGTGGGGGGGAAGGGACACATCCACATTCACATCCACATTGGTGGGGGCAATATAAGTTGATCGAATCTCTAGGGAAAATGGTCTGGTGATTCATTAGAACTCTGGAAATGGACCTACCTTATGATCCAGCAATCCTTCTCCTCAGAATTTACCCAGGGAAAATAAAAACACCTATCTGGGAAAACCTATGAACACCAATGTCAACACAGTTGGTAATATCATAAATCTGAAAGCAGTCCAGATGCCCAAGGACAGATAAATGGCTATGGATGTTATATGATAAAAATTAATAAAGTATTTACACTTAAAAAAATAATGTTATGGTAGATTCACAATGGAGTAGTATGCAGCTGTTAGAAAGATGAGGCCATCTCCTTTGTAATAGTGTGGTTAGAACTCAAACACATCTTATTGAATGACACAAGTGAGAAGGAGAAAGATCAATACCAAATGACCTCACTTAAGAACAAAGAACAGTAAAGGAAAACATAAGGCAAAACTTGGACTGGGTGTGGCATATTGCACCAAAGCACAAGACTCCGGGGAAGGAGGAAAAAAGACAAGATGAAGGGACACTGGGATCCAGTGGTGTGCCTAGACATCAATCAAGGGCAGATAAGAGGTTATACTTAAGTGTTAAAGGCTATACTGTAAAGCATTACCTTCCCAGGGGGCTGGGCAGTAGCATAGCGGGTTAAGCGCATGCACAAGGACTGGCTCAAGAATCCCAGTTCCGGGGGGGGGGGGGGGGAGTGTCACTTCACAAGCAGTGAAGCAGGTCTGCAGGTGTCTATCTTTCTCTTCCCCTCTCTGTCTTCCCCTCCTCTCTCCATTTCTCTCTGTCCTATCCAACAACAACAACAGCAATGGCAACAATAACAACAACAACTAGAGCAACAGCAAGGACAACAAAATGGGAAAAATGGCCTCCAAGAGAAGTTGGATTTGTAGTGTAGGCACCGAGCCACAGCAATAACCTTGGTGGCAAAAAATAACCAAGAACATTAACTCCCCAATAAAATTAAGAATGAAAGTCTGTAATGTAAATCTGAAGGACATGAATATATTAATTTGAAGGAACATAAGCACTTTTATGTTCATAGATGCATTATTAACAATAGCCAAGGAGTAAAAACAACATAATGTTCATCAATGGAAAACTAGATAAATAAGTTAAAACATACACACTCAATGGAATATGACTCTTCAGTTGAAAAGGATGACATTTTGTTGTCTGGGACAAAATGCAACTAAGTAAGGAGGATTATTTGACATATGAGGAATATAGAGAATACTGAAACAGAGAGTAATGGAAGAGGATAGAGAAGAAGAAAGAGAAGGTGCAGGAGGAAGAGAAGAAAGAACAAGGAAGAAAAGAAAAGAGGAGAAACAGAAGCATCAGTAGCTGTCACAAAGCCATATCTAAGACTTTCTGAGAGCTCCAGTGAGGATACAGAACTTTGGTGGTAGATACGGTATGGGACTATACACATGTAATTTCATAAACTTGTAAACCACTACTAAATCTCTAATAAAGTAAATAAAAGAGAAAACCATGCACATGAAAAGACAGATAGCAGTAAATGGTTAAAAAAAAAATTATAAAGCCTCAAAACAGAAATCAGCAAACAACTTCACCAATGTATCCTGGAACCTCATCTATCCAGAGCTGCCCCACTAAGGAAAGGAAAGATAGAAACAGGCTGGGGTACAGATTGACCTGCCGATGTCCATGTCCTGAGGAGAAGCAATTACAGAAGCCAAACCTCCTACCTTCTGCTCTCCATGAAGAATTTTGGTCCAGACTCCCAGAAAGGGATAAAGAATAGGAAATTTTCCAATGGAGGGGATGAGACACAGAACTATGTTGATGGGAACTGTGTCCCACTTATCTCACAATCTTGTTAATCATTATTAAATCACCAATAAAACATTTTTTTAAAGTTTGCTTTGTTTACAGAAAGACTTCTGCACTCAATGTTAGAAATCTTAGAACATGTTTCTTAATTTCCAATTGTTAACCTGAAAATCTGACTTTTCATAGCCTATATGCAATCATATCAGATCTAGGGTGACATGAAATTCTGTTTTTATTTAATGAGAATATTTTAATGTTTTCCTGTAGAAATACTACTTAATTATGATAGGTCTCTATACTATGATGAGTGTATGCTGCTTAATATTTTAAATATATATTTAAACTTCCCAAATATCTGAAAAAGAACAAAATATATCTTACCCAAATGTTTTAGATAGGGAAGTATGAGCTTCTATTTTGTGGAAATGAAGTCACCTGTTGCTTTGGTTCACTAATGGGAAATAATGCACATTAACCAGCAGTCCTTTCTACACATGATCAGCTCTTGTCTGACATTTAATTTGGATAGGAAACCGGAAAAAAAAAGTATTAATTAAGGCAATAGAGAAACTAAAGCATATTTTCTATCAATGATTTGCAAAGATATAGATTATTACTTTGCTGGTTCTAGCATGTATCGCCTAATGTGCTGATTTAATTAAAGGGTGCTGTCCTCATTAAGAAATAATAACATGTCAAAATGTTACTTGTTAAACCCAATAAAGTGATAAGTTGTGATTGTATATAGCTAATCCTAGTGGATACCAGGATGTAATTAAGGTACAATTACACACAAATATGCATATAATGGCGTTGACAGTTATAAAAAGAGATAAGTGTCTTCTAGTAGTTGTGTTTTTTCATAGTTTGTATATGCACATATACAAACACACATAAATGATGCTGTGAGCATTGGAATATTTGGTGTTCCCACGGTAGAATTATCTTTAGAGGAAAATCACAAAAGATTTAGATGAGTACCTCATATTTTAAAGACAATTTTTAGGTAAAGAAATACAGAGAGAGGAAGAGAGTGTAAAAGCTTCCTTTAATGCAGTGTCGGTCAGACTCAAGCCTGGGTTGGGCACATGGTAAAGCAGCACACTATCCAAGAAGTTATCTGTTCCTTTCTTAAAAAAAAAAAAAAAAAGCTTTTCTATTTTTACAACATAATGGTACATAAAGAACTAGAGCATTTCTGGGGGTCTCGGAAGATGGCGGACTGAGAAGCCGCTAGCAGCGTGAGCTCTGATCACATCTTCTGGAAACGGTAGGAGTTTCTGCCTTTAGCAGGCCCTATCGGTGACACCAAGGAGATGACTATAACTTAATTTGGGTTAAGAATTAGAGTAAAGGTGGCACGAACTAGCGGGCGGCTGCTAGAGACTTCCCAGGCGGCGCCGGGCAAGGCGGGTGGGCCGGGCATTGTCCTCCACCCGGGAAGGTGGCTCCTCCGCTGGTTGCAGAGCGCTGGTGGGCGGCTGGAAGAGGACCCAGAGGGAGCACTATAGCTCGGGGGCTTTCTCTTGGGAGTCTCCAGGGACCACTGCAAACATGAGGGCGGATCCGAAGACTTCTTGAGTATAGCTCTCATTGGATCAAAGGACTTGGAGCTAGTTTTCATTTTCAAGGAATCCTTTAAAAAGTCTGGAGGGGGGGGTTTACCAGAAGATGGCAGACTGAGAAGCTGCTAGCCGCTGAGCTCCGAACACATCTCCTGGAAACAATAGGATTTTCTGCCTTTAGCAGGTCAGCCAATAAGGGGTCCTTAGACACCAAGGAGGTGACTATAACTTAATTTGGGTTAAGAATTAGAGTAGGGGAAAAAAGGGGAAAAATTCTTTTTTCTTCCTTTTAATTTTCAAGCATACCTCCTTCCCGCCACCCCCCCCATAAGCAGTGCCTGGGGAACAGCTCCTAGCAGGATACCCCACACCATCAAACAGGGTGCTTTTTTGAATTCACTGATACACATTTGGGAATTTCCTTTCACTGCTCTTTAATTACAACTCTTTTTCTTATCTTCTCCCTTTTCTCTCTCTTGTCTCTTTTTTTTTAATCTTGTCATACACTTCTTCCTTCTTCTTTGCCTTTCTGAATTTGTGAATTATTTTGGGGAAGAAATCTGACTCAGAGTGGACTCTCTATGTGTGTATCTCTGCTCTAGTTCCCTTTCCGCTCGTTACCCCTAGAATGGATAGTAGATTTGCATAACTGTCTATCCTTGCTATCCTATCTTTCTTTTCTCTTTCTTCACTGGGATTTGGTTACTATTTTTTCACGGACTGGAGAAATTATTTGGCTAACTGGTAACGATTAAACTACTTCAATACTTACTTCAGTTGCTACTGTAATTCCGGAGGTTGGTGAGTGCAATTGTCATAAAGGTATTTAGTACAGTGTTACTTATACTCAAGACACAACAACTGAGGAACAACAGAGCATAAAAAAAAAAGAAACACATAAATAAAAAAAAGGGTAGATCAAAAACAAATAAAACTGCTACACCAATGAATGAAGACAAGAGCCCAGAAGAAAGTACAAATCAGCCAGAAGTAACCATAGATAAGAAAGTATGCAAGCAATAATAAACTTATTAATCACAGAAATGAAAACAACATTGGAGGAAAGGAATGGCAGTATTAGGGAAACAACAGTTGAGACCCCCTAGGAAAATACTGATTATCTTGAGGCAATTAGAGAACTGAAAGCTGAAATAGCTGTAATGAAAAAAGAAGCTGAGGCAAGGGAAAGCAGACTAAAACAGAAGCAAAAAACAGAATTAGTCAGACAGAGGATGAGTTAGAGAAAACAAAGAAAGAGGTGAAAGAGCTTAAAAAGAGATTGAGAGACACTGAAAACAACAACAGAGACATATGGGATGATCTCAAAAGAAGTAACATTCGTATAATTGGCCTGCCAGAGGAAGAAAGAGAGGAAGGGGAAGCAAACATTCTAGAGGAAAAAATAGAAGAAAATTTCCCAGTCCTGAATAACAGAAAGGATATCAAGATTCAAGAGGCCCAGAGAGTACCAAATAGAATCAACCCAGACCTGAAGACACCAAGACACATCATAGTCACAATGAGAAGAAGTAATGATAAAGAATGGATCCTAAAGGCTGCAAGAGAGAAATAAAAAGTCACATACAAGGGAAAACCCATAAGATTATCTGCATACTTCTCCACTCAAACTCTAAAAGCCAGAAGGGAATGGCAAGATATCTATCGAGCCCTGAATGAAAAAGGGTTTCAACCAAGGATAATATATCCTGCTAGACTTTCATTCAAACTAGATGGAGGGATCAAAACCTTCTTAGATAAACAACAGTTAAAGGAGGCAACCATCACCAAGCCTGCCCTGAAAGAGGTACTAAAAGACCTCTTATAAACAAGAACATCACTATAATACTTGCAATATATCAGAGCAAACAAAAAAAAATTTTTTTTGAACAATGGCACTACAATATATTAAATCCATAATATCAATAAATGTCAATGGCTTAAACTCACCCATCAAAAGGCACAGAGTGGGGGGATGGATCAGAAAAAATAATCCAACCATATGCTACTTGCAAGAATCCCATCTGTCACAACAAGATAAACACAGACTTAAAGTGAAAGGATGCAAAACTATCATACAGGCTAATGGACCAGAAAAAAGGGCAGGAAAAGCCATTCTCATCTCAGACACAATAGATTTTAAATTAAATAAAGTAATAAAAGATAGGCAAGGACATTATATAATGATTAGAGGATCAATCAGCCAAGAAGACTTAACAATTATTAACATCTATGCACCCAACGAGGGACCATCTAAATACATTAAGCATCTACTGAAAGAATTTCAAAAATACATCAATAGTAATACAATAATAGTGGGAGACTTCGGTACCCCACTCTCACACTTAGACAGATCAACAAAGCAGAGAACCAATAAAGATACAATAAAATTGAATGAAGAGATCGACACACTAGATCTCTTGGACATTTGCAGAGTCCTTCACCCCAAAAAACTGGAATACACCTTCTTTTCAAACCCACATAACACATACTCAAGGATAGACCATATGTTAGGCCACAAAGACAGCATCAATAAATTCAAGAGCACTGAAATCATCCCAAGTATCTTCTCAGACCACAGTGGAGTAAAACTAATATTTAACAACAAACAGAAAATTATTAAAAGACACAGAATTTGGAAACTAAACAACATGCTCCTTAAGAACCACTGGGTCAGAGA
The DNA here is from genome assembly GCF_950295315.1 of Erinaceus europaeus. Lineage (NCBI taxonomy): Eukaryota > Metazoa > Chordata > Mammalia > Eulipotyphla > Erinaceidae > Erinaceus > Erinaceus europaeus. The sequence continues at coordinate 135,911,190 of NC_080164.1, forward strand.
CTCACTCAAGCAGGAAATTCAAATGTTCCTGGAAACTAATGAAAATGAAGACACAACCTATCAAAATATTTGGGACACAGCTAAAGCAGTACTGGGAGGGAAACTTATAGCCATACAATCACATATTAAACACCAAGAAGAAGCTCAAATGAATGACCTTACTGCACACCTCAAAGACTTAGAGGAAGAGGAACAAAGGAACCCTAAGGCAGCCAGAAGGACAGAAATCACTAAAGTTAGAGCAAAAATAAACAACATCGAAAATAAGAGAACCATACAAAACAGCAATGAAGCCAAATGTTGGTTCTTTGAAAGATTAAACAAAATTGACAAACCCCTAGCCAGACTCACCAAACAAAAAAGAGAGAAGACTCAAATTGATAGAATTGTAAACGATGGAGGAGATATCACAACTGACACCACAGAAATCCAGAGAATCCTGCGAAACTTCTATAAAGAACTATATGCCACCAATCTAGAGAATCTGGAAGAAATGAAACAATTCCTAGAATATTATGCACTTCCAAAACTGAACCAAGAAGAACTACAAAATCTAAATGCACCAATCACAGACAAAGAAATTGAAACCGTTATTAAGAATCTCCCCAACAACAAAAGTCCTGGATCAGATGGCTTCACAAACGAATTCTACAAAACTTTCAGGAAACAGTTAATACCCATACTTCTTAAGCTATTCCATAAGATTGAAGAAACAGAAATACTCCCTTCCACCTTTTATGAAGCCAACATCACCCTGATACCAAAAGCTGATAGGGACATAACAAAAAAGGAAAACTACAGACCAATATCTCTGATGAACATACATGCCAAAATATTAAACAAGATCTTGGCCAACCGGATACAACAACACATCAAAAAGATTGTTCATCATAACCAAGTGGGATTCATCCCAGGAATGCAAGGCTGGTTCAACATCCGTAAGTCAATCAATGTCATTCACCACATCAATAAAAGCAAAGCCAAAAACCACATGATTATCTCAATAGATGCAGAGAAAGCCATTGACAAAATGCAACACCCATTCATGCTCAAAACTCTACAAAAAATGGAAATAGATGGGAAATTCTTCAAGATAGTGGAGTCTATATATAGCAAACCTACAGCCAACATCATACTTAATGGACAGAAGCTGAAAGCATTCCCCCTCAGATCGGGGACTAGACAGGGCTGTCCACTGACACCGTTACTCTTCAACATAGTATTGGAAATTCTTGCCATAGCAATCAAGCAAGAGAAAGAAATCAAAGGAATACAGATTGGAATGGAAGAAATCAAGCTCTCACTATTTGAAGCCGATATGATAGTATACAAAGAATGACCTAAAGAATCCAGTAAAAAATTACTGGAAGTTACTAGGCAATATAGCAAGGTATCAGGCTACAAAATCAATGTACAAAAATCAGTGGCATTTCTTTATGCAAACACTAAATCTGAAGAAGAAGACATCCAGAAATCACTCCCATTTACTGTTTCAGCAAAATCAATCAAATACCTAGGAATAAAGTTGACCAAAGAAGTGAAAGACTTGTATACTGAAAACTATAAGTCGCTACTCAAGGAAATAGAAACTGATACCAAGAAATGGAAAGATATCCCATGCTCATGGATTGCAATAATAAACATCATCAAAATGAATATTCTCCCCAGAGCCATATACAAATTTAATGCAATGCCCATCAAAGTTCCACCAAGATTCTTTAAGAGAATAGAACAAACACTACAATCATTTATCTGGAACCTGAAAACATCTAGAATTGCCAAAACCATCTTTAGGAAAAGAAACAGAAATGGAGGCATCACACTCCCAGACCTTAAACTATATTATAAAGCTATCATCATCAAAACAGCATGGTACTGGAACAAAAATAGGCACACAGACCAGTGGAACAGAATTGAAAGCCCAGAAGTAAATCCCAACACCTATGGGCATCTAATCTTTGATAAGGGGGCCCAAAGGATTAAATGGAAAAAGGAGGCTCTCTTCAATAAATGGTGCTGGGAAAACTGGGTTGAAACATGCAGAAGAATGAAATGGAACCACTTTATCTCACCAGAAACAAAAATCAACTCCAAATGGATCAAAGACATAGATGTCAGACCAGAAACAATCAAATACTTAGAGGAAAACATTGGTAAAACTCTTTCCCACCTACACCTCAAGGACATCTTTGATGAATCAAACCCAATTTCAAGGAAGACTAAAGCAGAAACAAACCAATGGGACTACATCAAATTTAAAAGCTTCTGCACATCCAAAGAAACTATTAAACAAACAGAGAGACCCCTCACAGAATGGGAGAAGATCTTCACATGCCAGACATCAGACAAGAAACTTATCACCAAAATATATAAAGAGCTCAGCAAACTTAGCACCAAAAAAGCAAATGACCCCATCCAAAAATGGGCAGAAGATATGAACAAAACATTCACCTCAGAGGAGATCCAAAAGGCTTACAAACATATGAAAAACTGCTCTAGGTCACTGATTGTCAGAGAAATGCCAATTAAGACAACACTAAGATACCACCTCACTCCTGTAAGAATGGCATACATCAAAAAGGACAGCAGCAACAAATGCTGGAGAGGATGTGGGGACAGAGGAACCCTTTTACATTGCTGGCGGGAATGTAAATTGGTCCAGCCTCTGTGGAGAGCAGTCTGGAAAACTCTCAGAAGGCTAGACATGGACCTTCCATATGATCCAGTAATTCCTCTCCTGGGGTTATACCCCAAGGACTCCATAACACCCAACCAAAAAGAGGTGTGTACTCCTATGTTCATAGCAGCACAATTCATAATAGCTAAAACCTGGAAGCAACCCAGGTGCCCAACACCAGATGAGTGGCTGAGAAAGCTGTGGGATATATACACAATGGAATACTATGCAGCTATCCAGAACAATGAACCCACCTTCTCTGACCCATCTTGGACAGAGCTAGAAGGAATCATGTTAAGTGAACTAAGTCAGAAAGATAAAGATGAGTATGGGATGATCCCACTCATCAACAGAAGTTGAGTAAGAAGATCTGAAAGGGAAAGTAAAAGCAGGACCTGACCAAATTGTAAGTAGGGCACCAAAGTAAAAACCAACACCCTCCTACCTTATGTTTTTGTTCATTAATCCTTTCTTAAATAAAAAATTTAAAAAAAAAGAACTAGAGCATTTCTCTGGTAAATGCAATGTTGCAGATAAAACTTAGAAGCTTAGACTTACAAGTCCATTTCTCTATCCACTGTGAGACATCCCACACCACATTTGCTCTTAATATTTATTTTTATTCTTAAAATCCCATCATATTACAGTAAAAAATGTAGAACGGTTAAAAACATAAATTATTGAATGACGGCAAACATTAAATATTTGTCTCATACTATATAGTTAATAGAAATAAAATCATATTAAAGTCTTTAAAAATTATAGGTGGAATTGTACAATTTGTCCAGTAATGGTTCATGTTCTCCATATGCATCCATTATCACCAAAGCTAACATTACTGCAAGTGCTTTTACAAATTCAGTTTTTGGAAAGAAATTAGCATGAGATAAAACAAATATACTAGTAAGATTAATATGAGAAGAGTGCCAGTATTAGGCCATGCTTATTTTTTCTAGTCCTTTTTAACTGAAATGTTGAAACCCCAGCTTTTAACATTATAAATTCAGGTTCTCATAATTAAATTTTCTTTCCCTACTTCCTAGTCAACCATTTTTCCCCAAATAATAGTGAACAGAGATTCATCCCTACAACAGCACTGAAATTTTCTTCTTGTTATCAATAACCTTTCATTCCCAACCCAATTGTTATTTATCAATATTCTTAGGTATCTGACTACTTGAAAAATAATTTTATTTTTTGCTCATTAATAGATACTTTTCAACTTCCTTTGTTTTGCTTTAGGGAGTTGGTTTTATTTTTTAACATTATTTTTTTATTAGTCAAAGACAGAGAAAAATCGAGATGGTTGAGGGAGATAGAAGGAGAGAGCAAGAGAGACACCTACAGCACTGCTTCATGGCTTGTGAAGTCTCTCCAGTGCAGGTGGAGACTGAGGCCCTGAATCTGGGTCCTTGTCTTGGTAACATGTGCACTCAACATGGTATGCTAACATCCAGCCCCTGCTTGCTTTTGTTCTATGCAAGAGAGAAGGGTCAGAAAACTGCTCAGTTCTGGCATATTTAGTGCCTAGAAGAAAAGCTGTGGTCTATGCAGGCAAGTCCTGAGATCCTTCCCCAACCAATTTTAATTATTTTAAACTAATTATTTAATTGATTTAACTTGGCTTGCAGTATTACACAATTTGAAGAGAATTGTTTCACACTTATATATACTATATATTAATATATGATTTGAATGATACCACTAAAGTTCCAGTGCTTTTACACCAAAGATATCCCAATAGCCTATCCCTCACAAATTCCCATAAATGTTTCTTTAAAAATATCTGTTGTTTAGTTAGAGAGAGGGGAGAGAGAACCAGAGCCAGGAATCACTCTGGCACATTTAACGCCAGGAATCTAACTCGGGATGCCATGTTTTTAATTCCGATATGTTGGTCATTGTATCACCTCCCAGGTTGTCCCTAAATATCTGTTAAGTGCTGACACTGTCTAGGACATTGCTATCTATATAAAATCACTTGTATATAAAATTATTTTTTTCTGAGAGAAAGAGATGGAGAGAGAGAGAGAGAGAGACACCAGAGCACTGCTCAGCTCTGGCTTATGGTGATGCAGGGGACTGAACATGCGACTTTTGAGCCTCAGGCATGAGAATCTTGCACATATTATTCAATTCTTCTTTTCATCTTTACTAACAATTTAAAAGAGACTATATTTAAAATATTTGAAATAAAGTTGGTAATTTTTCACCCTTTCTGACAGAAAGGTTTAGGTGGTCGTTTGTTGTATTTTAAAACTAACGTGTCAATAAAATTTTGTAGTATGTAAATAAAGTAAATAAAGTACTTGCAATATTAAGTGTACTACAGCTTAAAGTGCAAAGTACTTCAACTTACATATCCATAAAATGGTCCAGAAACCTACACATAACAGAGCAAAGCTATTACACTGAGTCTGTCGATTTTTATTCACAGTTATAAATAGGTCAGTTCAGTGATAGCATATGCTGACTTTACATACTATTCAACAGTAATGAAGGTGCCAGGATACACTGTTAAAGATAATCATGAATACTCATACTAATTTCTTTTAAAAATTTATTAGTAATATATAGTATACATCAGTAGACTAACAGGAAAGAGTGAAACACATATATTAATTACAGTTTGTAAATTTTTATTTTACATACTATATATATAAGTAAATATGGAATATAAAAGGAATGTTTAAATAATCATTTACAATTAAGAAATATATTGCCATATGGCACCTCCAATTTTTAGAATGAATAAAAATGTTATGATTATATACACTTTCTTCTTTTATATCAAATTGTTAATTTTGTGACCTTATGGTGACACACTTCATTTGCCAAGCAAATTTGGGCATATTCTCAGAATTCTTGGCAATGAAACTAAAAATGCATTACTCACCAGATTCACATTTCAGGCTACATTAACTAAAAATGAACTCAGGCTAAAATAATTATTATATAGGCAGACCTATATGAGGGAAACTTCACTAATTCACACCTAATGAACAGCAAAGCAGGGTCAATTTAAAACATTGTTAGAAAATTAGAAAAATATTCATCTTAATGCTATTGTAAGCATGCTGTTCATTTACTTACTGTAAAAATCAATTCACTTATCCTCTAGTGGTCATTTCCAATAGTTTTTGAATCTTTTGGATGTGCTTTATTTTTACTATGCTTAGAGCTATACATACCACCTTAGAGATTTGGGATATATATCCAGTTTAGACAAGTGTACTATAAAAATAGAGCACTTGAACTACTCACCTTGGTTTTTTGTTTGTTTGTTTTGTCTTCTTTACCAGAGTACTGCTCAGCTCTGGTTTATGGTGGTGTAGGGATTCAACCTAGCACTTTGAAGTTTCAGGCATAAGAGTCTCTTTGCATAACTATTATGCTATCGCCTCCCCACCCATTCACTTTTTTTAAGAAGAGGTGAACAACAGTCTAATAATGCTGCATTTTTCATTTCCTGTAGTCTTCAGATTTATCCTTTTTGTCCCTTTTTATGGCTTGGTTTAGGAGACAATCGACATATCATCCAAAAGCTCAAAAGATGTCTACATTCATGTGCATTGGAGATACTAATCTATTGTTTCCTTTTTGGTCAAGTCCCTTTCTTCCTTCTTATATATTTTTTTATTTTATTTATAAAAAGGAAACATTAACAAAACCATAGGATAAGAGGGGTACAACTCCACACAATTCCACCACCAGAAATTCATATCCCATCCCCTCCCCTGATAGCTTTCCTATTCTTTAACCCTCTGGGAGATGGGCCCAGAGTCATTATGGGGTGCAGAAGGTGGAAGGTCTGGCTTCTGTAATTGCTTCCCTGCTGAACATGGACATTGACAGGTTTATCCTTACTCCCAACCTGTCTCTCTTTCCCTAGTGGAGCAGGGCTCTGGAAAAGTGGGGTTCCAGGACACATTGGTGGGGTTGTCTGCACATTGGTGGGGTTTTCAGGTTCCTTTCTGATTTTCAATGGCTCCATAAAATATTTTTGGAAAATTTTCCTCCTTTCCATTGTTTTGTAAGACTTTGATGATGATATGTGTGTGTGTGTGTGTGTGTGTGCATGAAATGAAATCATGTTAACAGTCTAAGTTAAAAATTGCAAATTACTTCTTTTGATACATAAAATATCTTTTTATACTATAATTATTAAACCCAATTATTTCCTGATAGACATACAATCCACAGGCTATTCTAAAGTATTAACTATACATTTCCATAATTAAAAATTAAATTAACAATATAGGTAGTTTCCAGTCTATCTTCCAAAGTTAGGCTTCAAAAGTAAAAATTTAATTATCACAATCACGTTCTTTACCAAAATTTGTCTTTTTAAATGATTCTACTTAATAATAATTAAAAAACAGGAACAGCTTATTCTGTTTCGTTCCATATTTATGAGTATCTGCTATCTCAGAAGAAAATGAAGATTCTATGAAATAATATACATAGTAACTAGGACATCACTTAATATACTACACAGTAAATGTTCACATCACTGCTATAGAGATTAATGTTTTCAAGTAATGTAAAGGATATTATTTGGTCATGTGTGAAGAAATGTTCTCCTTTTGTAAAGAAACAATTTTTTAAAGCTTTTTTATGGGTCTCTTTAGGACCTTACCTTCAATACAATAACTACAATATAGCAACAGTATGGACTGCCCCACTCTCCAAGGGGAGGATCGGTCACCCAACTCTGCCTTTCTGTGGGACTATGTGTAAGCTTGGTAGAGTTTAGGGAAAACTCCTCCCATCCCTGGATAGAGGTCTGGGAAAGACACCCCCTTGCTAGTCTCTCTCACAAGAGATAAGCAAAGGGGAAAAATGTCTCTCAGACTCAGTTTCCCCTTATCAGACTCTCAAGCGCACAGAGATCTCACTGTTTCTCCCCGCTAACTGCAGGCCACATGGCTGTCTGCTTTAAGGTTCACTCAAAGTTCACATAGTCACCCAGAGTTCACACAACCACCTCACTTTTGATCACTAAAGAAAACATACTCCATCAAGCACCTCCCTGACATCAGTCAGTAAAGCCCCCAAAACACTATTTCCTTAATATCTTTTGATATCTTTGATTTACATCAAGCTTGTTTATCTTCTATCTCACCCTGCTGGTTTAATCCCTATGCTTCTCTCAAATGCCTTAGATAATTAACCTGTTTGCATCATTGAGAATAATTGTCTTGACCTTTATGTATCACATCAATTCTTGTCATACGTGATATTAAGAATTCCTTTTCCCCTTTCAATGCTAACTCTTGGTTCTCTTCTCCTTCCTCTACGATAGGGGTAAATTGACCTTTAAGAAACCTGTAATTTCTGACGTATTTGAAAAATTTTCTTTGTCTGAATCCCTATTTAAACCCAAGCCCACCTTTCAATAAATAAGAGTGTTCCAATTCTCCCCGATGTCTCTTGTCTCTATATCGCTGAGTCCTCAAGCTAGTGAGGGTGAACCGGTAGCTTACCTTCCTGGCTGAGAGTCACCCTGTGTGAGCCCAGCACCTTTCTAGGATGACTAGTCTTATAATGTGTGCAGCATAGAACGCTCCCAGCTGTGACAATGTACTATGAGTTCAGATTGGCAGGGACTCTGAAGTTGCACAGGCTCCTGTGCTAATTATTGATATTCATGGGCCCTGGGTCAGACCTGTGTGATCAACAGTTAATTGTACTTACATGTTTATGAGCCACTTTCTGCCCTAACTCAGCTCTCAAGTCCCATTCTCCACTCTGACACTATCCTCCCAGATATTATATTTCTAGTTCACTTTTATGTTAGCTATTAAGTGCAAACAAAGATTAGTAATGTCATAGGCTCCTGGGAACATACCTTAAATAGACTTTGTAGCTTCTTTCCACTGTAGAGTCTCTATTCTCCTTGGCTCTAATCTTGCTCTTTGGTGCCTGTTTATTAAACATTTTTCTCTACTTTATACCTTAATTCCTTTCAGCTACCAAGTTCCAGATGCTAATATGTTTCCATCCTGACCTCTCTAGGCAGATGACCTTGCCACCTTATCTCAGAACCTCACCACTACAGAGCCCATCCCTATTAGGGAACGATAGAGACAGGTTGGGGATATAAATCAACTGGATCATACCTATATCCTGCAGAGAAACAATTACAGAAATTTGAACTCCTTCCTTCTTTTTGCACAACAAAAAAGTTGAGCTCATGCTCTCAGAGAGAGTACATCCAGAAAGATGACCCAGAGGGTCATCTCTGAAACTCAGTTCCACCAGGACTAGGAACTTTGTAACCAGGAACCTTTGTTGTTTTTGTCCAAAATCTGAGTAGGAGAGTTTGAAGAACATCTGAGTAAGTCATGCTCTGTTACTCTAACCTGAGAGAGAAGAAAAAAAAGGAAATATAACTGGAAGTTATAATAGGTGTGGCTTAGAAATGGTGTGAAGGTGGGGCTTTAGTAATGAATACAAAATGATCATCAGCTTCCCTATGGCATCATCTATCTTTATTCAAAGGCCCATGTGCTTCTTTTGTTACAAGCCTTTTCATATCCCTGAATAAAAGATTAAAATACTGGTGGAAAAAAACTTATGAGGAAAACATAGTTGGGGTGGGGGGAGCCTTCAACAACTGAATCAAATCACTAATTTGAGTCTTACAAAAGAGAAAGAAATCATGAGATATATACTCAGTGGTTCAGCAGTTAACAAAAACTGTATGTTTCCTTCAAGACAAAATGAATAGAACTGGTGTTTTGTTATGCTTATTGAAGGAAGAGCAACTATAGGATGATTTCACTCATATGTAGAATACAAGAGAATTGAAACACATGAACTCAAAAAAGAAACATATATATATATTTTTTTTCTTTTTTCAATGGCAGGTTACTGCTGGAAGGAAATGGGACAGAGACCTTCAGTGTTGAGTGTGATGCAAAATTATACCCCTGTTCTCTTATAATCTTGTAAATATTGTTAAATCACTAATAATAATTTTTAAAATGAAATTATATCAGGGCCAGGTGGTGGCCCACCTAGTTAAGCATGCATAGTACAGTGCTCTAGGGCCTGGGTTCAAGCCTCTGGTACCCACCTGCAGGGGGAAAGTTTCATGAGTGGTGAAGAAGGGCTGCAGGTGTTTCTTTAACTCTCTCCCTCTCTATCTTAATTTCTCACTGTCTCTATCTAAAAATAAATAAAAAATAATTAAAAAATAAATAAAAATTTTCTGTGAGAATTTAAAACATTTTAATTTGGAGCTATTTAGGTCAAAATAGCTAATCAATTTTAAGAGGAATCTAATAAAAAAATATGTGGTTCTACTGTTTTAAAATATGAGATTATTTTTCAAACAGATCTTTAAGTGAATACACTCCCTCAATCTGACATCTTGTTTTTCATTTCTTGATGTAGATGTGGGCTAGTTTCAGCATCTAATAATTTCTAATGTTTACTAGTTTAAATAGTAAAAATTCTATATGGCAATGATATTTTGGAAATACATGAAATATAATTACAAAACTAATTTGTACTTTTATAATAGTCATAGCTGGTTTTAATATGCATAATGGGTGATAATGATATCATATCTCAGGTAAATAAAAACAGTTTTTCCTTCTTAAACAATATATTATAAAGGCTCATATCTCCTAACTCAAATCAACTTTCTCTTATTTATAATAACCCTTTTTGCATTTCAAAATTACATTTATTTATCTGTTACCTACATAGTCCAAATTAGTTGCAACTAGTTACATACAGAATATGTGAACTAGTTTGAATTTTGACATGCTCTAAGTGTAAAACATACAGCAGATTCTGAAGATATACTGTGATCGACTTCAAAGGATGAAAAATACAGAGGCCAGGCAGTAGCATACCTGGTTAAACACACACATTACCATGCACAAGGACTTGATTTCTAACCACTGCTGCCTCTGTGAAGCAAGGTTGTGGATATCTCTTTCTTCTCCCTCTCCCCCTCCCTTTCCCATCTCAATTATGGCTGGTAGGAGTGGTGGATTGTTAGTGTAGGCACCAAGCTCCAATGATATCCCTGGTGGAAAGAAAGAAAGGGAGAAAGACAGGAAGGTAGGAAGGTGGAAGGAAGGAAAGAAGGAAGGAAGGAAGGAAGGAAGGAAGGAAGGAAGGAAGAGAAAGAAAGAGAGAAATGAAGGATGGCTGGAAGGGAGGAGATATAGAGGAAGAGAGAGAGAGAGAGAGAGAAGGAAAATATGATAATTTTCTTTAAAAAAGTTTTTTAAATTTATAAAATGGAGACATTGATAAAACCATAGGATAAGAGGGGTACAATTCCACACAGTTCCCACCACCATAACTCCCCATATCCCATCCCTTTCCCTGATATATTTCCTATTATTTATCCCTCTGGGAGTATGGACCAAGGGTCATTATGGGGTGCAGAAAGTGGAAGTTCTGGCTTCTATAATTGCTTCCCTGCTGAACAAGGGCATTGACAGGTCAATTCATACTCCTAGCCTGTCTCTCTCTTTCTCTAGTGAAGCAGGGCTCTGGGGAAGTGAGGGTCCAGGACACATTGGTGAGGTTGTCTGCCCAGGGAAGTCAGGCTGGCATCACGGTAGCATCTGGAACCTGGTGGCTGAAAAAGAGTTAAGTTATAACGCAGAACACATTGTTGACTAATCATGAACCTAAACACAAGAATATTGCAGATGAACATTTGGAGATCTCCATTTTGGAAAAAGCTAGTAGGTCTATTTTAGGTATATTCCAAGGGGGTCATGACTTTACTAGTTTTTTTCCTAAGCCTGACAGCTAACATGCAGGTGGATCCAAGGTACTATCTTGGGGAATGGTGTCATAGTTGGAAAATGGACTAGAAATCTTGATCAGGGAAGACAGTAGCTCCTGAATATGGGGAAAGTGTATAAATATTGTTAATTGTAAACAACATGGATTTGAACTGGGTCGCATCTTTAGCATGGGGCCTATGTAACCTCTGCATCCCTGTAGGAAGAAATCTGACTCAGAGTGGACTCTCTATGTGTGTATCTCTGCTCTACTTCCCTTTCCCCTCTTGTTAGCCCTAGAATATACAGTGGATACTAGATTTGCATAACTGTCTATTCTTGCTATCCTTTCTTTCTTTTCTCTTTCTTCTTCACTGGGATTTGGTTACTATTTATTCACAGACAGGAGAAATTGTTTGGCTAAATGGTAACGATTAAAATGCTTCAATATTTGCTTCAGTTGCTACTGTAATTCCTGAGGTTGGTGAGTGCAATTGTCATGAAGGTATTTAGTACAGAGTTACTTGTACTCAAGACACAGCAACTGAGGAATAACAGAGCATAAAAAAAAACACATAAATCAAAAAAATGGGTAGATAAAAAACAAATAAAACTGCTACACCAATGAATGAAGACAGGAGCCCAGAAGAAACTACAAATCAGCCAGAAGTAACCATAAGAAAAGTATGCAAGCAATAATAAACTTATTAAAAACAGAAATGAAAACAACATTGGAGGAAAGGAATGGCAGTATTAGGGAAACAACAGTTGAGACCCCCAAGGAAAATACTGATTATCTTGAGGCAATTAGAGAACTGAAAGCTGAAATAGCTGTAATGAAAAAAGAAGCTGAGGCAAGGGAAAGAAGACTAACAGAAGCAGAAAACAGAATTAGTCAGACAGAGGATGAGTTAGAGAAAACAAATAAAGAGGTGAAAGAGCTTAAAAAGAGATTGAGAGACACTGAAAACAACAACATATGGGATGATCTCAAAAGAAGTAACATTCGTATAATTGGCCTGCCAGAGGAAGAAAGAGAGCAAGGGGAAGCAAACATTCTAGAGGAAATAATAGAAGAAAACTTCCCAGACCTGAATAACAGAAAGGACATCAAGATTCAAGAGGCCCAGAGAGTACCAAATAGAATCAACCCAGACCTGAAGACACCAAGACACATCATAGTCACAATGAGAAGAAGTAAGGATAAAGAAAGGATCCTAAAGGCTGCAAGAGAGAAACAAAAAGTCACATACAAGGGAAAACCCATAAGATTATCTGCATACTTCTCCACTCAAACTCTAAAAGCCAGAAGGGAATGGCAAGATATCTATCGAGCCCTGAATGAAAAAGGGTTTCAACCAAGGATAATATATCCTGCTAGACTTTCATTCAAACTAGATGGAGGGATCAAAACCTTCATAGACAAACAACAGTTAAAGGAGGCAACCATCACCAAGCCGGCCCTGAGAGGTTCTAAAAGACCTCTTATAAACAAGAACATCACTATTATACTTACAATATATCAGAGCAAACAAATTTTTTTGAACAATGTCACTACAATACATTAAATCCATAATATCAATAAAAGTCAATGGCTTAAACTCACCCATCAAAAGGCACAGGGTGGGGGGATGGATCAGAAAACATAACCCAACCATATGCTGCTTGCAAGAATCCCATCTGTCACAACAAGATAAACACAGACTTAAAGTGAAAGGATGCAAAACTATCATACAGGCTAATGGACCACAAAAAAGGGCAGGAACAGACATTCTCATCTCAGACACGATAGATTTTAAATTAAATAAAGTAATAAAAGATAGGCAAGGACATTACATAATGATTAGAGGATCAATCAGCCAAGAAGACTTAACAATTATTAACATCTATGTACCCAATGAGGGACCATCTAAATACATTAAGCATCTACTGAAACAATTTCAAAAATACATCAATAGTAATACAATAATAGTGGGAGACTTCAATACCCCACTCTCACACTTAGACAGATCAACAAAGCAGAGAACCAATAAAGATACAAAATAATTGAATGAAGAGATTGACAGACTAGACCTCTTGGACATTTTCAGAGTCCTTCACCCCAAAAAACTGGAATACACTTTCTTTTTGAATCCACAAAACACATACTCAAGGATAGACCACATGTTAGGCCTCAAAAAAGCATCAATAAATTCAAGAGCATTAAAATCATCCCAAGTATCTTCTCAGACCACAGTGGAGTAAAACTAACATTTAACAACAAACAGAAAATTATTTAAAGTCACAGAATATGGAAACTAAACAACAGGTTCCAGATGCCATCAGGATGCTAGCCAGGCTTCTCTGGATTGAAGACCCCACCAATGTGTCCTGGAGCTCATCTTCACCAGAGACACACCCTACTAGGGAAAGAGAGAGGCAGACTGGGAGCATGGATCGACCAGTCAACCCCCATGTTCAGCGGGGAAGCAGTTACAGAAGCCAGACCTTCTACCTTCTGCAACCCTTAATGACCCTGGGTCCATGCTCCCAGAGGGATAGAGAATGGGAAAGCTATCGGGGGAGGGAGTGGGATATGGAGATTGGGTGGTGGGAATTGTGTGGAGTTGTACCCCTCCTACCCTATGATTTTTGTTAATTAATCCTTTCTTAATAAAAAAATTTTTAAAAAAAGAACTTGAACCCAGGTTCTTACACATTGTAATGTTTGTATTCAACCAGGAGTACATCACAACCTAGCCCCATAACTGGTAATTTTCATTCTACTATGTTGCAATAACAATAGCCAAAAAGGTGGATTTTAAAAAGATATTTATAAGTTTATTTTTTTACCTATTAATCTTATTAATTTAACAACTAAGACAATTTAATTATACATGTACTTCACATATTTTATTAAAATTCTTTCTTTTTTATTATTTATTTTCTCTTTTTGTTGCCCTTTTTATTGTTGTTGTAGTTATTGTTGTTGTTGAATAGGACAGAGAGAAATTGAGAGAGGAGGGGAAGACAGAGGGGGAGAGAAAGAGTGACACCTGCAGACATGCTTCACCGCTTGTGAAGTGACCCCCTGCAGGTGGAGAGCTGGGGGCTCAAACTGGAATCCTTACTGGTCCTTGTGTTTTGCGCCAATGTGCTTAACCCGCTGTGCTACTGCCCGACCCCCTGTGCTTCATATTTGTAAATGACATTGTCTTTTTTTTTTTTTAATTGTCATTTTGTTTTACCAGAGAACTGCTCAACTTTGGTTTAAGGAGGATGTAAGGGACCAAATTTGGCACTTTGGAGATTAGGCAAGAAATCTTTTGTACAACCTTTAGGTTATCTTCCTGATCCAATTACACTATGTTTACTAAGGTAGCACTGATATACAGAATATGTATGTGTACACATCTTCATTACTATATGTATCTGTGTGCCAGCAACAAAGATGATGGGCATGTAACACAAAGGAACTTGTACAACTATTATGTTGTCAGAAAAGTCATGACATTTTTGCATACATAAACATAGAAAAATAAGTCATAACTTTTCTGACAACCCAAACGTACATTCCAATTTGTCAACCATAGTGACAGATGGTATTCACTATCAGCAAAAGATCCAGATGCAAACAATTTATCCAGGAGAACATACACGAGGACCCAGAAAGTACATGATGGAGGCAGAACAGAAAAGGGGAAGAAATGTGGCAAATCCCAAACAACATAATCCCTGGATTACCTCTGCACTGTAAATTACTAGTAAAAAATGTGATTAGGGTTGAGAAGATAGCATACTGGTTCTGTAAATGACTTTAATGCCTCAGGCTCTAAGGTCTCAGGGTCAGTCCCCAGCACACCCATAAAGCTGAGCAGTCCTCTTGTCTCTCTCTTTCTCTGTATCTTACTCTCTGCATTTCTCTCATTAAAATAAATAAAATACTCAGACAAAAACATTTTGACTCAACTGGAGGTAAAAGAAGAATTTTTATTCTCACAGCAGTCATCAATCACTGGTCACACCTGGGGGTAGGAATAAAGAGAGGCAGATGAATCCTATGATCTCCAGATAGCGGAAGTGGTGTTGGGGTTAAAGGTCAATAATCAGAATGCCTTGGATGCTCCTAATTGAGTATGTGTGGGGATGCATCTAAGGTTGCATATACAGCTGGAAGAATGACCTCAATGAGACTTGAAAACTTAATACCCTTCCCACACAGGATTTTATAGAGGATATTATCAGGGGTACCTTACAAGGATTTAAGGGAAGCTTTTCTGTAGGGAAAATCTTTACTGAGCCTTGAGGGTATAATGCCAGGATTTGGCTTCAAAGGCAAGTAGGAAGCAATCCCTAAGCCAACAGATCTCCCACCTCCTGGACCATGATAGAAACTTTTTCAAATTGCCTCCTGGAAGAAAGTCTGTTAATAGTGTTAACTTGTCTTTATTACTTCCAAAGAACCAGGGAGCAGATTTTCAAAGTGGGACCCGAGTCCCTGGTAGTTATACTTTTGTTCTCCAAATTCAAGTGTAGAATATTAACCAATTCTTTAAAAAAAAAAAAAGTCTGTAAGTAGAGATCCAGCAGTTACTATTGATTGACTTGACAAAAAATTCATGATGTATTTTTTCTATGCAAAAATGCATCATGACTTTTCCAACAACCCAATATTATCTTTTTTTTTTTTTTTGTCTGCTCAATGTATCATTTTCAGATCAGACAGCTGTATGCTTTGGAACCACAGCTCCATCATTCCCAGAGTCCAGAGTTGAGTCCAGAGTCCAGCAGTCTGTTTTCAAATTTGTGTTATAAAAAAGAAAGGAATATTAAGATTTCTTATCATTCTCATTTTCTTTTCTTTTCTTTTTCTTTTTTTTTTTTTTTGTCTATCACTGTTCTGCTAAAGCAAATTTGAGTCTATTCTAAGACAGTCATGTCTCTACTTTGTTAAGAAGTATATCTTTACTAGTTACTTAATATTGATTTATAGAACTGTAAGATAATGGGCATAATTCCACATTTTTCCCACCACCAGAGTTTTTTTTTTTTAATTTTTTATTTAAGAAAGGATTAATGAACAAAAACATAAGGTAGGAGGGGTACAACTCCACACAATTCCCACCACCCAATCCCCATAACCCACCCCCTCCCATGGTAGCTTTCCCATTCTCTAGCCCTCTGGGAGCATGGACCCAGGGTCATTGTGGGTTGCAGAAGGTAGAAGGTCTGGCTTCTGTAATTGCTTCCCTGCTGAACATGGACGTTGACTGGTCGGTCCATACTCCCAGTCTGCCTCTCTCTTTCCCTAGTAGGGTGTGTCTCTGGGGAAGCAGAGCTCCAGGACACATTGGTGGGGTCTTCAATCCAGGGAAGCCTGGCCAGCATCCTGGTGGCATCTGGAACCTGGTGATTGAAAGGAGAGTTAACATTAACATACAAAGCCAAACAAATTGTTGAGCAATCATGGACCCAAAGCTTGGAATACTGGAGAGGAAGTGTTAGGGGGGTACTCACTGCAAACTCTAGTGTACTTCTGCTTTCAAGAATACATTTTGCAGTAGTTTATGGATACATGTGCACATAAGCTCTCTCTCACAGAAACTGGTGTATATCTAGGTTATGGAACTTTGTTAGAAAGTGAACCACCTGAGATGAAATTAGAGTGTACTATAAAAGGAAAGGTCTCACCCGAGTAATGAAGCTGAAGGGTTGTCATTCCACACGTGAAGTCTCTGGACACAGTCTGAGGTGAAGCATGTTGAGGTGGCAATCGTTGCGTTGGTTAGGTTGTGATCGGTGGATGCAATATTATTTGGTTTGGATTGGGAGATGCATACGGGAAAGTGGGCCCTATCCAAGGGTTCCAGGACTGGGGGAAGTAGGGGCTCTATAGTGCAGATGTGAGGTTCCTGCTGTCTTAGGGTTCAAAAGACAATCGATAGTTAATGTTATCATCACATTATTTTTTAATTGGGTTAACTTTGAAAAGTCCTTTTGTTATGGTTTGCTGTACAGTATCCAGTATCTTGTATATAGCTGTGCTATTGGATGCTTCTAATCTACTTGGTCTAGGCTTTTGAGAGAGTCCGCATATCAAATACACAGCCTATATATTAAAAGGATTCAGTTTGTGTTTTGAAAAACTTCGAGACATACAATTAATTTTCCCCCTCTCATATTAATTAACTAGTGATTAGTTCTTCAAGATCACAGGTTTGGGTTGACTATTATTTCTATAACTATCTCTATATGTGTGTATCTTTTTTTCCCCCTTATGCTCCTACCTTCTCTTCCTTTCTAAGTTATACCTACCACTGCTGAGTGTCTTCTTATTTTTTTCCCTTCCTTTCTCTCTTCTCTAAATTCTGACAGAATTGGAGTTCAGAGCCCTCTGGTCATTCCGCTAACATTCACCCTTCTGAGAGTATGGACCAAAATTCTTTATAGAGTGCAGAAAAAGGAAGTCTAACTTCCTTTATTGCTTTTCTGTTGAACATGGGTGTTGACAGGTCAATGCATACCCCCAGCCTGTTTATTTCCCTAGTTGGGTAGGGCTCTGGAGAGGTGATGTTCTGGGGCATATTGGTAAGGTCATCTGGCCAGGGAGTCCTATTTTATTTTTTATGAAGTAATTTATAATAGTCCACTGCTACTACACTGTCACACTGGTATCAAAAATCTTCATCATTTTATCAAAATACTTGTGTCTTAAAAATATTATATATTGTAGATATGATGGTATAATTTGTTTACATATAGAAAATTAAAAACTTAAATAACATATTATTTATCATACTAATGTGATAAATATGCATATACACATACCTGTCTATATCTAGAAAAGTAGATGTATTACAGGTTATTCTGGGGAAAAAAACTTTTACTTCTATCTCAAGTTTAATGCAAGAATACTGTGAATAAGTAAATATGATTTAATCTACTCTCAAAAGAAATGACTGGAAATAATAAAACAGAAAATACAGATTGAATATAGACCCTAAATATGAGGAGTATATTTTCAAACTACCTATTTTTTTAAGAAATCTCATTTTTTATAAATAGAACAACAATGTGTCCTTTCTGATTACTAGAAATTTCCCAAAAAATATATTAAGAATGGACAAGTATTTAATACAATAGAATCAGTCAGTGGGGAAGTTATACTGTGCAAGTTTTTCTATAAATAATATGGCATTTTATAGGTAAATCTCTTAGTGACCATTCTCCAATCCCTAATGTAAAATCTTAATTATATGTAATGAAATATAGATCAAATGTAAAATTTCATTGTAGACATTAGTATATCTTGCAAAAGTGGAAAATAATTGCTAAGACAGATGACTGATTCCGTAGCTTTATTCTTTTTTTTCTGCTTCTGATTTTTGCACCCTGGGAAGGTATTATCTACATAAGACACAGTAAGGGAAATCACTTTGGTGGTGCGGTGGGGGGAGAAAAAAAAAAGGAAAGAAAAGAAAAAGAAACTAGTATCTCAAAACAGCCAGTTTGAGGACCAAGTTTATACTAGTAAGACTATGTCAAACACAAAGAAATAAAGTTGCTACTTTTAATAGAGCAATAAAATCCAAGTTTCATTGAACTTAATCTATGACTAACAGGGTAGCTAAAGAAAAAATAATTAACCAATTATAAAATCAAAACACTTACTAAATATATATATAAAAGTCTTATATACTTTCTTCTACTTTACTATTAAATTTTATGCACAGAAACTACTTGTGGCACTACTGTAGCAGAGGCGAATTTATCTACAAATAAACAAATTTCTAAAGCTAAAAACTACCCAACTACTTTGCTATTCAAATCTTTTGTCATATATCTAATGTCAAATGTAAAGTTATATAGAAGTCATGTGTTAATTATTTACTTCTACCTGAATAATTTGTCTTTTACAATAACTTTTAAGGCCAGATACCAGATAACTTCACTATGGTTGTGGGAGTAATTTGTTTGATCTTGACTCCAAATTTCTCAGTATAATTTTGAAGTTTACTTCAGGAAAATAAAAGGATTTGGATCACAAACACACCTGAGAAATGCAATTGGGTATGAATAAAATTATAGAACTATATTGAATTTTCTGTTTATTATACCTGGAAAGTAAAATAATAAATTTTATTGCCTAAAAATCTAAGTGAATGTACTTTTACCTCCTACAGTTATTTCTATGTGTACAATTGGTTCTAATGATACATAAAATTAGACATGATTTTTCAGGCCTCAATAATATAACTTGCTAAAATAAAAAATAATTGATACTCGCCTTGAAAACTCCCTAGGCAGACTAAACCAATTCAGTTTTAAAAACAAAGCTTAAGTGAGCTCATAGCTCATTTCCTATTTATAGCTTTGTAAATCATAAGCAAAACTTAAACTATTTCACAGACTAATGTGAGATAATCACTGACCAAATCCGTATCATTTCAGAAAATCAAAGTGTAACGAATCACTGTAGAGAACAATATCTCCTCCACTAGATAAACTGCTTTGAAAGAATGTGCATGTGAACTTTATTGCATGTTTTGATTTGAGTGTTACTGGTTTACAAACTGTGGTTTTGGTATGGTCACAATAAACCTACTAGTTTACCACTGCAGTGATTAACTTGAAGCTATTTCTGAAGTTCTGACAAATTCTAACTTTTACAACTTGTTTGAAAATTAAGCCGTTCTCCATTATTTATTTATTTATTTTATTTATTTTGTTAATTAGGCAGGCACTCAGTTCTGGAAATGTTGCTAAGTCTTGAGTACAATGTTGAAAATTATATTCTTGCTTCTTAAGACATGGAAAAAGATATAGTAATGGTTTCAGATAAATGTAGTGGTAAATGACAACTGTTGATTTGATGCTGATTTTATTCATAAAAATGTTTGAAAGCACATTAATAAAGCCATGCAGCCTGTGCACTGACCACCTAGGCAATTTTCAGGCTCAGGGAGACAGCATAGTGATTATGCAAATAGACTTTCATGCCTAAGGTACAAGGTTCAACCAACATAGCTGAGCTGTGTTCTGGAAGGAAAAAAAAAAAGTAAGTTTCATGTGAAGTTACTACAGAATGAAACATATACCCTTCCAACTTGAGCCAGGAGGAGCTACAGAACCAAAAGGCACCAGTTACAGACTAAGAAATTGAAACAATTACTCAGAATCTTTCCAACAACAAAAGTCCAGTACCAGTGGCTTTACAAATGAATTCTACAAAACCTTCAGAAACAGTTAATACCTATACTTTTAAGCTCTTTCCAAAGAAAGAATAAACAGGAACACTCCCTTCTACCTTTTATGAAGCCAATATCACCCTAATACCAAAAGCAGATAGGGACACAACAAAAAAGGAAAACTACAGACCAGTATCTCTGATTAACATCGATGCTAAAATATTTAAAAAGATCCTAGCCAACCGGATACAGCAGTATGTCAAAAAGATTGTACATCACGACCAAGTGGGATTTATCCCAGGAATGTAAGGCTGGTTCAATATACATAAGGCAATCAACATCATGCCCCACATCAATAAAAGCAAAACCAAAAACCACATAATTATCTCAATAGATGAAGAGAAAGTCTTTGACAAAATCCAACACCCATTTCATGCTCAAAACGGTACAAAAATGGGAACAGATGGAAAATTCCTCAAGATAGTGGAGTTCATATACTGCAAACCTACAGCCAACATCATACTCAATGGACAGAAGCTGAAAGCATTCCCCCTCAAATCAGGGACTAGACAGGGCTATCCATTATCACCATTACTTTTCAACATAGTATTGGAAGTTCTTGCCAAGAGAAAGAAGTCAAACTCTCACTCTTTGCAGATGATATGATTGTATACATAGAAGGACCTAAAGAATCTAGGAGAAAGATACTAGAAATCATTAGGCAATATAGCAAGGTATCAGGCTACAAAGTCCATGTACCAAAACTCAGTGGCATTCCTTTATGCAAATACTAAGTCTGAAGAATAAGACATCCAGAAATCACTCCCATTCATAGTCACAGCAAAAATCAATAAAATATCTACAAATAAACCTGACCATAGAAGTGAGAGACTTGTATACTGAAAACGATGAGTCACTATTTAAGGAAATAGAAAATGATACTAAGAAATGGAAAGGTATCCCATGCTCATGGATTGGAAGAATTAATATCATACAAATGAATATTCTCCCCAGATCCATATACAAATTTAATGTAATATCCATCAAAGTTCCAGCAAGCTTCTTTAAGAGAATAGAACAAAAATTACAATGATTTGGAACAAGAAAACAACTAGAATCACCAAAACAATCTTGAGGAAAAGAAACAGATATGGAAGCATCACACTCCCAGATCTCAAACTATATTATAAGGCCATCATCAACAAAACAGCCTGGTACAGGAACAAAAATAGGTACACAGTCCAGTGGAACAGAATTTAAAGGCCAGAAATAACCCCCACACCTATAAACATCTAATTTTTGATAAAGGGTCCCAAAATATTAAATTTATGTGTCACCATATGTTCACTATATAAGAGATCCAAAAGGCTAAAAAATACATGAAAAATTGCTTTAGGTGACTGATTGTCAAAGAAATACAAATAAAGACAATATTAAGATACCACCTCACCCCTGTGAGAATGGCATACATCAAAAGGGACAGCAGCAACAAATGCTGAAGAGGTTGCATGCTAGTGGGAACTTAAATTTGTCCAACTTCTGTGGAGAGCATTCTGGAGAACCCTAACTAAGCTAGACATGGACCTTCCATATGACCCAGTAATTACTTTCCTAGGGATAAACCCCAAGGACTCCATAACACCCAACCAAAAGGAAATGTGTATACCTAAATTCATAGCAGCACAATTCATAATAGCTAAAACCTGGAAGCAACCCAGGTGCCCAACAACAGATGATTGGCTGAGAAAAATGTGGTATATTTACACAATGGAATACTAAACAGTTATGAAGAACAATAAATCCACCTTCTCTGACCCATCTTGGATGGAGCTAGTAGGAATTATGTTAAGTGAGCTAAGTCCAAAAGGCAAAGACAAGTATGAGATGGTCCCACTCATCAACAGAAGAAAGAAGAACAGAAAGGGAAACTCAAAGCAGGATTTGACTGAGTTCAGAGTAGGGTACCAAAGTAAATATCTCTCTGGGTGGAGGGTGAGGGTGGACACTCAGCTTCACTGGGGGTGCAGGGGGAGGATGGGATGGGACACAGTATTTTGTTGGTGGGATTAGAGTTTATGAACACTTCTATAAACTTGTAGTCATATAAATCAGTATTTAATTATTATGAGAGGGCAAAATTGATTGAATGTCTCAACTTATTAATGCACAGACCCTAGACCGAATCTTTGAAATGTTGACTTTCCTAAACCTTAGACCAGGAGAGCAGAAGCAACCTGTGGTGTTCATTTAAAAAAATACAGATATATAAAACATCAAATGTCAAATTATGATAAGTTGTGTATGATACAGCAAATCCTAACAATGGGATTTTCACAGTCAAACCAATTGGCAAAAAAAAATTGATTATAGCAATAACTATTTATTGCCTTCTTAAACCCTAAGACAGCAGGAACCTCCCGCTTCCTCTATAAAGTCCATACTTCCCCTAGTCCTTAAAACTCTAGGTTGGGACTCACTTTCCAGCATGCTTCTCTCAATTCATACCACCTGATACTGTATCTGCTGATCCCAGCCTACTTAATGCAGTGAGTACCACCTCAGCATGCTTCACTTCAAAATGTGTCTAGAGATGTTAGTCAGGCATGGAATGTCAACCTTTCAGCCTCATTATTTGGGTGAGATCTTTCCTTTTTCATAGGACTCCTTAATTACATTTTGGGTGGTCCATTTCCTAACAAAGCCTCAAAAACCTAGATATAGACCAGGTCCCATGAGGTAGGGAAGATGTACACATGTATCCATAAATTAGGGCAAAATATATACCTTAAAGGAGAAGTGCACAAGAGTTTTCAGTGAGTCAGTAAATGAAGGAAGCAAGTAGAAAGACCTAAAACGACACTTAAAATACCTAATGAAACAGTTTCTACTTAGACCTAGATATCCTCCTCACCTACTTCCTACTACTTTTTCCTCTGTCAATCCAAAGCTAACCTTATCAACGTTAAGGACTGCAAAAGCCGAATAAAGGGAGTCAGGTGGTAGGACAGCAGGTTAAGCATTCATGGCAAGAAGTGCAAGGACCAGCATAAGGACCCCAGTTCGAGCCTCAGGATCCCCACCTGCAGGGGTGTCACTTCGCAGGTGGTGAAGCAGGTCTGCAGGTGTCTATCTTTCTCTCCCCACTCTGTCTTCCCCTCTTTTCTCCATTTCTCTTTGTCCTATCCAACAATGACAACATAAATAACAACAACAATAATAACTATAACAATAAAACAACATGGACAACAAAAGGGAATAAATAAATATTTTTAAAAATCTGAATGAGGACAAGAGACTGGCATACTTTAATGATGGGTTTTTAGTCACTATCTTGCCACCCCATCAGCTGGGGCCCTAGTCAGGGAGTTCTGGGGTTCCCACACAAACAGGATGAGCCTAGATCTCAAATAGATCCCTCTCTCCATTGTCACCAGTTATCTCCATCAGGAACAACATAATGAACCTCTTTAGGGTCCCCATAGGATCTTGCCCTCAATGTGGATCAACAACTGTAGAGAATGTTCCATCCTCTGAAGAAGGGTTGGATAACATACTCTATCTACCACCTGAAGAAGATGGGCCCTGAAATTGGTGCAACTCAATGTTCCTACTGATGATAGGAAAGCTATCAGGGGAGGGGATGGAATACAGAGCTCTGATGGTGGGAATTGTGCCCGTCTTTTCCTATGGTCTTGTCAGTGTTTCCATTTTATAAATAAATTAATTTAAAAATCAATACATAAATAAATAAACAATCTGAAGGTGAATTAATAATACTATAATTAATATCACTGTCTTGAATATCTTTTATGTGCATTGATCCTAAATCTTTATTCTTAAGTTCCATAACAAACTGTGAAAAAATAGCTAAGAAAATAAGTAGGGCATAAAAGGTTACACATTTAATAATTTTTAACATACACACAGTCAGAGAACATATTATTAAATGTGTGACCTTTTATGCCCTACTCACAAGCCAGGAATCAATCTATTAAATTGAGTCTGGACCTGTTTAACAATCACACTCTTTTCTGTTATCACTGCCATTGTGATTGGCAGAATTAGTTATCCATATGTTACAGACTATTAATAACTATATGTTATTGTGAGAAATGAAGAGACCACCTGCCTAAAAGGGGAATAAAATCTACAACTACATGAAAATCTTCAACAATTATTACATCTTTATCTCTTTTCTTTTTTTACATTTCTTGTTCTTTAAGTAATGGGTCTTAAATTTAGATTTACAAAATTTATTTATTTTTTTCAACTTTACTATAATTTTACTTTGCTGGGTGTCTCAATGGATAGTGGTACAGTTATAGACATATGAATACAGTTTCTCTTCTTCTTGTGATATGTATCTACAGAACATTTTCACCCCCATCATCATACACCAGGATGACAAAGACCCTCCCCCCAGGCCGTCTCAGACTCTGCTTCCCCAGAGTCCTTTGATTTGAACCCAGTCCAAGTTTTACTATGCTTTACCTTTCTATTTGTTTCTGAAGTTTCACCTATGACTAAAATCATTTTATTTAGTCTGTTTGCCTTCTTCATTTGCCACTTACATTCAAGGGAGAATTGTTCCTTAAGGTCTAAAGAAGCTCAGGACTTCTTTGGTGCATCTTCAATCACTGCAATTTATTTTTATATTTGTTCTCTAAGAATGTCAATTTATTTCTTGAAAAGTTGAAAAGAAATTATGCCTATGTGCATGACCTGCTTGGATATGCTCCTTAAAAACAAGCAAGTTATCTTCTTCCTGTTCATGTTCTCTGTACTATCTAGTTGGGACATAACATTATTCAACATGTGTGTGTGAATATGAAATAAGTTTCAAATCATTTCTGAATGCCTATATTGGATATATACTGTGTTAATACAGAGTGTAAACCTAGAGTGCTTCATTTTTCTTCTGTATTATTAATAAAATAAAAATAAAAATGAATACATTTATTTAATACAGAAAAGCTATTAAGGCCAGAATGTTTTTTTTTCACATTGTTCTTTTATAATTTTATTTATTTGTTAACTATAAAATAGGAGGGGAAGTCACAGAGTAGAAGACTACTCTCAACTCAAGCACTGAATCTTCCTAGGGATTAAATTTTTGGCTTGGTGACCTCTACTGACATACAATTTGGTGTTTTAAAAGTCAGTATATACATATAGTTGTTTTGCACATTAGTATTAAGAATGTTAATATCTAGGACCTGAATGCCAGCTATTATTTATTAACACTTCAAGGCTGGGGGATAGCATAATGGCTATGCAAACTGCTTTCAAGCCTGAGGCTCTGTGATCCCAGTCTCAATCCACAGCACCACCCAAAGCCAGAATTGCAGTGTTTCTCTCTGTTTCCTCCTCTCTCTCTCTCTCTCTCTCTCTCTGTGTGTGTGTGTGTGTGTGTGTGTGTGTGTGTGTGTGTGTATCTCTTTCTCTCTTACTACAAAACAGAATAAATATTTTAAAACACAGGACAATTTTGGTAAGTTATGTCTCACTTATTGTTAAAGAAATGCAAATGAAAATTACACGGAGATTCCATCTCACACAGTAAGAATGGCCTATATCAACAAAACAGGAAACAATAGATATTGGCAAAGTTGTGGAGAATCAGAGACTTTCTACACTGCTGTGGGAATGCAACTAGTGTAGCATCTTTGTAAGATGATAAGGAGAGTCCTTAAACAAATAAAAATGAAATTATCCTTTGACACTGCAATACCACTCTTAAGCACTTACCCAATAGGACACACAAACACTTAATCTAAAAGTATCCTTATGTATTATTTATTTCAGGTTGCAGTATTCACAGAGTTCAAAGAGTGGAAGGAGTCTAAATGTCCATCAATAGAATACTGGCTAAAGATGTTATGAAGTTTATATTCCATAGACTATTACTCTACCATCAAAAAGGAAACATGCCCCATGGGACAAAATGTATGGAACTGGAGGTGATTATGATTAGCAAAATAAGTGAAGAGATGAAAAACAACTTTAGGTGATTTCACTAGTATGTGAGATCTAGAGAACTGATACACATGAACTTGCAAAAAGAAAAGACAAACAAAAACAAAACTTTTTCCAAGACTTGTGGCAACTATGATAGTCATCTTTTTTTTTTTGCCTCCAGGGTTATTCCTGGGGCTCAGTGCCTGCACCATGAATCCACTAATCCTAGAGGTCATTTTTTTTCCCTTTTGTTGCCCTTGTTGTTGTAGCCTTGTTGTGGCTATCATTGTTGTTGTTAATGTCGTTCGTTGTTGGCTAGGACAGAGAGAAATCAAGAGCGGGGAAGACAGAGGGGGGAAGAGAAAGCTAGACACCTGCAGACCTGCTTCACTGCCTGTGAAGTAACTCCCCCGCAGGTGGGGAGCTGGAGGACCCTTCCCTGGTCCCTGCTCATTGTGCCACGTGCACTTAACCCACTGTGCTACCGCCCGATCCCCCGGTTGTTATCTTTGATGGAAGGGAATGTACTTAGAACTTTGGTGGCAGATATGATGTGGTACTATACCCTATAATCCTACAATTTTTTAATCTACTATTTTAACAATTAAAACATGTATATGTTACTTTAAAAATTAATAAAAAGGCAAACTTAAATCAGCATAAGAGCTCATTTGAATAGTATGCTCCCTTGTCATATGTACAAATAAGGTTCAAGTCCAGCTTGGTGTTTGGTGATGTAATCTCTTTCTTTCTCTTCCTCTTGTTTGTTCTCTCTCTCTCTCTCTCTTCTTTGCCAATGAAAGGGGAAAATGTTTATATTTTATGTAAGCAATAATGCAAGCATGACAAACCTTCTAAAAACGATATCATGTCTTCTTAATTTTTTTTATTGAGGCTAATGCTTACTGTGTTATCATTAACCTATTATGCACCAAGACTTCAAAATTCTCTTCCATTACTCCCTTCCCAGAGTCCTTTGTTTTGATGTAATACATGATGCTCAATCCATGTTACACTTTGTTTTCTCCTTCCCTGTCCCTATTTATTAAGCCCCATTTGCAAGTGAGACAATTCAGTATCAGCCCTCTTTTGGCTTAATCTAATGTTTTCAAGTTCCATACAAGATGAGGCAAAGGAGATAACTTCCTTATTTTTTAACAACTGAGCAATATTTAATCCTATACATATACTACAATTTTTTTAAATCTACTCATCTGTTGTTGGACATCTGTGTGGCTTCTAAGTGTTGGCAATTATAAACTGTGTTGCTATTATCTATGCACAACATAGGTATGCGCAGATCTCTTATGATAGATGTTTTTGTTTCCTTTAGGTAAATCCCTAGAAGAGCAATTATTAGGTCATAGCATAAATCTTTTTCCAGTGTTCCAAGAAATCTCCAGACTGTTTTTCCAAAGGTGTTGGACTAATTTACACTCCCACCAGCAATACAATTAAGTCCCTTTACCCCTACATCCTCGAAAATATTTTTTTGTCACCTTTCTAATGTATGACATTCTCACAGGTGTAAAGTGCTATTTCATTGTTGTCTTTATTTGCATATTTCTGATAATTAGTAACTCTAAGCACCTTCTCATGTGTCTGTTGACTCTCTGGATCACTTCTTCAGTGAAGTTCTTGTTTCTGTTTATGCTCTTCCCTCTTTCTTTTTTTCTTTATTTCTTTTTTACCTCCAAGGTTACTGCTGGGGCTCAGTGCCTTCACTACAAACCCATCATTCCCAGTAGCCTTTTTTTTTTCTTTCTATTTTATGTGACAGAACAGAGAAAAATTGAGAGGGGTAGGGGAGATAGAGAGGGAGAGAAAGTAAGACACTTGCAGACTTGCTTCACTACTCATAAAGTGTTTCCCCTGGGAGTCGGGTGGTAGCACAGCGGCTTAGGCGCAGGTATTGCAAAGCACAGGGACAGACCGGCCTAAGGATCCCAGTTCAAGCCCCTGGCTCCCCACCTGCAGTTGAGTCGCTTCACAGGTGGTGAAACAGGTCTGCAGGTGTCGCTCTTTCTCTCCGCCTCTCTGTCTTTCCCTCCTCTCTCCATTTCTCTCTGTCCTATCCAACAATGATGACATCAACAACAATAATAATAACTACAACAATAAAACAACAAGGGCAACAAAAGGAAATAAATATCAAAAAAATTTTTTTAAAAAGTGTTCCCCCTGCAGGTTGGGAGAGGGCATTCAAACCTGGGTCCCAGAATATGGTGTGCATAACCAGGTGCACTGCCTACCCCCACCTCATTTTCTAATGGGGTTGTTGTTGGTGATGGTGTGTGTGTGCGTATGTGTGTGTGCGTGTGTTTACTGAACTCTATGAAACAGACAAGATGCAACTAAGAAAAGAAAATTACAGACCTATATTCCTGATGAACATAGATGTTAAGATAGTCACCAAATCCTAGCCAATTGGATACAGTGACACATTAAGACTACTGTACACCATGATCAAGTAGCCTTTATCCCAGGGGTTATTTCTATAAATGCAGAGGAAGTTATTGACTCAGCACCCTTTCATAATCAAATCATTAAAAAATGAGGACAATGGGGAATTCTTCAAACCAGTTGAGTGTATATATAGCAAACCTACAGCCAGTATCATACTCAATGGTGAGAATGGGGATGCTTTCCTTCTCAAGTCAGGTACAAGGCAGGGCTTCCCATTATGACCATTATTATTCAACACAGTACTGAAAGTCCTAACCACAGCAAGTTGGCTAGAGGAAATAATTAAAGGAATTCAGATTGGATAGAATATATTGAACTCTCAGCAACCAATGGCACAGCTATATACAAGATACTGGGTACTGTACAGCAAACCCTAACAAAAGGACTTTTCAAAGTTAACCCAATTACCAAATAATGTGATGATAACATTAACTATCGATTGTCTTTTTGAACCTTAAGACAGCAGGAACCTCACATCTCCACTACAGAGCCTCTACTTCCCCCAGTCCTGGAACCATTGTATAGGGCCCACTTTCCCATATGCCTCTCCCAATGCATATCAAATAATATTGCATCCGCCGATCACAACCTAACCAACACAACAATTGCCACCTCAACATGCTTCACTTCAGACTGTGTCCAGAGACTTCACGTGTGGAATGACAACCCTTCAGCTTCATTACTCGGGTGAGACCTTTCCTTTCATGGTATACTCTAATTCCATCTCAGGTGGTTCACTTTCTAACAAAGTCCCAAAACCTAGATATACACCAGTTTCTGTGAGAGAGAGCATATGTTCACATGTATCTATAAACTACTGCAAAATATATACCTGAAAGCAGAAGTACACTAGAGTATGCAGTGAGTACCTCCCTAACACTTCCTCTCCAGTATTCCAACCTTTGGGTCCATGATTGCTCAACAATTTGTTTGGCTTTGTATGTTAACTCTCTTTTCAGCCATCAGGTTCCAGATGTCATCAGGATGCCGGCCAGGCTTCCCTGGACTGAAGACCCTACCAATGTGTCCTGAAACTCCGCTTCCCCAGAGACACACCCTACTAGGGAAAGAGAGAGGCAGACTGGGAGTATGGACCGACCTGTCAACGTCCATGTTCAGCGGGGAAGCAATTACAGAAGCCATACCTTCCACCTTCTACAACCCACAATCACCCTGGGTCCATGCTCCCAGAGGAATAGAGAGTGGGAAAACTATCAGGGGAGAGAGTGGGATATGGAGATTGGGTGGTGGGAATTGTGTGGAGCTGTACCCCTCCTACCCTATGGTTTTGTTAATTAATCCTTTCTTAAACTAAAGAAAAA
Source organism: Erinaceus europaeus (assembly GCF_950295315.1). Taxonomy (NCBI): domain Eukaryota; kingdom Metazoa; phylum Chordata; class Mammalia; order Eulipotyphla; family Erinaceidae; genus Erinaceus; species Erinaceus europaeus. The sequence continues at coordinate 135,941,539 of NC_080164.1, forward strand.
AAAGAATATATTTAACTCTCACTGTTTGCAGGCTATATGATTTTATCTAGAGAAAATCTTAAATAATTCAATAGAAAACTCCAGGAAATTACTGAATAATAGAGTAAAGTGGCAGGCTCTAGAGTCAATATACAAAAATCAGTGGCATTCCTCTTTGCAAACACTAAACTAGAAGATGACATCCAGAAAACAATCTCCTTTACCATAGCAGCAAAAACAATCACATATTTGGAATAAAGTGAACAAAGGAAGTGAAGGACTTGTAGACTGAAAGCTATGAGTCACTCTTCAAGGAAATAAAAAGCGATACAAAGGAATTGAAAGATATCTCATGTTCTTGAATTGAAAGATATCTCAGGGAGAATAAACTTTGTCAAAATGACCATCCAACCCATATATAGATTTAATGCCATCCTGATCAAGATATCACAACATTTATTTAATGAACTAGAACATAAGTTACAAAACTTGAAATGAAACCAAAACGTCCCTAAGATTTTCTCAAAGCAAGTTTGAGGGAAAAAAAAAAAAAAAAAAAACACTGAAGACAATACACTTACAGATTTCAAACTATGCTACGTAGCAACTATAATAAAAACTGCCTGGTACTGGAACCGTGGAATAGAATTGAATGGTCATAAATAAATCCCCACACCTATATGCAACTATTTTTTAACAAGGGTGCCCAAAACATTAAATGGAGGAAGGAGAAACACTTCAATAACTAGTGTTAGGAAAACTGGATTGAAACATGCAAAGGGATGAAATTGGATTACCACTTCTAACTGTGGAAAAAAAGTCAACTCCAAGTGGATTACAGAGATGGACTTTAGACCAGAAACTATCAAATATATAGAAGAAAAACACTGGCAGAATACTTCACTATCTATGCTTCAAAAATATCTTTAAAGAATCAGATTTAACAAGTTGACTTGACTGAACTTGCTATGCCCATAAAATGTCTAATACATTTTATAGTTCTTTGCCCAGTGAGTTTAAATTTACAGATTGCAAAATAAGGAAAAGGCTTCAGTAATGACCAGTTTCTAGCTACAAATCTATCAATAGACATCAGCACAAAGGCAGGATGTAAGGGAAAGCAGCACCATAAGTATGTATTACTGGCTTTAGAAAGAGCTGATATCCCCTAAACTGCTTAGACATGTGGCAAAAATATTTTTTTTCAGAACTTATATGTGAAAATAAGTTGAATTTCCTAAGGAAGGAAATTTTTTTATTAGTGATTCAATATTTATTTGCAAAATTATGAGATAATTAATTAAAATTATGAGATTTCACACTGTTTCTATGAACAGAGTTCTGTACTCCCATTCCCTCTATTGGAAACTGGTAGTTTTTCTAAGGTCACAGATATAAATTGACTATTATTTCTATAACTATCTATATTTATATATATTTGCCCTTTTTTTTTCCCCTATGATGCTGCCTTCTCTTCCTTTCCAAGCCATACCTACAACTATTGCTACTTCTGAATATTCTTCTTTTCCCTCCTTTTCTCTCTGAGCCTTGATGAAGCTGGAATTCAGAGCTCTCTGGTCATGTTCACTTAACATTTCACCCCCTCTGGGGATATGGAACTGAATTAATTTAGGAGTGCTGAAGGTGGGAGTTCTGGATTTTGTAATTGCTTCTCTGCTAGATATGGATGTTGGCAAATCAATCTACAGCCCCCTGATCTCTGGAGAGGTGAGATTATAGAACACATTGGTGAGACCGTCTGACCAAAAAAGTCAGGATGGAATCACAGTAGTATTTATACCTTGGTGGCTGAAAGATGGTAAGATATAAAGCAAGATAAGTCAATAATATTAAACAATAAATAGGAACCAAAAAGTAGGAATAGAGCAGAAGAGAATAGAGATCAATTTCTCTCCATCTTCTCCCACTCACCCCCCAAAAATCGAAAAAATGGTCACAGGAGCAGTGGATTCCTGGTGAAGGCACTGAATCCCAGTGATAGCCTGGAGGCAAAAAAGAAAACTAAGTCAAGTGAAGTAGCCTGGAAAATGTACTACTTTACCATGTGTGCAAAGCAGGTTCAAGACCCACTCCCACTACAGTGGAGGATGTTTGGGTGCTGTGGTCTCTCTGCCTTTTGTCTCTCTGGTTCAATAAAATAAAACTTAATTCAAAATCCTAGGCAGCAGCTTAAGGAAACTTTCTACACAATTTTCCACTGCCACTCACCATGTGACATATTAATTATTGCCGCCTTTACCACTAATCTGCATTTTCTTAAATTCTGTATGTTATTTGTTATCTTTTCCCCTTTTACTGGGAGGGAGGATTAGTGGTTTATAGTTAACAGTAAAATTTGTACATGTGTAACATTTCTCAGTTTTCCACATAACACTCTATCCCCAATGTAGGTCTTCCTCTACCATCATTTTCTATGACCTGAACACTACTCCTTTCTCCTAGCCCCAGAGTCCTTTACTTTGGTGCAATACAGGATTGAATTACCAGTTGAAGTATTCACCTCTTTTCCAAAAGTCTGCTTTCCATAAACTACTTTTCCATAAATCCTTTTTTCTGCAAATCAGAATTTGGCAAGATTGCACTTCACTCAGATTCCTACCCAAGTCTCACATACTAAGTCTGTATTTCCCTTGCTATAAATCATTACTAGAACAGTAGTAGGCACTGAGAGACCACTTCAACAGCCTATGATCTATGAAAATTGTTCAAATATGCTAGCCCTAATTTCTTGCCTCCTGTGGAAATTTCGGTCATCAGATCTTCCATTTGTCCTGTCTTCTGTCTTCTAGCCAATATCTATTATCCCTATGTGGCCACTCACTGAGAAGTAAGTTAAAAATTCTTCTTTCAGTTATAATAATCTCTTCATATCAGCATTCACAATGCCTTTGTTTAAGATTTATTTTTATGAGAAACACAAATAGATAAGGTGGGGGAGAGAGAGGAGGAGAGAGAACAGTGTACTGCTCAGCTATGGCTTATGGTCAGGCTGGGGATTGAATCCATAGTCTTTAGGGCCTCTGCCATGTAAGTGCAGTGCCCTAAAACAATGACCTATCTGCCTGACTCAGTCATAGGATATTAAAACCCAAATACAAAGGAACAGACCCACTAATTCACTGTGTTTATGTTACCATTACTCCCTTACATCTATCTATCTTTTTAAATTTTTAAAATTTATTCATGAGAAAGATGAGAGAGAGAGAGAGAGAGAGAACCAGACATCACTCTGGTACATACGCTGCCAGGAATTGAACTAAGGACCTCATGGTTGAGAATCCAATGTTTTATCCACTGTGCCACCTCCCAGATGATTCTTACAAATCTCATTTTCTCTTTCTCTCTTCTCTTTCTCTTCTCTCTCTCTTTCTCTCTCTCTCTCTCTCACACACACACACACACAATTTCTGAGCATACGTAACAAAAAGCAGTCCTGTAAAATATGAGAAAGGAGTAACTGTCATGTAACTTGTGCATCTCACCCCAGAAATAGTAGAAGAGAATGAGACCAGTACATAATACTAAGAAATTTAGATGAGAAGTCATTAACTTTTATTATTTATTTTTACTTAATAGCATTTATGAAAGTCACGATCTACTTTTTTTTTTATTTAAGAAAGGATTAATTAACAAAACCATAGGGTAGGAGGGGTACAACTCCACACAATTCCCACTACCCAATCTCCATATCCCACCCCCTCCCATGATAGCTTTCCCATTCTCTATCCCTCAGGAGCATGGACCCAGGGTCATTGTGGGTTGCAGAAGGTAGAAGGTCTGGCTTCTGTAACTGCTTCCCCGCTGAACATGGGCATTGGTCCATACTCCCAGGCTGCCTCTCTCTTTCCCCAGGATGGGTCTCTGGGGAAGCGGAGCTCCAGGACACATTGGTGGGGTCTTCAGTCCTGGGAGCCTGGCCTGCATCCTGATGACATCTGGAACCTGGTGGCTGAAAAGAGAGTTAACATACGAAGCCAAACAAATTGTTGAGCAATCATGGACCCAAAGCTTGGAATACTGGAGAGGAAGTGTTAGGGGGGTACTCACTACAAACTCTAGTGTATTTCTGCTTTCAAGTATATATTTTGCAGTAGTTTATGGATACATGTGAACATATGCTCTCTCTCACAGAAACTGGTGTATATCTAGGTTTTGGGACTTTGTTAGAAAGTGAACCACCTGAGATGGAATTAGAGTATACTATGAAAGGAAAGGTCTCACCCGAGTAATGAAACTGAAGGGTTGTCATTCCACACGTGAAGTCTCTGGACACAGTCTGAAGTGAAGCATGTTGAGGTGGCAATTGTGTTGGTTAGGTTGTGATCGGCAGATGCCATATTATTTGATATGCATTGGGAGAGGCATATGGGAAAGTGGGCCCTATACAGTGGTTCCAGGACTGGGGGAAGTAGAGGCTCTGTAGTGGAGATGTGAGGTTCCTGCTGTCTTAAAGTTCAAAAAGACAATCGATAGTTAATGTTATCATCACATTATTTGGTAATTGGGTTAACTTTGAAAAGTCCTTTTGTTAGGGTTTGCTGTACAGTACTCCGAATCTTTTATATAGCTGTGCTATTGGTTGCTTCTGATCTATTTGGTCTAGGCTTTTGAGAGAGTCTGCATATCAATTATACAGCCTATATATTGAAAAGATTCAGTTTGTGTTTTGAAAAACTTCGAGACATACAATTAATTTTCCCTCTCTCGTATTAATTAACTAGTGATTTATATGACTACATTTTACTAGGAGTGTACATAAACACCACTCCCAACACCAAAAGACTGTGACCCATCCCTCCCACCCACTCCCACCCCCAATGGCCCAGGAAGCTGCATGTCTACCCCTCACCACAGGGCTTTTACTTTGGCCCTACTTACAATTTGGTCAGGTCCTGCTTTTAGTTTCCCTTTCAGATCTCCTTAGTCAACTTCTGTTGATGAGTGGGATCATCCCATACTCATCTTTATCTTTCTGACTTAGCTCACTTAACATAATTCCTTCTCGCTCTGTCCAAGATGGCTCAGAGAAGGTGGGTTCATTGTTCTTGATAGCTGCATAGTATTCCATTGTATATATACACCACAGCTTTCTCAGCCATTCATCTGGTGTTGGGCACCTGGTTTGCTTCCAGGTTTTAGCTATTATGAATTGTGCTGCTATGAACATAGGAGTACACACCTCTTTTTGGTTAGGTGTTATGGAGTCCTTGGTGTATAACCCCAGGAGAGGAATTACTGGATCATATGGAAGGTCCATGTCTATCTAGCCTTCTGAGAGTTTTCTAGACTGCACTCCACAGAGGCTGGACCATTTACATTCCCACCAGCAGTGTAGAAGTGTTCCTCTGTCCCCACAACCTCTCCAGCATTTGTTGCTGCTGTCCTTTTTGATGTATGCCATTCTTACAGGAGTGAGGTGGTATCTTAGTGTTGTCTTAATTTGCATTTCTCTGACAATCAGTGACCTAGAGCAGTGTTTCATATGTTTGATAGCCTTTTGGATCTCCTTTGTAGTGAATATTTTGTTCATATCCTCTGCCCATTTTTGGAAGGGGTCATTTGCTTTTTTGGTGCTAAGTTTGCTGAGCTCTTTATATATTTTGGTGATTAGTTTCTTGTCTGATGTATGGCATGTGAAGATCTTCTCCCATTCTGTGAGGGGTCTCTCTGTTTGTTTAATAGTTTCTTTGGATGGGCAGAAGCTTTTCAATTTGATGTAGTCCCATTGGTTTGTTTCTGCTTTAGTCTTCCTTGCAATTGGGTTTGATTCATCAAAGATGTCCTTCAGGTGTAGGTGGGAAACTGTCTTACTAATGTTTTCCTCTAAGTATTTGATTGTTTCTGGTCTGACATCTAGGTCTTTGATCCATTTAGAGTTGATTTTTGTTTCTGGTGAGATAAAGTGGTTCCATTTCATTCTTCTGCATGTTACAACACAGTTTTCCCAGCACCATTATTGAAGAGAGCCTCCTTTTTTCATTTAATCCTTTGGGCCCCCTTATCAAAGATTAGATGTCCATTGGTGTGGGGATTTATTTCTGGGATTAAATTCTGTTCCACTGATCTGTGTGCCTATTTTTGTTCCAGTACCATGCTGTTTTGATGATGATGGCTTTATAATATAGTTTAAGGTCTGGGAGTGTGATGCCTCCATTTCTGTTTCTTTTCCTTAAGATGGTTTTGGCAATTCTAGGTGTTTTAATGTTCCAAATAAATGACTGTAGAGTTTGTTCTCTTCTCTTAAAGAAGCTTGGTGGATCTTTGATGGGTATTGCATTCAATTTGTATATGGCTCTGGGGATAATAGTCATTTGGATGATATTTATTCTTCCAATCCATGAGCATGGGATATTTTTCCATTTATTGGTATCAGTTTCTATTTCCTTGAGTAGCAACTCATAGTTTTCAGTATATAAGTCTTTCACTTCTTTGGTCAACTTTATTCCTAGGTTTTTGATTGATTTTGCTGAAACAGTAAACGGGAGTGATTTCTGGATGTCTTCTTCTTCAGACTTAGTGTTTGCATAAAGAAATGCCACTGATTTTTGTACAATGATTTTGTAGCCTGACACCTTGCTATACTGACTAATAACTTCCAGTAGTTCTCTGCTGGATTCTTTAGGTTTTTCTATGTATACTATCATATCATCTGCAAATAGTGAGAGCTTGACTTTTTCCCTTCCAATCTGTATTCCTTTGATTTCTTTCTCTTGCCTAATTGCTATGGCAAGAACTTCCAATACTATGTTGAAGAGTAATGCTGACAGTGGACAGCCCTGTCTAGTCCCTATCTGAGGGGGAATGCTTTCAGCTTCTGTCCATTGAGTATGATGTTGGCTGTAGGTTTGCTATATATAGACACCACTATCTTGAGGAATTTCCTATCTATTCCCATTTTTTTGTTGAGTTTTGAGCATGAATGGGTGTTGGATTTTGTCAACGGCTATCTCTGCATCTATTGAGATAATCATGTGGTTTTTGGCTTTGCTTGTATTAATGTGGTGAATGACTTTGATTGACTTACAGATGTTGAAACAGCCTTGCATTCCTGGGATGAATCCCACTTGGTCGTGATGAACAATCTTTTTGATACGTTGCTGTATCTGGTTGGCCAAGATCTTGTTTAATATTTTGGCATCTATGTTCATCAGAGATATTGGTCTGTAGTTTTCCTTTTTTGTTCTGTTCCTATCAGCTTTTGGTATCAGGGTGATGTTGGCTTCATAGAAGGTGGAAGGGAGTATTCCTGTTTCTTCAATCTTATGGAAAAGCTTAAGAAGTATGGGTATTAACTGTTTCCTGAAAGTTTTGCAGAATTCGTTTGTGAAGCCATCTGGCCCATGACTTTTGTTGTTGGGGAGATTCTTAATAATGGTTTCAATTTCTTTTTCTGTGATTGGTGGATTTAGATTGTAGTTCATCTTGTTTCAGTTTTAGAAGGGCATATGCTTCTAGGAATTGTTGCATTTCTTCCAGATTCTCTAGCTTGGTGGCGTATAGTTCTTTATAGAAGTGTCGCAGGATTCTCTGGATTTCTGTGGTGTCAGTTGTGATATCTCCTCCATCGTTTACAATTCTATCAATTTGAGTCTTCTCTCTTTTTTGTTTGGTGAGTCTGGCTAGGGGTTTGTCAATTTTGTTTAATCTTTCAAAGAACCAACATTTGGCTTCATTGATCTTTTGTATGGTTCTTGTATTTTCGATGTTGTTTATTTCTGCTCTAACTTTAGTGATTTCTGTCCTTCTGGATGCTTTAGGTTTCCTTTGTTCCTCTTCCTCTAAGTCCTTGAGGTGTGCAGTAAGGTCGTTCATTTGAGCTTCTTCTTGGTGTTTAATATGTGATTTTATGGCTATAAATTTCCCTCTCAGTACTGCTTTAGCTATGTCCCAAATATTTTGTTAGGTTTTGTCTTCATTTTCATTTGTTTCCAGGAACGTTTGAATTTCCTGCTTGACTGAATCTCTGACCCAGTGGTTCTTAAGGAGTATGTTGTTTAGTTTCCAAATTCTGTGACTTTTAATAATTTTCTGTCTGTTGTTAATTGTTAATTTTACTCCACTGTGGTCTGAGAATGTACTTGGGATGATTTCAATGTTCTTGAATTTATTGATGCTCTCTTTGTGGCCTAATATGTGTTCTATCTTGAGTATGTGTTATGTGGATTTGAAAAGTCTAGCAGGATATATTATCCTTGGTTGAAACCCTTTTTCCTTCTGGCCTCGATAGATATCTTGCCATTCTCTTCTGGCTTTTAGAGTTTGAGTGGAGAAGTCTGCAGATAATCTTATGGGTTTTCCCTTGTATGTGACTTTTTGTTTCTCTCTTGTAGCCTTTAGGATCCTTTCTTTATCCTTATTTCTTCTATTGTGACTATGATGTGTCTTGGTGTCTTCAGGTCTGGGATGATTCTGTTTGGCACTCTCTGGGCCTCTTGAATCTTGATGTCCTTTCTGTTATTCAGGTCTGAGAAGTTTCTTCTATTATTTCCTCTAGAATGTGTGCTTCCCCTTCCTCTCTTTCTTCCTCTGGCATGCCAATTACATGAATGTTACTTCTTTTGAGATCATCCCATATGTCTCTGTTGTTGTTTTCAGTGTCTCTCAATCTCTTTTTAAGCTCTTTCACCTCTTTCTTAGTTTTCTCTAACTCATCCTCTGTCTGACTAATTCTGCTTTCTGCTTCTGTTAGTCTGCTTTCCCTTGCCTCAGCTTCTTTTCTTCATTACAGCTATTTCAGCTTTCAGTTCTCTAATTGCCTCAAGATAATCAGTATTTTCCTTGGGGGTCTCAACTGTTATTTCCCTAATACTGCCATTCCTTTCTCCAATGTTGTTTTCATTTCTGTGATTAATAAATTTATTATTGCTTGCATACTTTTCTGATCTATAGTTACTTCTGGCTGATTTTAGTTTCTGGGCTCTTGTCTTTATTCACTGGAGTAGCAGTTTTCTTTGTTTTTGATCTACCCATTTTTTTGATTTATGTGTTTCTTTTTTTTTATGCTCTGTTGTTCCTCAGCTGTTGTGTCTTGAGTACAAGCAATACTGTACTAAATACCTTTATGACAATTGCACTCACCAACCTCAGGAATTACAGTAGCAACTGAAGCAAGTATTGAAGCAGTTTAATCACTACCAGGTAGCCGAACAATTTCTCCAGTCCGTGAAAAAATATTAACTTAATCCCAGTGAGGAAGAAAGAGAAAAGAAAGAAGGGATAGCAAGAATAGACAGTTATGCAAATCTAGTATCCACTGTATATTCTAGGTGTAACAAGAGGACAAAGGGAAGTAGAGCAGAGATACACACATAGAGAGTCCACTCTGAGTCAGATTTATTCCCCAAAATAATTCACAAATTCAGAAAGGCAAAGAAGAAGGAAGGAAGAAGTGTATGACAAGAGAAAAACAAACAAAAAAATAGAAAAAGAAAAAAAATAAAAAAGAGACAAGTGAGAGAAAAGGGAAAAGGTAAGAAAAAGAGCTATAATTAAAGAGTAGTGAAAGGAAAGGGTTTTTTTTTATTACTTTATTTTTAATTTAATTAATTCATTTTTTTAAATATCTAGGAGGAGGAGGGAGGGGAGAGTCTGTAGATGAGGTAGGAGTAAGAAGACAAGGTCCTCTCACAATAGATAAGATGCCCACTACCCTAGCAATGAAAGATACCCTAAGAGTTAATTCTGATCAACCTAAAGGGGGGAAGATATATGTCTTTATATAGTATTAATAATAAAATAGAGCAGGGTAAAAAAAAAAAAAACTGTCCCAGATTACCTCAAACCTCGTGATCAGAGGCAGCTGATTGTTAAGAATGAGAAAAAAAAAACCCTCAGGAGTAGACAAGGATAGCTGAAATAGACAGTTATGCAAATCTAGTATCCACTGTATATTCTAGGAGTGACTAAAGGAGGAAGGGAAGTTGAGCAGAGACACTCGCAATGAGAGTCCACACTGAGTCAGAATTATTCCCCAAAATAATTCCCAAATGTGTATCAGTGAATTCAAAAAAGCATACTGTTTGGTGGTGTGGCGGCTGGGGCCTGTGGCTTTGGAAGCTGTAGGATTAAGGAAGAAAGGATGACAAGAATGAGAAAAATAAAAAAAAAAGAAAGAGAGTGAGAAAAAAGAAAAAGATAAGAAAAAGAACAGTCATAAAAGAGTGGTGAAAGGAATTTTATTTTTAATTTTTTTATTTTTAATTATTTAATTAGCTATGCGGGGTGAGGTGGGGGGTTTTGGCTACTTAGAAAGAAAAAAGGCCAGAGGTTTCAGAAGGGTATAGACTTAGAATGAATGATACTCCCTGGTGGGACAGGAATTTGGTAAATACAGAAGATCAGAAGGGGAGCCTGCTAGGAGCTGGTCCCCAGGGACTGGTTATGGGGGGGGGGTAAGGGGTGGATGTGTGCTTTATAATTAAATGGAAAAAAATTTTTTTACTCCTTTTTTTCTACTCTATTTCTTAACCCAAATTAAGTTATAGTCACCTCCTTGGTGTCACTGCTAGGACTCCTTATTGACTGGCCTACTAAAGGCAGAAAATCCTACGGTTTCCAGAAGATGTGGTCAGAGCTCAAGCCACTAGCAGCTTCTCAGTCCGCCATGTTCCCAGCATTTTCCCTACTTCTAAGAATATATTCTGATTGGGGGGTTGGGTGGTAGCACAGCACGTTAAGCATATGTGGCACAAAGCTCAGGGACCAGCATAGGGATTCTGGTTATCGGCCCAGGTTCCCCACCTGCAGAAAAGTTGCTTCACAGGCACTGAAGGAGGTCTGCAGGTGTCTAGCTTTCTCTCCGCCTCTCTGTCTTCCCCTCCTCTCTCGATTTCTTTCTGTCCTATCCAACAGTGAATGACATCAACAACAGCAATAATAACCACAACAAGGCTACAACAAAGGCAACAAAAAGGGGGGAAATGGCTTCCAGGAGCAATGGATTCATGGTGCAGAAACTGAGCCCCAGCAATAACCCTGGAGGGAAAAAAAATATATATATATATGTATGTATATATATATATGTATATATTCTGATTAAGATAAATATATTTATCTTGAGCTTGAAGAGAACGATTGTATTTGACACTGATTGTTGAAAATATTTAGGCATTAAGAGGAAATACTATTATTTTAACCTTTAAAAATCTCTGGTAAAGTGAAAAATGATATGTTATGTCTACCAATAACTGATAGGCACAGATTGGGTTATAGTATGTTGGAAAAACTAATGGCCATGTAATATCTTATTCATGTGTTTGAATAACAAACACATTTTCTATATATTACTTTGTACAGTATTGTTTTGAAAATATTCCTTTCTTCCTCTTTCTCCTTTCTTCCTTCCTTTTTCTTTTTCTTTTACACTCTCATTCTTCCTCTTTCTCTCTCTCTCTCTCTCTCTCTCTTTTTTTTTTTTTTAATACCTAAGCACTGCTCAGCTCTGGCATGTGGTGGTACTGGGCACTGAACCTGGGACTTTGGAGCCTCTGGCATGAGAGTCTCTTTGCATAACGATTATGCTATCTCTCCTAACAGAAATATTTCTATCCAATTACTCATCAGTTACCCACTGTAGTTATTCATATCACTATTATGAAGATCAATAGGACCACTATAAAGATAATTCTGTTCTTTTGAAAAGAAGAATGCCCTGTGAAACAAACATACTTAGAGGTAAGTAAGGATTGTGCTTTTGCCAGTTGCCCTGTAAATATTGTTAAAGCAAATAACAAGATAAAAAGCAAACTACAAAATCTGTTGCAATTAATGATTTTAGTTGTCATTTCTAGTTTGACTATCCTCATGGAATCATGAGAGTAAAAAAATCGCCTAGGGAGAACTTAGTCTATGTGTATTATGTTTATATTTGGCATTTTTTTAGAAGTAGTTTAAAAGAAGGATATTACTACACTAAATTACTTAAATGCAGCTTAATGTGAAATAATTTTCTAGCAGTCGTGCTAAGGTGAATCAGTGCCAAGCTACTCTTACATTTAATAGCTTCTGGGATACTGGGATCTAACTTCCCAGTGGACCATCTTCTGAAGGACTGAAATTGTTGGGGCAATTTTTTCTTTTTCTGGTACAAAACAGACTTTCTGAACAATGGTTTCCAAACAGCAGGAGGACTTAATTAAATTAAAGCAGTGAGTCAAGCAAACACGTATCATCCTATTAAATCAAGAGGAGAGGATTTTAAACTTAAGTTTAAAAATAAAATTTGGCCTCCCTTGCCAATTCTAGAAGCTGAAGACTGAATATTTTTATAAATACATATAATATTATGTATAAGAAATATAATAAAGTTGTGGTAAACCGTTCAGCAAGAACAATTTCAATTCAGTGGTGGATGCTAAACATAACAGGAAGTAGTAGCAGATAACTCACCCAGTACAGCACATGCTTTATTATGCACAGAAACCAGGCTTAAACCATCCAGCTCTCCCAGATACTACATGAAGCAGTGCTCTGGTGTTTCTCTCTGTTTTGTCTTTCTCTCTTCCTTCTGATCTCTCCTTTCTTTCTGCTTCTCACATTCTAGCTAAGAAAGAATCCACTTGGAGTCAGTTTGGAGTTCCCAGTGACAATCACAACAGTAATAATAATAATAATAATAATAATAATAATAATAATAATAATAATAATAATAATAAATAATATCAAACAGGAGGCTAGGAAATAGCTCACTTAGCAGAACATGTACCTTACAATGCACAAGGACTTGGGGAGATCAGTCCTTGGCACTAGCTGGGGACTCCATGCTTCATGAAAAATGGAATGGCACTGCAGTACTTCTCCTTCTCTCACTGGCTCTCTATCTGTAGTGAAAATAACAACATAGTCCAGTAGGAGTGGAGGAAATCTCACAGGCATAATGTCCAAACATAAAAAAAGGAAGAATAAAGAGAAATAATTCTCTTATACTACTATCTTTATTTTACCCCATGACTTTATATGTTTTTGGCTAGACAGAAATTTTCTTACACTTTTCTTTTTTAAAAAATATTTTTCAAGTATGTATTTATTTATTCCCTTTTGCTGTCCTTTTTTTAAATTGTTGTTGTTGTTATTGATGTGATTGTTGTTAGGACAGAGAGAAATGGAGAGAGGAAAGGAAGACAGAGAGGGGGAGAGAAAGAGAGACACCTGCAAACTTGCTTCACCGCTTATGAAGCGACTCCTCTGCAGGTGGGGAGCTGGGGGCTCAAACTGGGATCCTCACTCTGGTCCTTGCACTTTGCGGCACCTGTGCTTAACCCACTGCACTACCATCCGACTCCCTTTTCTTACATTTTTCATAGCTGTTTGAAGCAAACAGATATGTGCTAAAATTCATTTTCTAGCTTTTATATTCTGTTTTAAACAATATGTCAATTTCTAATGACATAAATATTTTCTATTTTATTATCTCCATCAAACTTAACTAGCAAAATTCTATAATCAAAAATGCATAACAATTCTAAAATTTAATGTACCTTTAAATTTTGTCATTTTTTTGCTTACAACAGTAATGAGAGGATTGAACCATTATCCTCTTTCTAAGAGACTAAGGATAAATCATTAATTAATCTTTTTTTTTTGACTGGTTACATTGCCTCTAATCCTATTAGTTTTGTTGATCATGGCAAGATAAATTCACAGTACAAACAAATATTACTTACATGTGTTGTACATAAGGAAAATGTTGATTACAATAACTTTTTTCATCACTGTCAATGATCAAGTTAAGACGAGAAATGCACAATGTTAAAACTGATTTTATTCAGGCCATTGGACATGCAACTCAGCATGGTTTTTCAATTTTATAAACAGTAGGAGACTCAACAAGAGATAATGAGGTAAAATAGGACCATGAAATTGCTAGCGGTGTTATTTTCCTTTTCTTTGACATTTAAGTTCATATGATAATGCTATTAAAATCAAAGTGAGATGGAAATTATGGAATTCCTTCACAACTGTGCTTCATTTCTATGTCACATACCATTATGTATGAGTGCCCAAACTTCTTAAAGAAACCTGAAAATGTTATAATATCAAACACAAATTAATATGTATAATAGAAAGAAGAAGAAAGAATTGTGTAGATTTTTCCAAGCATTTAAGAAAACTGCATTTATTCACTTGAGTAAATTTTAACAGAAAATCCACTGGTGGATTTTGAATCTTAAAAATACCTTTTATATCTCTATGAAAATAGTCACACTGAAATGTTATGCCTCTGACAGTATCTAAAAGAAGTGTTACATGCTTCCAGCCTCCTGCATATATGATATACAATTTTAAAAAGATCATCTAGCACTTTAAGCAAATTTCCTGTATAAGCTATCTTTTAGTGTTAAATTACTGTTTGATCTTTATTTTTAAAACAAATTCAATTTTCACTAAAATGTGATTATTATATCTATATGATGCTTACATTATCATAGTATTTTATGTGCAAAATTATTATGTAGTAGGCCACATATCTGATGTACTTCTTTCCGTGCAAAAACGATAGTTTACTTGACAATGCATTTGCTTTGTCATGGCTACAGCCCAGGTTCAAGCCTGGCTCTAAGTTTAGATACAGTCCTGTCTTTACTCTGTAAATTTGTCCCTCTCCCTCTCCCTCTCCCTCTCCCTCTCCCTCTCCCTCTCCCTCTCCTCACTCTTGTCCTTGAGCTTTGCGGCACCTGTGCTTAACCCACTGCACTACCATCCGACTCCCTTTTTTTACATTTTTCATAGTTGTTTGAAGCAAACAGATATGTGCTAAAATTCCACTCTCAAAGCTTTCCCCCTGCAGGTAGGGGGGAGGGGCTCAATCCTGGGTCCTTGTGTACTGTAATACTTGTGCTCAGCTGAGTGTTTCACCACCTGGCTCCCCCAATAAATTATTTTAATATTGTATTCATTTTATTTTATTGAATACAGAAAAAGAGACACCAAGAGGGAAAGGGGACACAGGGTAAGCTAGAGAGACACACCGACAGCATTACTTCACCATGCTTGAAGTTTTCCCTCTGGTGGTGGAGACCAGGGGCTTGAACCCAGATTTTAGCCTGTGATGAGATAAGCACTCAACCCAGTGTGTCACCTTCTGGCTTCCCAAGAAATGATTTTAATTCTATTAATTTTTTTTTTGAAAAACGAATGTCAGTATCTACTAAGATGATGCCGACAGAACATCCCTGGGCAGACAACCCCACCAATGTGTCCTGGAGCCCCACCTCCCCAGAGCCCGGTACCACTAGGGAAAGAGAGAGAGGCTGGGAGTATGGATCAACCTATCAACACCCATGTTCAGCCAGAAGCAATTACAGATGCCAGACCTTCCACTTTCTGCACCCCCTATTGACCCAGAGGGGGTCATACTCCCAGAGGGATAAAGAATAGGAAAAGCTATTGGGGAGAGGATGGGTTACAGAGTTCTGGTGGTGGGAATTGTGTGGAGTTGTAGCCCTCTTATCCTGTGGTTTTTGTCTGTGTTTCCTTTTTATAAATAAAACTAAATATATATATATTCAAGTGATTACAAGTTATAGAATGGAATGACTGCCAGATCTAAGGAACATTGACAAAGTGAACAAGCAGAAACCAAGACAATTCCACAGTCCTCAGCTATTAAGTCTTCACTGCATATATCACCCTCTCTTGATAATAATTCAAATAAAAGCTATAGTATAGGTATAAGCTGTTTCAACCTCTCAGTGTTTTGGTTCAAATTCCTAAGTGAAAAAATTTAACTGGAGGTGAATGGCCTATTTACCCATTATGCATAAACAAATAAGGCTGATCAGCTACTATAAAGAAATGTCTTCTTCATGAAGTGATAGCTAAGTAATTTCAGGGAAATTTATTTTCAAATATAAAAAGAAACCTTCTAAACAACTTAAAACTTTCTAATACACCACACAATGCTTATTCCATTCATACTTACTAAATTGGCACAGTGTCATATATATATTTCTAAAGAAAATTAAAGCACCACTTTGCCTGGCGTGGTAGGATATAAACAGAAAATTTATTCCTGACATTTGCCTGAAAGAATAAGGTGGTGTTATCCCAAGAAATATTCTTGAGATAAAAGCTCTTATCAAGTCTCACTTAACAAAATATGTTCACAATATTAATGCATTTATAACAACCAAGCTCTATTTGAAGAAGGTACTTTAATCATTTCATATATCAGTTCTTTCTAACATTGATGGTCTATGCAGAACATTGGATGGAATTGATCTTTTAAGAGAAAGTGCTCAATTATAACACAAATCCAATAATTATTCATGATAATATTAAAATAAATTCAAAGAGCTAAATTTTATACATATCACTATTAAAAATATATGTTTAAAGTACATTTATGTATCCATAGAAACAGCAGAAATGTATATGCCAAAAATTCATTCAAATATTTATGTGTTTTGTGGAAATAAATTCTCATGTCATTTTCCCCCAAGTTGATTATAAACTATCACACAGGCATAGACATGATATAGAAAATCATTAGAGCTCCCAAGTAGAAAGAATCTATAATGATGACTAAACCACTAATGGCAAAGATGCACACTAGCAATTTAAAAAAAATCTCAAGGAATAGAGACAAAACAATGTGTAATACTAAATGTAATATGAAGTATATATAAATATACTTTACACACACTCCACACACATACACATGGTTGATATGAAGCTGGGCAGATTGCAAACATCACCACGTTCAAGGACCCAGGTTAAAGCCCTCAGTCCCTACCTGCATGGACGTCCTGGGGATCCGCAGGTGGTGAAGCACTGCTCTTTCTCTTTCCCTCTCTATCTGCCCTTCCCGAATCAAACGTGTTTTCAAAATAAAAACAAATAAATTTTATTAAAATGACAAAAAAGGATTGTTGATATTACTAGGAGATATTTCACTAGGTATTCTATACTAAAATTTTACATTGTTTGGGTAGGAAATTATCTCTTTGAACTGTTTTAGTTGTTTGCATAAGAAGTTGCCTTACCTTTTTAAATAGTGCACACAAAGCAACTTGTCCATATATATAATTCAGTCTTTGCAGGATTAACAGAAAAATAACTATAGATAGTTCAAAGAAAGGGAAATCAAGTAAAATTTGAATTGGTGACAACATAAGTAAAAAAAAAAAAAAAGATTAAACCAGAAAGCTGAGGGGCAGAAAAGCACTTCCATAATTGAATCTGGAATTACAGAAGATATGTTTTCACTGATAGAGATAGATATTTCTCAAAGCAGGAAATAAATGAAAAATACCTTGACTCTGTGATGAAATTCTATCCCATCATCAGTCCAAATGCACCTTCAAGTCATATGTGTGGGTAGGTGAAGCAGGTTGACAACCTACCCTAGGAAAAAAAGAAAGGAGAAAACAGATAAATAATATGAGAGAAGACATGTGGAAAAGCAATTAAAGTACCTACAGCCATTTGATATGGATTTTATCTCTAGTAAAAGTGCTAAAAATGCTTCAGAAACATAAATGTATCAAAATACATCTCAGATTAAAGAAAAATCTATGTAAGGAGTCACTGAAGATTACCTTATTTTCCACTAAACTTAGAAAAGATTAGACATTACTTTAGTAATTTTTTTAATTCTAAAGATAAAAACATCACTATCACATGCTGCCAGATTTTCAGCTGGGCAGTGGTGTGGCTGCTTTATTATCTGTTTTCTCCTTTCTTTTGTTTCCTCCCGCTACCTGAAAGCAGCAACTTCTTATGAGACTTTAGTAAACTGAAATGGTGTAAAGCAAGAAGAAAATATGGAAAGTCAACAATTCATCTGGCTTTGTATGTTAACTGATTTTTCAGCCACCAGGTTCCAGATGCTAACATGATGCCAACTGGATTTCGCTGGGCAGCCAACCCCACCAATGTGTCCTGGAGCTCTGCTTTCCGAGAGCCCTGCCTCACTGGGGAAAGAGAGAGACAGGCTGGGAGTATGGATCCACCTGTCAATGCCTATGTTCAGCAGGGAAGCAATTACGGAAACCAGACCTTCCACCTTCTGCACCCCATAATGACCCTGGGTCAATACTCCCAGAAGGATAAAGAATAGGAAAGCTATCGGGGAGGAGATGGGATACAAAGTTCTGGTGGTGGGAATTATGTTGATTTGTACCCCTCCTAGCCTATGGTTTTTGTCAGTGTTTCCTTTTAATAAATAAAAATTTTAAAAGAATTTACCAATTTATTAAAAAGAAATGTTTTCAACAATCTTATTTTCATTTTCTTTAGATAATGACAGAAAAAAAAAAAAACGACATAGAGAAAGAAACCATTGCCATCAAAGCTTCCTTTAGTGTTCTGGGGGTAAGACTCAAACCTGGATTATACACATGAAAATACATCACATAATTCAAGTGGCCAATTTCACCAGGCCTACACAATGATTCTGACAGTAGTTATATATGTTATTTTACACACAAAGAATTAATTATCAAGACATTAGCATTTTCCCATTTAATTCATTGAGTATACACACAGAATTATTTATTACTTAACATTCGTTCTAAATGAAGGCTTGTGATTAAATATTATCAGTAGTCCCTTGGAAACAAACACTGATAATCTGGATATAAACATTTATGTGCAAATTGAAAATAATCATTTAACAAAATATTTTGAAATGTTTTGTATTCCAAGGCATTTTGTTTAAGGTCAATTGTTTACAAACATGCTGGTGATGGACAAAACCTATCTACTTGAGTAAATTCTTAAATTGAAACAGTATGTCATAGTAACACATTAGAAATTATCTTTATATCTTATCTGTCTGAATGTGCTTATTTTATAAGAAAATAAAATAAAGTTTGAAAAAAATGCAGAATCAAGTAATTAAATCATGCCACTAATTTATTTAAATAATCACAATTTAAAAAATAAGACAATTATTTGCTAGTACATTAATTTCTCTTGTTCAGTGCCTGCCACTGTTATACTTTCAATGATTCTATACAAAAATTGTATATTTTAAGCTGAACACAAACTTATTTATTTATTTATTGGGTGATTAATGTTTTACAATCAACAGTCAATACAATAGTTTGTACATGCCTAACATTTCCTAGTTTTCCAAATAACAATACAACCCTCACTAAGCCTTCTGCCATCCAGTTCTAGAACCTGAACTCTCCTCCCCATGCATGCTAGCGTCTTTTACTTTGGTGCAATATACCAACTCCAGTCCAAATTCTGCTTAGTGTTTTCTCTTCTGATCTTGTTTTTCAATTTCTGCCTGTGAGTAGGATCATCTTATCTTCATCCTTCAGTTTCTGACTTATTTCACTTAACATGATTTCTTCCAACTCTATTCTCAATGGGCTGAAAACAGTGAAATCACCATTTTTAATACCTGAGTAGTTTTCCATTATGGATACATACCACAACTTGTTCAGCCACTCATTTGTTGGTGGATACCTGAATTGCTTCTAGGTTTTGGCTATTATAAATCACACTGCTGTGAACACAGGTATACACAAAATCTTTTTGGATGGATGTGTTTGGCTCTTCAGGATATATCCCCAGGAGAGGAACTGCAGGGTCATAGGGTAGGTTCATTTCTAGCCTTCTGAGAGCTCTCCAGACTTCTCTCCACAGAGGCTGGGCCAATTGACATTCCTACCAGCAGTGCAGGAGAGGTCCTTTGTCCCCACAACCTCTCCAGACTTTGTTGCTACTACCTTTTCTGATGTATGACATTCTCACAGGAGTGATATGGTATCTCATTGTTGTCTTTATTTGCATTTTCTGAAAATCAATGACTTGGAGCATTTATTTCATGTTTCTTGGCCTTTCAGATGTTCTTTGGGGGTTTTCTGTCTATGTCCTCTCCCCATTTTTGGATGGGGTCATTTGTTTTCTTGTTGTTGAGTTTGGTGAGCTCTTTATATATTTTGGTTATTAGCCTCTTATCTAATGTATGGCATGTACAGATTTCCCATTCTGTGAGGAGTCTGTTTGGGTATTGGTTTCTTTTGCTGTGCAGAAGCTTTTTAATTGATGTAGTCCCATTGGTTTATTCGTGCCTTGGTCTTCTTTGTAATTGGATTCACTTCCCTCAATCATTTAAGGGTCTAATCTTGTCAGATAAAGTAAAGACTACAAAAGCTGGATAAGGAAAACAGACCAGCACAAATTAAAGATGGCCATTTTGATTACTAACAGGCCACCCCATCATCTGGGGCTCTAATCCTTGGATTCTCACACAGATACAATGAGCCTCTAACAGATACCTCTCTCCACCATCACTGGTCATTTCCATCAAGAACATTATCATAAGCTCTCTTGTGGGCCTCTCCAGGACTTTGCCCTCACTGTAGAACACTGAAGGTAGGGATTGCCCTAATCTCTGAAGGGAGGCTTAGTCAACCTACTCTGCCAATCAGGGAAGACTAGTCCTGAAATGCGAGCAGCCTAGAATGTTCCTCGTTGTGTCCATGGACTGTGAGCTCATTCTGACAAGGATGCAGAGGTTACACAGGCTCCTGTGCTAAATATGAATAGATATGGGTCCTAGGCCAGATCAATGGGGTTTACAGTTAACAGTAATTATTCATTTTCCATATACTTGGGGGCTACTCTTTGCCCGAATCCAGCCTTTTAGTCCTATTCTCAACTCTAACACCATCTTCCTAGACAGTATTTTCAGTCCACCTACATGTTAGTTATTAGGTTCAGGCAATAATTACTAAAAATATGGGCCCCTTGGAATATACCTAAAATAGACTTCCTAGTTTCTGCCCACACAGAGACTACTAGATTCACCTTCTCCATTCTTAACTTTAGGTTCTCGTTTATTAAACAATTCGTTCTGATTTTTATTTTATCACCTTTCAGCCACCAAGTTGCAGACACTACCTTGACGCCAACCTGACTTCCCTGGGTAAAAAACTTTACCAACATGATCTCAAAAGCCACCTTCTTAGTGTCCTCTTCTACTAGGAAAAAATAGAAACAAGCTGGGGATATGGATAGGCCTGCCAAAGTCTATGTTCAATGGAGAAGCAATTACAGAAACCAGACCTTCCACCTTTTACTCCCATAAATAATTGTGATACATACTCCCATAAGGATAAAGAATAGGGGACCTTGTAATGAAGGGGATGGAGAACAGAACTCCGGTGGAGTTAACTGTGTAGAATTGTACTCCTGTTATGCTACAGTCTCGCTAATCTTATTGAATCACTATTAATTTTTTTTAAATGCAACCAAAAAAAAAAAAAACTTCTGTTCAGTCATCTTTAGTGTTCTTCTGGTATAACTCCAGAGAAGTTTTGATTAATTTATATATGCGTGCAGGTAATTCTAATTATTTCCCTTGGTGTGCATAATTAGTAGTTTCTCCATACTAAATCACATCTGTTCTCCAGTTCTTCAATCAAAAATTCATATTATATCCTTCTGGAATTTTTCACAAGCCACTAATATCTAAACTAGCTTAAGTGCTCTCCCCCTTCCTATTAATTTTATCAAATGTCTTAGGAATTTTTTCTTTCTTAGGTGGTAAACAGGTCAATGTATTACTTCTCTCACATCAACTCTATAGAGGATTCAAAACAGTCTATTCTCAAAGAAGTAATATATTTTAAGTATCTAATCATTTTGTCTCCATTTTTGTATGTTGGTAATTATATACTTTTATCTATATATGTATTAAAGATAATTAATTATAAGAAAATTTACTGACTGCAACATTTAACCAAAAATCTATTTATATTATTCATACTTATATTTCTTTTTTTAAATTTATTTTTTATTTAAGAAAGGATAAATTTAAAAAACCATAGGGCAGGAGGGGTACAACTCCACACAATTCCCACCACCCAATCTCCATATCCCATCCCCTCTACTGATAGCTTTCCCATTCTCTATCCCTCTGGGAGCATGGACCCAGGGTCATTGTGGGTTGCAAAAGCTGGAAGGTCTGGCTTCTGTAGTTGCTTCCCCGCTGAACATGGGCGTTGACTGGTTGGTCCATACTCCCAGTCTGCCTCTCTCTTTCCATAGTAGGGTGGGTCTCTGGGGAAGCGGAGCTCCAGGACACATTGGTAGGGTCTTCAGTCCAGGGAAGCCTGTTAAGCATC
The DNA here is from genome assembly GCF_950295315.1 of Erinaceus europaeus. Classification (NCBI taxonomy): domain Eukaryota; kingdom Metazoa; phylum Chordata; class Mammalia; order Eulipotyphla; family Erinaceidae; genus Erinaceus; species Erinaceus europaeus. The sequence continues at coordinate 135,963,624 of NC_080164.1, forward strand.
CTCATGGCATCTGAAACCTGGTGGTTGAAAAGAGAGTTAACATACAAAGCCAAACAAATAGTTGAGCAATCATGGACCCAAAGCTTGGAATACTGGAGAGGAAGTGTTAGGGGTGTACTCACTGCAAACTCTGGTATACTTCTGCTTTCAGGTATTATTTTGCACTAGTTTATGGATACGTGTGAAGATATGCTTTCTCTCACAGAACCTGGTGTATATCTAGATTTTGGGACTTTGTTAGAAAGTGAACCACCTGGGATGGAATTAGAGAATGCTATGAAAGGAAAGGTCTCACCTGAGTAATGAAGCTGAAGGGTTATCATTCCACACGTGAAGTCTCTGGACACATTCTGAGCTGAAGCATGTTGAGGTGGCAATTGTTGCATTGGTTAGGTTGTGATTGGCAGATGCAATATTTTTTTATATGGATTGGGAGAGGCATGCGGGAAAGTGGGCCCTATCCTAAGGTTCCAGGGCTGGGGGAAATATAGGCTCTATAGTGGAGATGTGAGATTCCTGCTGTCTTAGGGTTCATAAAGACAATGGGTAGTTAATGTTATCATCACATTATTTGGTAATTGGGTTAACTTTGAAAAGTCCTTTTGTTAGGGTTTGCTGTATAGTACCCAGTATCCTGTATATAGTTGTGCCATTGGTTGCTTCTGATCTACTTGGTCTAGGCTTTTGAGAGAGTCCGCATATCAAATACACAGCCTATATATTAAAAAGACTCATTTAACTAACATTTAACCAAAAATCTATTTATATTATTCATTCTCTTTTATTTCTAAACCATAGCTACTGTTCACATAATTTCATTTAAAATATGAGAATACAAATAGATTTCTTCCTGTGTAGTCTCTTCTCTATGTTCACTGTTTTTTTAATTTTTAAAAATAAAAAGTAATTCAGAGTAAGTTTAGATTTACTGAAAAATTTTGAAGACAGCAGAAGTTTCAAACAATTTCCAATACTATCATCTTCATATAGTACTTTGTCAACGTTAGTAAATAATATTATACTTTATTTCCTAAACTTTATAGTTGCTTCTTTTTACTTCACTTCTTTTTGTGTGTTTGTTTTTTAGTCCCAAGATTTGTTCTAGAATACTGTATATCTCCCTAGGTTTCTTTTGGCTCCCACAGTTTCTCAGATGATCCTTGTTTTTAAAGACAATTGTTTTGGGAATTATTAGACAGGTACTTTGTGGAATGCCAGTTAATTTTGAAGTGGTCTAATTTCATGCTTAGATTGAGGTCATTAGTTTTGTAGTCACTATATTGTTGTACACTCATAAAATCTTTCCCAGAAAGCCTCAGCTAATATTTTTATATTTATCCATTATCTACAACTGGGAGAAATGCCCACGTTTATCACAATAACGCTGTTAAAGTGCATCTGCCACTGTTGGCTGTTACAGCAAGAATCTAGCTCTTCTGAAGGTTCTGTTAGAAACAGTTTAAACACATCTTGTATCAAACACACACACACACACACACACACACACACACACACACACACACACACACCTCCATCCTGTGATCTATATCTTGTTCTGTATAATATTAGCACACAGATCATTCACCAGCACTCTTGCAAATGTTACTGTGATTTTTTAAAAATATATTCTCAGTGACTATTTCAAGCCATGCAATTTAATGGAAAGAAAAAACAGAACATTTTTATGATAATCTGATACTAAGACTCTATCATGAATGAATGTATTGCATTTGTTAACCACACAACTGAAATTAAAAATGAGATCTCAACCAAATCAATGCAACCAGTGTTACCTCCATGTTTTACTTTGAACTGAATCCAGAGATGCTAGGCCTGGGATGTCAAATCTCTAGTCACTCTGTCACCAAGTTGCTGATAACTACCATGATGACAACCTGAGTTCCCTGGTCAGAAGACCTCACCAAGGTCTTCTGGAACCTCCCCAGAGCTTTGTTCCACTAGGGAAGGATAGAAACAGGCTGGGGTTATGGATGGACCTGTCAATGCCCATGTCCAGTGGAGGTGCAATTATATAGAAGCCAGACCTCCCACCTTCTGCACCTCATAAAGATCTGTGGTCCATACTCCCAGAGAGGAATAAAGAACAGGGAACCTTCCAATGGAAGGGAAGGGATACAGAACTCTGGTGGTGGGAATTGTATGGAATTGTACTCCTCTTTTCCCCAAATCTTGTCAATCATTATTAAATCACTAATAAAATAAAAAATTAAAAGAAATTAAATATAAAATATTTAAATTTAATGCTAATCAGTAGGTTTTATAAAACTTAATAAGCACAATAAATAGATAGATTCAGAAGTAAATATCCTAAAAGTAAATATTTCAGCTGGCCATTCAAATATATCTATGAAGAATACTTTACTTTGAAGGCAAAATGTTCAGACAATTGTATGACGGTTATCTTTGTTTTACTGGAAGATTGACTAGAAAAAATAAAATAGCTAGGCACATGTTCAGCAAGGTAAAGGTTGTTTCATTTTCCTCTAAATTTTTTGGAACAGTTAATTTTTACATTAAAATCTTCATAAATTTCAATTGCCATTCACATATTTATAAAATGTATGAGTTTGTAGAAATATTTAAATAGTTATATGGATACTCTATTTTTAAAGGATGTCAAAGACAAAGTGTTCCTTATAATTACTATTTTTATAATTTTAAATCATGGAATAGAGTTTCTAAGTACAATGAGAAGCATAAAATATCCTATTGCAAAGATCTATATTTCATATGACTTACTATATTTCAAAAATTCAAAATTATCTGATTTAAACTGTTTAGTTCTTGTTTATTTTTGAAAATGTATTGCACAAGAAAAAAGTTAAACAATCTGAACATTATTAATAATCCCTATATATTTGTTAATATTCCCTGTAAAATACAATTTTAATTGACTAATCAATGAAAAAAAGGAGAAAAATCCTAACTTAATGTGCAACATATTTTGATACTTATTGCCATAAAAACTACTGAGACAGGACCTGTGTAAGGGATGAGGTTATTTGAGACTCTTACAAGAACAAAGGACTAGATTTAGACAGACTATTATGGCCTTGGGCAGTGAGGGTGCCTTTGAGATATGTCACTTGAGCTGTTTACAGAAAAAGAGATGGTGCCCCCAATCTCTGTTCCTGCTTGCCTTGCTTTGCTTAATAGGTTTGTTCTAGAAAGAGGATTTGTGTGTGGAGGAAAGATTTGCTGTGGAGCAGCAAGACCCAGTAATAACCCTGCTGGAAATAGGAAAAAAAGAGAAAAGAAATAAAAAGAAAAAAATGTGAAATTATAATTTTGTAAATCAATTTTTAGTCAGTAATAACATTAAAAATAAAGATTTTGGATTAGGGGGCCTTCAAGCCCTTCTTATTGCTCCAGATTCACTTCTTATCTTGTTCACATTCCTGTAGTACCAACAATATAAGATTTTGGTTGACCAACAAAGTTCGTCACTTTGATAATGAACTGCTACAACCAAGTGTGAGCCTGGCCCCCATCATCTTGAAGGAAAAGGAGCTGTGATTCCCCTTTCCCCCTCATCTCCCTCTAAATATGTCACCCCAGAGCAGTGAAACCCTAGAACTGACCAAACATGTAAAACAAAATATATACATGTTTTGATAAGCACAATGTCCAGCATCAGTATGGAGGAAATGTGGTCATTTGTACATACTGGAAAGCTATATAACTGTATATACAAGAAAATGTGAATGGCATGACTTTCATGTCCTCTAGATATTGCCTTACATCTAAGTAATAGTATTATTTTCTTTATAGATATATTCCTGCATTTCCTAGGAATCACAGAAAATATGAAAAAAAAAAAACTTTGTTGCCTTTTTTTTTTTTTTTTGCATCCAGGACACTGCTCCTGGAGGCTGTTTTTCCCATTTTGTTGCCCTTGTTGTTGTGCTTGTTGTAGTTGTTATAATTGTCATAGCTGTTGTTATTGCTGGATAGGACAGAGAGAACCTCCAGGATGATGGTGAGAATGATAACATCATGATGATAAATACAATACTACAGTCAATTAGCACAAATTTCTTAGCACAATATATTTTTCTCACAAAAAAAAACCCTAGAATTTTCAGAAAAGGCAGCTTGTAGGTGCTTATAAATAAAATTCTATGCATCTGTATAGAAATTTTTTCTCTAGGATATCCAACTGAAGAATTTTATAGAATCGCTATGTTCCACAATTTCAACCTCTAGGCTTATAAGGAAATCCCTGATCTCTTTATACTGATTCTCTTACTAACAGTATTCAACATTTGCAGCTCATTCTTACATATTGACTCTCTTAATGATTCCCAGTCCTCCTTAGTTCCACCTAAATTATTCATATATTGGTTTATCAACTCTCCTCTCTATTGTCTCTTTCCAATACTCCCTGATGAGTTTGAATGTGCACAGAGGAATTCTCAGATAAAATAAAGAAAGGATTTAAGAGCAATAAGAGCCCTGTCTTTCTCCACTCCAATAAGAACACTTAAGACATGTACGAGATTTTTTTTTTTTTACCCCTGTTGGCTCTCACTTTTATTACAATGTCTTTCCTCAGACTGGTGGAGTAGACAAACAGCTATTCCAGTGTGAACTTTGTACTGCTAAACAACAAGGGAGGGGGATGAAAACCATACAGCTAAATGGCATTGCTTCTCCCAAGGTACTCGATTACACATAAACAGACATCTATCACAGATTCTGCTTCGTATCATTGTTGTAAGGCATCTAAGAAGAGGAAAAAAAAAAAAAAGCAAAAGATACAGTGTTTTAATATGTGCTATATAATATAGTTTGTGTGGATCTTACATAAGATTTAGACATGCTAAAGATTTGGGCAGTAGCGTAGCGGGTTAAGCGCACGTGGTGCAAAGCTTAAGGACTGGAGTGTGAATCCCGGTTTGAGTCCCCGGCTCTCCACCTGCAGGGGAGTCGCTTCACAAGAGGTGAAGCAGATCTTCAGGTGTATTTCTCTCCCCCTCTCTGTCTTTCCCTCCTCTCTCCATTCCTCTCTGTCCTATCCAACAAGGACGACATCAACAACAGTAACTACAACAATAAAAAAAAAAAGAACAAGATTTAGACATGCTTTTACATAACTATCAATTACCTAAGTCATGTCTCTTTATTTCCACTTTGATCTAAGTTGATAATTTTCCTCAAAAAAATCAAGTGATATTAATATTAATAAAGTCAAAATACTCAAACTGTCCTTAATAACTAGAGGGTTGGAGAGATGACAGTAGTAGTACATATATCAGTACTGCATGACGGAGGCACCAGAAATCCTAGTTTTAATCCTCAGCCATGAGCCAGACCTTAGCAGTTTGGTCTCTCTGACAAAAATATGTATGTACAGACAAATATACATACATACATATTTAAAAAAAATATCAAGTATTCATTTTTGGATAAATTAATAGATTTTTGACAGTTTTGTTAAGTTTTGATGAAAATAATAGCTATTGTAATTAAATAATGAGGTATTAATATAATTAAATAATCAGCTACCAAAACCTCATTCTTTCCCTTCATTTATGAAAGTAGTAAAACTATATCCCCAAAGGATTTATTTATTTACCCATTTATTTATTATATTGGATAAAAACAGAGAAATTGAGAAGGGTAGGAGCGATAAAGAAGGATAGAGAAAGACACCTGCAGCACTTGCTTCACCTCTTGCAAAGCTTCCCTTCAGAAAGCAGGGACCGGGGACTTGAATTCAGATCCTTGGACACTATAATTTGTGTGCTCAACCAGGTGCATCACCACCCTGTTCCCTAGAAAGGGTTTAAATTGACTAAGAGTATGGTTATTATGTATGCATATATTTTGAAGCCTTGCAACATGTGTGTATGGAACTAAAGAAAAAAAAATGCAGTCATTCTTTGTTTTGAGTCTACCCTTGATTCCTACCCTGAGAATGGAGGGTTTAACTATATGAGCAATGCTATGGCATTTAAACTCGCAGCAGTAATCACTATGCCATTTTTCAAATCAAAACAGGAACAAAGTTCTCAATTTGCTACCACTTAACAGCAAAGACACAGCTAACACATTGAATTGAGAATTGAGAAATGGAAAGAAATTGAGTACTGATCACATTATTGGAACTCTAAATCATTTCATAACTAGATGGAACTGAGCCTCTGAACTAGGTAACATAACATCTATGAAGAAATAAACTTTCTTTTTTTCTCTCTCTTTTATTTAAACTCAGGAAACTGGACATACAGACATTAAGAATGAAAACATTTTAAATGTCATATTAACTAGTGAACAAAAAATGCCAATTTGGACTCTTTGGATAATGTTTATAATATCTGTACTATATATATTTTTCTCATACCAAAATTTTTCTAATAAAAATGATATACAAAAAGTAGGAGCAGGGAGTCGGGCGGTAGTGTAGCGGCTTAAGCGCAGATGGCGCAAAGTGCAAGGACTGGTATAAGGATCCTGGTTCAAGCCTCTGGCTCTCCACCTGCAGGTGAGTTGCTTCACAGGTAGTGAAGCAGGTCTGCAGTTGTCTATCTTTCTCTCCTCCTCTCTGCCTTCCCCTCCTCTTTCCATTTCTCTCTGTCCTATCCAACAACAAAGACATCAATAACAACAATAACTACAGTAAAAAAAACCATTGAAAAAATAAAAGTAGGAGCAGACTTGGGCTAGTGAAAAGTGAATTTCCCAAAAAAAAGTGCAGAGCTCTTTTGTCAGATATATATATATATTTTTTCAGTAAGCAAGATTATTAGTGATATACAAAGTTAATAACTACAAGTTCTAGACAGTGCTAAACTATCATTATAAAGTCATTTAGGGTAAAGCTACTGGAAATCAATAAAACTGCATGATGACAACTGTGACCTAGGATTTATTTAGACTTGAGAACTGATAAACTCAACTTGAAAGGACAAATAATTGACATTTAAAGTGAAAATTTCAAAAAATTTAGTAATGACCTTGAAATTAAAATTAAGAAAATATATTCTGAACAGAGAAATGCCCATGTTATCTGAGCTACTGAAATTAAGATACAGCATGACACAAGGTATTGGTTTCCACTGGGCAATTAATTCACAGTGGCAAAGTAGTAAAAGTGCATCCCCAATGGGCTCAGATTTGAGAAATATAGTGAAATATTTAAATGTTATTTTTTTCCTAGTTTATTGATTTCATAACGGTTTGCAAGATTATAGGGGTATAGCTTCAAACTTTGTCAACCACCAAAGTTTTGTGTCCTCTTATATTTATATATTGAAGGGAGTATTTTGTGACACAAAAATTGAATTATACTTGTATGAAGCAGACCATTAATATAATCTCACTGTTGATGTTTAATATTTAACATCACAATATTTTGGGGGCATATTTTTTAATTTCTTTTTTTCCTCTTTTTTATTTTTTCCTTTATTGAAGGATTAATGTTTACATTTGACAGTAAACAGAATAGTTTGTACATGCGTAACATTTCTGTTTTCCATATAACAATACAGCCCCCACTAGGTTGTCTGTCATCCTTTTCCAGGACCTGTACTATGCCCCCCCAACCAACCCCAGAGTCTTTTACTTTGGTGCAAGACACCAATTCCAGTTCAAGTTCTGCTTAGTTTTTTTCCTTCTGATATTGTTTTTCAACTTCTGTCAATGAGTGAGATCATCCCATATTCATCCTTTTGTTTCTGACTACTCATTTAACATGATTCCTTCAAGATGGGGTGAAGAAGGTTAAAAGTCACTGTGATTTTTATCACTGTGATAGGGAGTGATCCCTAGGTGACCCCAGGCCTTAAGGGTGTTGAACACTGGGTTCCCTCTGTAAAGAGGTTGGCAGGTGCTTTCCACCTTTGGCTTACAGGAAGCCATCACTGTCCCGCAATAAAAGAGGCCCCACTCACCAGGACCAGCCTGACAATAAATTCCTTTACTAGCCACCTTGTTCTGCACACCAGCAATGGATCTTTCCCCAATATTCCTTATTTGGACTAATCTTCCTCTATTGGTCCTCTCCCCCCCTTTTTTTATTTTTGCCCTTTTCTTCCTTTTTTCTAACCATATATAAACCTGTTCTCAAGCCAATAAAACTGAGTTGTCTCTCTGAAGTGCTCCCAGAGGTCCGTGTCTTACTCGCGCACCCATCCCCGTTCCTCGGGTACCTCACTGGACCTCCAGTGGTCCACCCCACTCTTGCCTCCAGCCACCGAGGAGGCGGTGGGGTTTTGTAGACACTACCCACAAATCACCATTTTTAATAGCTGAGTAGTATTCCATTGTATATATATATATACTACAACTTGCTCAGCCACTCATCTGTTGTTGGACACCTGGGTTGCCTCCAGGTTTTGGCTATCACAAATTGTGCTTCTATGAATATAGGTATACAAAAATCTTTCTGGATGGGTATGTTTGGTTCCTTAGGATATATCCCCAGGATAAGAATTGTGGGGTCATAGGGTAGATCCACTTCTAGCCTTCTGAGAGTTCTCCAAACTGTTCTCCAATGGGTTTGGACATTCCTACCAGCAGTGCAGGAAGGTTCTCTTGTCCCCACAACCTCTCCAGTATTTGTTGCTGCTGCCTTTTCTGATATATGACTTTCTTACAGGAGTGAGGTGGTATCTCATTGTTGTCTTTGGCAAACGCTAGAAGAAGATTGTTGTCTTTATTTGCATTTCTCTGACCACCAATAACTTGGAGCATTTTTTTTCATATGTTTTTCAGAACCTCTTCTATGGAGAATATTCTGTCCATGTCCTCTCCCCATTTTTGGATGGGGTCATTTGTTTCCTTATTGCTGACTTTAGTGAGTTCTTTATATATTTTGGATATTAGCCTCTTGTCTGATGTATGATATTTAAAAATCTTCTCCCATCCTGAAAGGGGTCTCTTAGTTTGGAAGGTAATTTCTTTTGCTGTGTTGAAGTTTTTTTTAATATGATGTATTCCCATCAGTTTATTTTTGACTTAGCCTTCTTTGTAATTGAATTTATTTCATTTAGACAGAAAAGAGTTCTGTCAATACTTTCCTCTAAGTATCTGATAGTTTCAGTCTAACATCCAAGTCTTTGATCCATTTGAAATCAATGTTTATGTTTGGTGAAACATAGTGGTTCAGTTTCATTCTTGTGCATATTTCAACCCATTTTTTTCCAACAATATTTGTTGAAGAGACTCTGCTTTCCCTATTTAATAGTCTGGGGACATTTGTCAAAGATGGGATGTCCACAGGTGTGGGGGCTTACTTCTGGGCTCTCAATTCCATTCTACTAGTCTTTGTGTCTATTTATGCTCCAGTAACAAGCAGTTTTGATTACAATGGCCCTATAATACAATTAGATCTGGGAGAATATCACACAATTTTTCCTTTATTTAAAACTGTATAGTTTTGTTTTAAAACTAACTCATTTTTGCCTTTATTATTTATTTTTTTTATTTCTTTATTGGGGAATTAATGTTTTACATTTGACAGTAAATACAATAGTTTGTACATGCATAACATTTCACAGTTTTCCATATAACAATACAACACCCACTAGGACCTCTGTCATCCTTTTAGAACCTGTATTCTCTCCCAACACACACACACACACACACACACACACACACACACACACACCAGAGTCTTTTACTTTGGTGAAATACACCAATTCCAGTTCAGGCTAATAAATCAGAAACAGAAGGATGAGTATTGGATGATCTCAACTCTCAGGCAGAAGTTGAAAAACAAGATCAGAAGAGAAAACACAAGTAGAACCATATTTACCTGTAGGTATGATGAACTCAAATATTATACATTCCTTATAAATATCCACTGCCAACAACACATCTACCTAGTAAAAGTCATCAAGAAGGACAGTATATCTATGTGTCAATCATCATAAAGTTACATGAAATTTAACTAGAGTACAACTATGCACAAGAGAATTCTGATATTGTTCATTTTAGAAATGTAAGGAAATTTTCATTGTACTAAATGTTGACACTAAGACATTATACTATAAGCTATTTAAAGTCTTTATTTGGCTAACTAAATGAGATTTTAATACATTTTCAGTCAATTCAAGTTGGGCTTTTAAAAGAGAGTAAGACAGAAAAACATTAAAAAGGGAACATATAGAAATATTATTTTTTAAAAGATTTTATTTCTTTATGATAAAGATAGGAGGAGAGAGAAAGACATCACTCTGGCACATGTGCTGCCGAGGATCAAATTCGGGACCTCATGCTTGGGAGTCCAAAGCTTTACCACTGTGCCACCCTCCAGACCACAGGAATTTGATTTTTAAATCAAAGAATATCAATAGTCTGAGATTCTAAGAATTCTTAACCCAAAGTCAAATTGATTTCTGGGAACTGATGTTCTTATTTGGACGATAATGTAGTTTTTCAGATACTCTTGATTTAAGAACCTACGAATACCAGTGTTTTGAAACATTCCCTAAAAGGAAATAAAATCAGAAATAATCTGTTGTTGTTGTTGTTGCCCTTGTTGTTTAACATTGTTGTGGTTATTGATGTCATTGTTGTTGGAAAGAACAGAGAGAAATGGAGAGAGGAGGTGAAGACACAGAAGGGGAGAGAAAGACAGACACCTGCAGACCTGCTTCACTGCTTGTGAAGTCACTCCCCTGCAGGTGGGGAGCCTGGTCTCGAACCAGGATCCTTAAGTCCGTTCTTTCGCTTTGCGCCACGTGAGCTTAACCCATTGCACCACCGCCCAACTCCCTGAAATGACATTTTTAAATAATAAAAAGCAATTTGATATAAATTATAAAAGAACATACAAATAGAATCAAAGGGCAAATATTGAGTTGACAGCTAGTACTGACCCTTTGTTTAATAATGAGATTAGACTTCAGAAGACATTCATAACAACAACTGCAATATAATCTTATGTAAAATGGAATTCTGTTGTTATCCAAGCAATACATTTTATGTCAGTCAAGTACTAATGTGGCTGTGCTGTTACTGTTTTGTTTTCACATGTTAAATCTTATATTAAGTCACCAGTATTGGTAATTCTGATTAGGATAATTGAGTCATTGTAGATACAATTAGCTAAAAGTTAAGGTAACACTAGAGTAGGTTGGGCTCTTAATCCAATATTGGTGTTGGACATATGCTGCATGCAAGAATCCCACCTGACACAAGACAAACACAGACTTAAAGTGAAAGGATGGAAAACTATCATACAGGCTTATGGACCACACACACACACACACACACACACACACACACAAAGGAACAGCCATTCTCATCTCTGACACCATAGACTTTAAATTAAAGAAAGTAATAAAAGATAGGCAAGGCCATTACATAATGATTGGAGGATTAATCAACCAAGAAGATTTGACAAATGTTAACATCTATGCTCTTAATGAGGGACCATCTAAATACAACAAGCACCTCTTGAAAGAACTACAAAAATACATCAATAGTAATACAGTAATAGTGGGAGACTTCAACACCCCACTGTCACACTTAATACAGATCAGCGAAGAAGAGAGTCAACAAATAAACAAGAGAATTAATCTAAGAGGAGGATAGACTAGACCTCCTGGACATTTTCAGAGTTTTTCACCCTAAGAAACTGGAATACACATTCTTTTCAACTCCACACAGCACATCTTCAAGGATAGACCACATGTTAGGCCACAGACAGTATCAACAAATTCAAGAGCATTGAAATCATCCCAGGTATCTTCTCAGACCACAGTGGAGTAAAGCTAACATTCATCAACAAACAGAAAATTACTAAAAGTTACAAATTTTGAAAAAATCAACAACATGCTTCTTAAGAACCGCTAGGTCAGAGTCACTCAAGCAAGAAATTCAAATGCTCCTAGAAACAAATGAAAATGAAGACACAGCTATCAAAATATTTGGGACAGACCTAAAGCAGTACTGAGAGAGAAACTCATAGCTATACAATCACACATTAGAGAACAGGAAAAAGCTCAAATAAATGATCCTTTAGGACTTAGAGGAAGGGGAACAAAGGAACCCTAAAGCAACCAGAAGGATGGAAATCACTAAAATTAGAGCAGAAATAAACAGCATCGAAAATAAGAGAACTATACAAAAGATCAATGAAGCCAAATGTTGGTTCTTTGAAAAATTAAACAAGATTGACAACCCCCTAGCCAGACTCACTAAAAAATAAAAAAGAGCGAGAGAGAGAGAAGACTCAAATTCCTAGAATTATAAAGGAAAGAGGAGATATCATAACTGACACCACAGAAATCCAGATCATGGGAAACTTCTACAAAGGAGGGTACACCACCAAGCTAGAGAATCTGGAAAAAATGGAAGAATTCCAGTATTGGTATTGGAGTAAAAGTGGAAATTTAAATACAGATTTAGATAGAAAACCTACATATTTAAATAAGGCAAAGACTGAATTTTACTAGCAGAAACCAAGGAATTCCTGGGGGGGTACCAGAACCTGGATTACAGAAACAAGTAGACTCTTCTAGATGCTACAAAAAGAACATGGCCCTGTCGGTACCTTATTTCAAACATCCAATCACGTAACAGCAAGAGAATAAATTTATCTTAATCTACTTAGTTTGTGGAAAACTGTCACAATAGCCCCAAGAAATTAACACAGTGTATATGAAATTGCCATTGGCTTAGTGAATGACTAATATTGTTGGAAAAGTCATGATGTATATTTTCATTTTTCTATGAAAAATATGTCATGACTTTTCTGATAACCCAACAGGTATCTCTACAAAGATATCCCATTTATACTATGTATGCACATAGGTTATTACTTATCACAAAAAATCTAATTAAATTCTACTATACATCATAGGGTAATATGGGTGATGAGATAGCAATACTGGGAAATAGGTATTATCACATTTCAGAAATAAGAAGAGACTTAAACTGGGGCCTCAGGACTTTTGCAATTAAATTTCAAATATTTTTCCTAGGATAAATATCAAATTATTTCTAATGTTTCATTCTGTCTCTATTTCAAAACAACTTGTCTCAATATATTGTTGGTGAGTATTCAAAGTACTAATTACTTATAATCTTTACTTCCATAGCATTCAGAGTTCTTGAACCAAGAAATCACACATACATGAATCATTTAAGAAAGAATGAAAGGCAGTATATGAATTAAGCTCCAAACTTATTTCTTCTTTTGAAGGTAATTGGACAATGTATCATTATTTTCACATTGGGCTAAAGTAATACATATTATATAATTGAGTTCATATACTTAGTGAAGGTTCTTATATGAGATCTTTACTGTGAAATATTGTATAACTGAAAATAGTTCTGCTTACTGTCATTTTAATTACAAATAGATACAAATTGCCACTGTGTGGAAAAATATAGAGGAAAAATCTAATAAAAATGTCTTGTTTGCTCTATTGCCTGGCATTAAGTGGAAATACCTATCTAAAGCACAGCATGAACATTAGACATTCCATTTTATCATTTATGTCATTAAGAGCATTTTCTATTTTCACAACTAAATTACTTTTTCCCCTTATGACCACCAATTTAATGTTCAATCTCTTCTAATATTCCCCTTAGAAAATTTAATTTGTCATACATGTATCAAATATTAATTTAAAACTTATCAACATTTAAAGCCTTTTGTTTTTCAAGGACAAGCATGCCAAAGTTACAGCTGTGCTATGAAACCACCTACTATACCTTTTATTTTTCTGTAATGTGTTTATCTAGAGAAAAGAAATTTCTTAAGCATAAAAGTAAAATACAATGAAAATCCTGCTCTACTGTGTATTGTGACTCAGATTCTAGCCCAGCTACTACCACTACCACATTGGAGGAAGCTTTAATATTATGATAGCCTTCTTTTTCTGTCTTTATAAAGAAACACAGACACCCTCTGAGATAAGCTGTCTTGATGACCCAGAATGAACAATTTTTAGTACTTGTAAAGTTTTTGTTGTTATTTACTTTTCAGACATATGTTAGACTTATTACATTTTCTATTATTATTCCAAGCTATTTATTACCTTATTTGGACTCTTAGCCATCTGTTTACTTCAGAAAAAATTTTATTCTTTCTACATTAAGGTATTTTAATTTACAGACCACCCCACCCATTTTATATTTTTCTTTTTGTCAACTTATTTTTATCCTAATTATCTCAGCCTACACAGTCTTAGTCACAAAAGCTTGCTCACCCCAACAGCCTTCACTGAGCACCACTCCACAGAGCCACAGGACCATGAAAGCAGGAGCATAGCTGCTCTGCTGAGGCTTTTGTTAGACTGTCCTAGAGTGTTCCAACTACTCACAGATGCTCTGAATTACCTGCTAATACACTCACACAGGAGAGCAGTTCTTAGCATAAACAATTTTCAGTCTCACAAGAGGCATTTATGTGATTCTGATTCTATCCTGTCTACTATACAATCACCCTAATCCTTTACTATGATTACTGTTTATCAGTTAGCTTAATCATATGCTGAGTTTAAACCTACTTTACATTCAGTTAACACACTCATTGTCTTAAGGAGTTTTTGTCACTTACCCTAGACTGTATTCTGATGCTCATCCAAACGTACCACTCAAAATGACTCCTTCAAGCTCCATCCAAGATGAGGTTAATAAAGTGGCTTCTTCATGCTTAATCTGAGTAGGATTCCATTATAAAGATATATATGTGTGTGTATGTGTGTGTGTATTTTTTTTTCTTAGCCACTCATCTGTTGTTGGATACCTAAGTAGCATCCCAGTTTGGGCTAATACAAATTGAGTTGGATGGGTATGTTTGTTTCCTTAGAATATATCCTCAAGAGAGGGATTGCTAGGTCATAGGTAGGTTCATTTCTAGCTTTCTGAGAGTTTGTTAGACTGTTCTCCACTGAGGAGTATCAATTTACATCCCCACCAAAGTGTAAGAGGGTTCTTTTGCTTCTACAACCTCTCCTATATGCCACTAAGCTAGAGTATCTGGAATAAATGGATGAGTTTCTAGATACTTACAAACTTCCAAAATTAAATAAAGAAAAACTATAAAACATAAATAGGCCAATCACAGCCAAAGAAATTGAAACAGTTATCAAAAACCTTCCCAAGAATAAAAGTCCTGGACCAAATGTTTTTACAAATGAATTCTACAAAACCTTCAAAGAAGAACTAATACCTCTACTTTTAAAACTCTTCCAAAAGATTGAAGACACAGGAATCTCCCAGCTTCTATGAAGCCAACATCACCCTGATAACAAAAGCAGACAGGGATACAACAGAAAAAGAAAAAACTACAGACCAATTATGTCTGATGAACATAGATGCTAAAATATTAAACAATATTCTAGCCAACTGGATATAGCAGTATACTAAAAAGATTGTTCAGCATGACCAAGTGGGGTTTATCCCAGGGATACAATTGGTTTAACATACATCAGTCAATCAATCCACATGATCTACCACAGCAATAAAAGTAAAACCAAAAACCACATGGTTATATCAATAGATGCAGAGGAAGCCTTTGACAAAATCCAACATCTCTTTCTGATCAAAACACTACACAAAAAGGGAATAGATGAAAAACTCAAGATAGTGGAGTCCATATGTAGCAAACCTACAACCAACATCATACTCAATGGTGAACAAATGGAAGCATTATTCCTCAGATCAGGTACTTGACAGGGCTGTCCACTATCACCATCACTATTCAACATAATGTTGGAAGTTCTAGCCAAGGTAATCAGGCAGGAGCAAGGAATTAAAGGGATACAGATCGAAAGAGAAGTCACTCTCTCGTTATTTGCAGATGATATGAGAGTATACACTGAAAAACCTAAAAAATCCAGCAGCTCTTCAAATGAGCAGAAAACAAACAAACTAACCCTTAAATTAGGATGATTATTGAGTCAAAAATAGTACCTGAGGTATTTAGCCATTCCTCACTAGGTTGAAAAAGTTCCCAGAAAATGAAGCAATAAATATTGGAAGCAATATTTAAGCCATTATAATGTGAGATAAGACAGAGAATATGGTTGGTCATACGCAAGACAGAGTTAAGATGGAAAAGAATTGCAGTAATAAGCAGGATTTGACAGAAAAAAATGTAGCAGAGCTGATACATAGAGCAATGTTAAATTAAACTGTCTGACCTGAGGGAAAATATATATGTTAGATGGTAGGACAGTCTGAGATCAGGTCAGATTTGAAGTTGCAGACTTTTTTTATAAACACACACACAGATTTAATTTAATTTTATGTATTTATTTGTTGGGTAAGGACAAAGACATTGAGAGAGGAAGGAGATAGAGCAATTCCAGAAGCACTGCCCTACCACTTGCAAAGTTTCCCTCCCCTGCAGGTGGAAACAAGGGGCTTAAACCCTTGTAACATGTGCATTCAATCAGAAGTACCACTACCCAGTCCCTTTAATATGTATTCTTAAAGTCATAAAGTATTTTATAATTTAAATGAAATATTGTATAACAAATTTTGTCAATGCCTTATTTCACTAACAAAACAAACAAAAACAAATGTAGAATATAGCTACTATAAAAGATTACATAGCAAGTCTACACACTCAGCCAACACCAAGATGAATAATATTTTAACTACTTATCAAGTTGTCATTTTATTACTGTGCTTGCTTCAATATTTCTTTGATTTTTCTTATAATTTAATGTTTCAATTCTTCTCTGATTTTCCATAGGACTTATTTTTTTTCTAAGAAGTTAAGTCATAAATCCTTTCTTTTGCAACTTGTTGGACACATTCTGCTTTTGGCAGTGCTTTTGTGAGTTTATTGAAGGAATTTCATTAGTTTTATTCATAATGGAGTTTGTGTCCTTTCATTCTTGTTTCTATATTTCCTAGCTACTTAGTAGTAGAGTGTAATCTCCACGGAGTTCAGGCTCTTATCCACAATTTACTATCATATTTCTAGTACTCAGGTAACACAGAAATCAGTTAATTGTTGGGTAGTATGCCACCTCCCCCTGGCTTCTGCTTAACCATATGCCTATATAGGGATTTACTGATCCAAAGCTTTGGTCTATTTACATAAATCACTTTTACATTTACATAAAGCACTCCCTCCAGAGCATTGGTGGTTCAGTGATAGGATTCTCGCCTGTTCCGCCCCCTCCTTGTGACACTCTGATTTTCCCCAGTCACTTTTCTCTCCACCCTCTCTATATCACATCCTGTTTCCACCCTACTTGGAGAGTATAAAAACAGCAGCTCTTCTGATTAAAGACACTTGGAAATTGCTTTCCAGCTCCGAGAGTTCCAGAGTGTATCTCCTGCGGAAGTTAGTGCGCACGAGTTCCTGATCCCTCTCCCACGCAGCAGCCTAGATCGGCTCCAGTTGAGTTCTCTCCAAGCCAGAGAGCAGTAGCTCAGGAAGAAGTACCCTCAGGCTATCCCGGCAGTTAATAATTATACTATACATAAATACGGACTGGTGATGTGGGTGCCTTGTACATGCACAAGTTTACTGCTCCCAGGATGGCTATATATATATATATATTTTTTTTTTTTTTTCAAAAAAGGGAAAGTGAGAACACATAGCACTACTTCACACTCTGTGGAGCTGAATTCTACTAACGGAACTATCTCCCTGACCGATAATGTAATTTCTTATTGGAGTAAATTCAAGAAGAATTCTACCCCATTCAATAGTTTTGTAGAATGCAACTTTAAACATAGATAAAAATGTGTGATGGATCAAATGGGAAGTCATATTTTTATGACTGTACCCCATCCTCAGAGTAAGATGAGTGTTTTTGAAATCTGCTATCATTTTAGGTACTGTAGCACCTAATAATAAACTTACTTTCTTTGCACTTCCCTTGTATCTTGATTCACTTGGACTTTTAAGCAGTAAGCACTGAACCTTGACTTTCAGTATGACTAGGTGATAGTTACCTCTGTTTCTGTAATACAGTATTTCTGTCATCCAGATAGAAAAGAAAATCCTCAATATAAATATATACTGGATTAAATATTTATAATTCACATGGAGGAAAAAAATGCCTAGTGGCTTAATACTATTTCTTTTCTTCTTTACCTACTCCTTCCACTAGTTCAACTGAGATATAATTTGCATAAAACCTATTAAGCTTAAGGTATACAATGTGATTATATAATACATGTTTATATAAGTTTATTTATTTATTTTAAATTTTTTTAAAGTTATTTTCTTTCTTTTTTTTCTTTTTTTTTTGGTTTTCCTATACTGAATGTCTTTTTTTTTTAAAATTTTTTATTTAAGAAAGGATTAGTGAACAAAAACATAAGGTAGGAGGGGTACAACTCCACACAATTCCCACCACCCAATCCCCATAACCCACCCCCTCCCATGGTAGCTTTCCCATTCTCTACCCGTCTGGGAGCATGGACCCAGGGTTGTTGAGGGTTGCAGAAGGTATAAGGTCTGGCTTCTGTAATTGCTTCAACGCTGAACATGGGCGTTGACTGGTCGGTCCGTACTCCCAGTCTGCCTCACTCTTTCCCTAGTAAGGTGTGTCTCTGGGAAGGAGAGCTCCAGGACACATTGGTGGGGTCTTCAATCCAGGGGAGCCTAGCCAGCATCCTGGTGGCATCTGGAACCTGGTGATTGAAAAGAGAGTTAACATATGAAGCCAAACAATTTGTTGAGCAATCATGGATCCCAAGCTTGGAATAGTGGAGAGGAAGTGTTAGGGAGGTACTCACTGCAAACTCTAGTGTACTTCTGCTTTCAGGTATATATTTTGCAGTAGTTTATGGATACATGTGCACATAAGCTCTCTCTCAAAGAAACTGGTGTATATCTAGATTATGGGACTTTGTTAGAAAGTGAACTACCTGAGATGAAATTAGAGTGTACTATAAAAGGAAAGGTCTCACCCGAGTAATGAAGTTGAAGGGTTGTCATTCCACACGTGAAGTCTCTGGATACAGTCTGAGGTGAAGCATGTTGAGGTGGCAATCGTTGCTTTGGTTAGGTTGTGATCGGCGGATGCAATATTATTTGGTTTGGATTGGGAGATGCATATGGGAAAGTGGGCCCTATCCAAGGGTTCCAGGACTGGGGGAAGTAGGGGCTCTATGGTGAAGATGTGAGGTTCCTGCTGTCTTAGGGTTCAAAAAGACAATCGATAGTTAATGTTATCATCACATTATTTGTTAATTGGGTTAACTTTGAAAAGTCCCTTTGTTATGGTTTGCTGTACAATACCCAGTATCTTGTATATAGCTGTGCTATTGGATGCTTCTAATCTACTTGGTCTAGGCTTTTGAGAGAGTCCGCATATCAAATACATAGCCTATATATTAAAAAGATTCAGTTTGTCTTTTGAGAAACTTTGAGACATACAATTGATTTCCCCCTCTCATATTAATTAACTACAGATTTATATGTCTAAATTTTGCTAGGAGTGTACATAAACACCATTCCCACCACCAAAGGACTGTGACCCATCCCTCCCGCCCACTTCCACCCCCCACTGGCCCAGGAAGCTACATGACTACCCCTCACCACTGGGTTTTTACTTTGGTGCCCTACTTACAATAAGATCAGGTCCTGCTTTTACTTTCCCTTTCAGACCTTAGTCAGCTTCTGTTGATGAGTAGGATCATCCCATACTCATCTTTATCTTTCTGGCTTAGTTCACTTAACATAATTTCTTCTAGCTCTGTCCAAGATGGGTCAGAGAAGGTGGGTTCATTGTTCTTGATAGCTGCATAGTATTCCATTGTGTATATATACCACAGCTTTCTCAGCCACTCATCTGTTGTTGGGCACCTGGGTTGCTTCCAGGTTTTAGCTATTATGAACTGTGCTGCTTTGAACATAGGAGTACACACCTCTTTTTGGTTGGGTGTTATGGAGTCCTTGGGGTATAACCCCAGGAGAGGAATTACTGGATCATATGGAAGGTCCATGTCTAGCCTTCTGAGAGTTTTCCAGACTGCTCTCCACAGAGGCTGGACCAATTTACATTCCCACCAGCAATGTAAAAGGGTTCCTCTGTCCCCACATACTCTCCAGCATTTGTTGCTGCTGTCCTTTTTGATGTATGCCATTCTTACAGGAGTGAGGTGGTATCTTAGTGTTGTCTTAATTTGCATTTCTCTGACAATCAGTGACCTAGAGCAGTTTTTCATATGTTTGTTAGCCTTTTGGATCTCCTCTGTGGTGAATGTTTTGTTCATATCTTCTGCCCATTTTTGGATGGGGTCATTTGCTTTTTTGCGGCTAAGTTTGCTGAGCTCTTTATATATTTTGGTGATTAGTTTCTTGTCTGATGTATGGCATATGAAGATCTTCTCCCATTCTGTGAGGGGTCTCTCTGTTTGTTTAATAGTTTCTTTGGATGTGCAGAAGCTTTTCAATTTGATGTAGTCCCATTGGTTTGTTTCTGCTTTAGTCTTCCTTGCAATTGGGTTTGATTCATCAAAGATGTCCTTGAGGTGTAAGTGGGAAAGTGTTTTACCAATGTTTTCCTCTAAGTATTTGATTGTTTCTGGTGACATCTATGTCTTTGATCCAATTGGAGTTGATTATTGTTTCTGGTGAGATAAAGTGGTTCCATTTCATCTTTTGCATGTTTCAACCCAGTTTTCCCAGCACCATTTATTGAAGAGAGCCTCCTTTTTCCATTTAATCCTTTGGGCCCCCTTATCAAAGATTAGAAGCCCATAGGTGTTGGGATTTACCTCTGGGCTTTCAATTCTGTTCCACTGATATGTGTGCCTATTTTTGTTCCAGTACCATGCTGTTTTGATGATGATGGCTTTATAATATAGTTTAAGGTCTGGGAGTGTGATGCCTCCATTTCTGTTTCTTTTCCTTAAGATGGTTTTGGTAATTCTAGGTGTTTTAATGTTCCAAATAAATGATTGTAGTGTTTGTTCTCTTCTCTTAAAAAAGCTTGTTGGAACTTTGATGGGTATTGCATTAAATTTGTATATGGATCTGGGGAGAATATTCATTTTGATGATATTTATTCTTCCAATCCATGAGCATGGGATATCTTTCCATTTCTTGGTATCAGTTTCTATCTCCTTGAGTAGCAACTCCAGTTTTCAGCATACAAGTCTTTCACTTCTTTGGTCAACTTTATTCCTAGGTATTTGATTGATTTTGCTGAAACAGTAAATGGGAGTGATTTCTGGATGTCTTCTTCTTCAGATTTAGTGTTTGCATAAAGAAATGCCACTGATTTTTGTACATTGATTTTGCAGCCTGATACCTTGCTATATTGCCTAATAACTTCCAGTAATTTTCTACTGGATTCTTTAGGTCTTTCTCTGTATACTATCATATCATCTGCAAATAGTGAGAGCTTGACTTCTTCTCTTCCAATCTGTATCCCTTTGATTTCTTTCTCTTGCCTGATCGCTATGGCAAGAACTTCCAATAATATGTTGAAGAGTAACGGTGACAGTGGACAGCCCTGTCTAGTCCCCAATCTGAGGGGGAATGCTTTCAGCTTCTGTCCATTGAGTATGATGTTGGCTGTAGGTTTGCTATATATAGACTCCACTATCTTGAGGAATTTCCCATCTATTCCCATTTTTTGTAGAGTTTTGAGCATGAATGGGTGTTGGATTTTGTCAAAGGCTTTCTCTGCATCTATTGAGATAATCATGTGTTTTTTGGCTTTGCTTTTATTGATGTGGTGAATGACATTGATTGACGTACAGATGTTGAAACAGCCTTGCATTCCTGGGATGCATCCCACTTGGTCGTGATGAACAATCTTTTTGATGTGTTGCTATATCCGGTTGGCCAAGATCTTGTTTAATATTTTGGCATCTATGTTCATCAGAGATATTGGTCTGTAGTTTTCCTTTTTTGTTCTGTCCCTATCAGCTTTTGGTATCAGAGTGATGTTGGCTTCATAAATGGTGGAAGGGAGTATTCCTGTTTCTTCAATCTTATGGAATAGCTTAAGAAGTATGGGTATTAACTGTTTCCTGAAAGTTTTGTAGAATTCGTTTGTGAAGCCATCTGGTCCAGGACTTTTGTTGTTGGGGAGATTCATAATAACGGTTTCAATTTCTTTGTCTGTGATTGGTGCATTTAGATTTTGTTGTTCTTCTTGGTTCAGTTTTGGAAGTGCATAGGTTTCTAGGAATTGTTCCATTTCTTCCAGATTCTCTATCTTGGTGGCATATTGTTCTTTATAGAAGTTTCGCAGGATTCTCTGGATTTCTGTGGTGTCAGTTGTGATATCTCCTGCATCATTTACAATTCTATTAATTTGAGTCTTCTCTCTTTTTTGTTTGGTGAGTCTGGCTAGGGGTTTGTCAATTTTGTTTAATCTTTCAAAGAACCAACATTTGGCTTCATTGATCTTCTGTATGGTTCTCTTATTTTCGATGTTGTTTATTTCTGCTCTAACTTTCGTGATTTCTGTCCTTCTGGTTGCTTTAGGGTTCCTTTGTTCCTCTTCCTCTAAGTCCTTGAGGTGTGCAGTAAGGTCGTTCATTTGGGCTTCTTCTTGGTGTTTAATATGTGATTGTATGGCTATAAGTTTCCCTCTCAGTACTGCTTTATCTGTGTCCCAAATATTTTGATAGGTTGTGTCTTCATTTTCATTAGTTTCTATGAACATTTGAATTTCCTGTTTGAGTGAGTCTCTGACCCAGTGGTTCTTAAGGAGCATGTTGTTTAGTTTCCAAATTCTATGTCTTTTAATAATTTTCCCTTTGTTGTTAAATGTTAGTTTTACTCCACAGTGGTCTGAGAAGATACTTGGGATGATTTCAATGCTCTTGAATTTATTGATGCTGTCTTTGTGGCCTAACATGTGGTCTTTCCTTGAGTATGTGTTATGTGGATTTAAACTGCTTCAATACTTGCTTCAGTTGCTACTGTAATTCCTGAGGTTGGTGAGTGCAATTGTCATAAAGGTATTTAGTTCAGTGTTGCTTGTACTCAAGAGAAAACAACTGAGGAATAACAGAGCATAAAAAGAAACACATAAGTCAAAAAAAAGGGTAGATCAAAAACAAATAAAACTGCTACTCCAATGAATGAAGAGAAGAGCGCAGAAGAAACTACAAATCAGCCAGAAGTAACCATAGATAAGAAAAGTATGCAAGCAATAATAAACTTATTAATCACAGAAATGAAAACAACGTTGGAGGAAAGGAATGGCAGTATTAGGGAAACAACAGTTGAGACCCCCAAGGAAAATACTGATTATCTTGAGGCAATTAGAGAACTGAAAGCTGAAATAGCTATAATGAAGAAAGAAGCTGAGGCAAGGGAAGCAGACTAACAGAAGCAGAAAACAGAATTAGTCAGACAGAGGATGAGTTAGAGAAAACAAAGAAAGAGGCGACAGAGCTTAAAAAGAGATTGAGAGACACTGAAAACAACAACAGAGACATATGGGATGATCTCAAAAGAAGTAACAGGCTGCAAGTAAAAGAAGTAAAAGGCTGCTAGAGAGAAACAAAAAGTCACATACAAGGGACAACCCATAAGATTATCTGCAGATTTCTCCACTCAAACTCTAAAAGGCAGAAGGGAGTGGCAAGATATCTATCGAGCCCTGAATGAAAAAGGATTTCAACCAAGGATAATATATCCTGCTAGACTTTCATTCAAGCTAGATGGAGGGATCAAAACCTTCTGAGACAAACAACAGTTAAAGGAGGCAACCATCACCAAGCCAGCCCTGAAAGAGGTACTAAAAGACCTCTTATAAACAAGAACATCACTATGATACGTGCAATATATCAGAGTAAAAAAATTGCTTTTTAGAACAATGGCACTACAATACATTAAATCCATAATATCAATAAATGTCAATGGCTTAAACTCACCCATCAAAAGGCACAGGGTGGGGGGATGGATCCGAAAACATAACCCAACCATATGCTGCTTGCAAGAATCCCATCTGTCACAACAAGATAAACACAGACTTAAAGTGAAAGGATGCAAAATTATCATACAGGCTAATGGACCACAAGAAGGGCA
The DNA here is from genome assembly GCF_950295315.1 of Erinaceus europaeus. Classification (NCBI taxonomy): domain Eukaryota; kingdom Metazoa; phylum Chordata; class Mammalia; order Eulipotyphla; family Erinaceidae; genus Erinaceus; species Erinaceus europaeus. The sequence goes on from NC_080164.1 coordinate 135,987,577, forward strand.
GGAACAGCCATTCTCATCTCAGACACGATAGATTTTAAATTAAATAAAGTAATAAAAGATAGGCAAGGACATTACATAATGATTAGAGGATCAATCAGCCAAGAAGACTTAACAATTATTAACATCTATGCACCCAATGAGGGACCATCTAAATACATTAAGCATCTACTGAAAGAATTTCAAAAATACATCCATAGTAATACAATAATAGTGGGAGACTTCAATACCCCACTCTCACACTTAGACAGATCAACAAAGCAGAGAACCAATAAAGATACAAGAGAATTGAATGAAGAGATTGACAGACTAGAACTCTTGGACATTTTCAGACTCCTTCACCCCAAAAAACTGGAATACACCTTCTTTTCAAATCCACATAACACATACTCAAGGATAGACCACATGTTAGGCCACAAAGACAGCATCAATAAATTCAAGAGCATTGAAATCATCCCAAGTATCTTCTCAGACCACTGTGGAGTAAAACTAACATTTAACAACAAACGGAAAATTATTAAAAGACACAGAATTTGGAAACTAAACAACAAGCTCCTTAAGAACCACTGGGTCAGAGACTCACTCAAACAGGAAATTCAAATGTTCATAGAAACTAATGAAAATGAAGACAAAACCTATCAAAATATTTGGGACACAGCTAAAGCAGTACTGAGAGGGAAACTTATAGCAATACAATCACATATTAAACACCAAGAAGAAGCTCAAATGAATGACCTTACTGCACACCTCAAGGATTAGAGGAAGAGGAACAAAGGAACCCTAAAACAACCAGAAGGACAGAAATCACGAAAGTTAGAGCAGAAATAAACAACATCGAAAATAAGAGAACCATACAAAAGATCAATGAAGCCAAATGTTGGTTCTTTGAAAGATTAAACAAAATTGACAAACCCCTAGCCAGACTCACCAAACAAAAGAGAAGACTCAAATTAATAGAAATGTAAATGATGCAGGAGATATCACAACTGACACCACAGAAATCCAGAGAATCCTGCGAAACTTCTATAAAGAACTATATGCCACCAAGATAGAGAATCTGGAAGAATGGAACAATTCCTAGAAACCTATGCACTTCCAAAACTGAACCAAGAAGAACAACAAAATCTAAATGCACCAATCACAGACAAAGAAATTGAAACCGTTATTAAGAATCTCCCCAACAACAAAAGTCCTGGACCAGATGGCTTCACAAACGAATTCTACAAAATTTTCAGGAAACAGTTAATACCCATACTTCTTAAGCTATTCCATAAGATTGAAGAAACAGGAATACTCCCTTCCACCTTCTATGAAGCCAACATCACTCTGATACCAAAAGCTGATAGGGACAGAACAAAAAAGGAAAACTACAGACCAATATCTCTGATGAACATAGATGCCAAAATATTAAACAAGATCTTCGCCAACTGGATATAGCAACACATCAAAAAGATTGTTCATCACGACCAAGTGGGATTCATCCCAGGAATGCAAGGCTGGTTCAACATCTGTAAGTCAATCAATGTCATTCACCACATCAATAAAAGCAAAGCCAAAAAACACATGATTATCTCAATAGAGGCCGAGAAAGCCTTTGACAAAATCCAACACCCATTCATGCTCAAAACTCTACAAAAAATGGGTATAGATGGGAAATTCCTCAAGACAGTGGAGTCTATATATAGCAAACCTACAGCCAACATCATACTCAATGGACAGAAGCTGAAAGCATTCCCCCTCAGATCGGGGACTAGACAGGGCTGTCCACTGTCACCGTTACTCTTCAACATAGTATTGGACATTCTTGCCATAGCGATCAGGCAAGAGAAAGAAATCAAAGGAATACAGATTGGAATGGAAGAAGTCAAGCTCTCACTATTTGAAGATGATATGATAGTATACAAAGAATGACCTAAAGAATCCAGTAGAAAATTACTGGAAGTTATTAGGCAATATAGCAAGGTATCAGGCTGCAAAATCAATGTACAAAAATCAGTGACATTTCATTATGAAAACACTAAATCTGAAGAAGAAGACATCCAGAAATCACTCCTATTTACTGTTTCAGCAAAATCAATCATATACCTAGGAATAAAGTTGACCAAAGAAGTGAAAGACTTGTATGCTGAAAACTATGAGTCGCTACTCAAGGAGATAGAAACTGATACCAAGAAATGGAAAGATATCCATGCTCATAGATTGGAAGAATAAATATCATCAAAATGAATATTCTCCCCAGAGGCATATACAAATTTAATGCAATACCCATCAAAGTTCCAACAAGCTTCTTTAAGAGAATAGAACAAACACTACAATCATTTATCTGGAACCTGAAAACACCTAGAATTGCCAAAACCATCTTAAGGAAAAGAAACAGAAATGGAGGCATCACACTCCCAGACCTTAAACTATATTATAAAGCCATCATCATCAAAACAGCATGGTACTGGAACAAAAATAGGCACACAGACCAGTGGAACAGAATTGAAAGCCCAGAAGTAAATCCCAACACCTATGGGCATCTAATCTTTGATAAGGAGGCCCAAAGGATTAAATGGAAAAAGGAGGCTCTCTTCAATAAATGGTGCTGGAAAAACTGGATTGAAACATGCAGAAGATGAAATGGAACCACTTTATCTCACCAGAAACAAAAATCAACTCCAAATGGATCAAAGACCTAGATGTCAGACCAGAAACAATCAAATACTTAGAGGAAAACATTGGTAAAACACTTTCCCACCTACACCTCAAGGACATCTTTGATGAATCATACCCAATTGCAAGGAAGACAAAAGCAGAAACAGACCAATGGGACTACATCAAATTGAAAAGCTTCTGCACATCCAAAGAAACTATTAAACAGAGAGACCCCTCACAGAATGGGAGAAGATCTTCACATGCCAGACATCAGACAAGAAACTAATCACCAAAATATATAAAGAGCTCAGCAAACTTAGCACCAAAAAAGCAAATGACCCCATCCAAAAATGGGCAGAGAATATGAACAAAACATTCACCTCAGAGGAGATCCAAAAGGTTAACAAACATATGAAAAACTGCTCTAGGTCACTGATTGTCAGAGAAATGCCAATTAAGACAACACTAAGATACCACCTCACTCCTGTAAGAACGGCATACATCAAAAAGGACAGCAGCAACAAGTGCTGGAGAGGACGTGGGGACAGAGGAAGGCTTTTACATTGCGGGTTGGAATGTAAATTGGTCCAGCCTCTGTGGAGAGCAGTCTGGAAAACTCTCAGAAGGCTAGACATGGACCTTCCATATGATCCAGTAATTCCTCTCCTGGGGTTATACCCCAAGGACTCCATAACACCCAACCAAAAAGAGGCGTGTACTCCTATGTTCATAGCAGCACAATTCATAATAGCTAAAACCTGGAAGCAACCCAGGTTCCCCACAACAGATGAGTGGCTGTGAAAGCTGTGGTAAATATACACAATGGAATACTATGCAGCTATCAAGAACTATGAACCTACCTTCTCTGACCCATCTTGGACAGAGCTAGAAGGAATTATGTTAAGTGAACTAAGACAGAAAGATAAAGATGAGTATGGGATGATCCCACTCATCAACAGAAGTTGAGTAAGAAGATCTGAAAGGGAAACTAAAAGCAGGACCTGATCAAATTGTAAGTAGGGCACCAAAGTAAAACCCTGTGGTGAGGGGTAGACATGCAGCTTCCTGGGCCAGTGGGGAGTGGGAGTGGATGGGAGGGATGGGTCACAGTCCTTTGGTGTTGGGAATGGTGTTTATGTACACTCCTAGCAAAATGTAGACATATAAATCAGTAGTTAATTAATATGAGAGGGGGAAAATCAATTGTATGTCTCAAAGTTTCTCAAAACACAAACTGAATCCTTTTAATATATAGGCTGTGTATTTGATACGTGGACTCTCTCAAAAGCCTAGACCAAGTAGATTAGAAGCATCCAATAGCACAGCTATATACAAGATACTGGGTACTGTACAGCAAACCATAACAAAAGGACTTTTCAAAGTTAACCCAATTAACAAATAATGTGATGATAACATTAACTATCGATTGTCTTTTGAACCCTAAGACAGCAGGGACCTCACATCTCCGCTATAGAGCCCCTACTTCCCCAGTCCTGGAACCCTTGGATAGGGCCCACTTTCCCGTATGCATCTCCCAATCCAAACCAAATAATATTGCATCCGCCGATCACAACCTAACCAACGCAACGATTGCCACCTCAACATGCTTCACCTCAGACTGTGTCCAGAGACTTCATGTGTGGAATGACAACCCTTCAGCTTCATTACTCGGGTGAGACCTTTCCTTTTATAGCACACTCTAATTTCATCTCAGGTAGTTCACTTTCTAACAAAGTCCCATAACCTAGATATACACCAGTTTCTGTGAGAGAGAGCTTATGTGCACATGTATCCATAAACTACTGCAAAATATATACCTGAAAGCAGTAGTACACTAGAGTTTGCCGTGAGTACCTCCCTCACACTTCCTCTCCACTATTCCAAGCTTGGGATCCATGATTGCTCAACAAATTGTTTGGCTTCGTATGTTAACTCTCTTTTCAATCACCAGGTTCCAGATGCCACCAGGATGCTGGCCAGGCTTACCTGGATTGAAGACCCCACCAATGTGTCCTGGAGCTCTGCTTCCCCAGAGACACACCTTACTAGGGAAAGAGTGAGGCAGACTTGGAGTATGGACCGACCAGTCAACGCCCATGTTCAGTGGGGAAGCAATTACAGAAGCCAGACCTTCTACCTTCTGCAACCCTCAATCACCCTTGGTCCATGCTCCCAGAGGGCTAGAGAATGGGAGAGCTATAATGGGAGGGGGTGGGTTATGGAGATTGGGTGGTGGGAATTGTGTGGAGTTGTACCCCTCCTACCTTACTTTTTTTTCATTAATCCTTTCTTAAATAAAAATTAAAAAAAAAAGTTTATTTAATGTTTTCATCACTTCATACAACTATGTGTTTTTATGAAGACATTTAAATCTACTCTCTTTGTTTCAGTATTGTTAGCTATAATGACATGTTGCACATTAGCTCCCCAGATGTTACAACTAGAAATTTATTTTATTTTATGCTTTCTTTCTCCCTCCCTCCCTCACTCCCTTTCTCCATTCCTTCTTTCCTATTACATCTCTTTGCCACCTGAGTGATTACTTGGGCTTCATGCATAAATGAAGCCTCTATTAGCAGCAGCCATTCTTCTCCATTTTCTTACTTTTTGATGGAGAGTGAGAGGTAGAAATGGAGAAAGATTACAAAAGCTGAATAAGGGCAAGAGACTGGCATACTTTAATGATGACTCTTTAGTCACTATCAGGCAACCCCATCAGCTGGGGCTCTAGTCTGGGAGTCCTACACAGATGATGATGATCCTAGACCTCAAATTGATACCTCTCTTCATTGTCACTGGTCATCTCCATCAGAAACAACACAACAGACCCCTTTCTAGGTCCCCATAGGACCTTGCTCTCAATATGTATCATCAACAGTAGAGAATGTTCCATCCTCTGAAGGGAGGCTGAATAACATACTCTATCTACCACCTGAGGAAGATGGGTCCTGATATTGGGGCAAATTGGAACATTCCTACTTATGACTAAAGAATGTGAGCTCAGACCTACAGGGATACAGAGGTCACATTGGCTCCTAAGCTGAACATAGGCCCCAGATCAGATCAAATTGATGGGGTTTACAGTCAACAATATTTATACACTTTTCCAATATTTGGGAGCTACTCTCTTCCTTGATACAGCTTTCTAGCCCCTTTTCTAGCCATAACATTACCTACCCAGACAATAACTTTGGTCTACCTGCATATCAGAGGTCAGGCTCAGGAAAAAACTAGTATAGTCATAAGCCCTTTGGAATATAACTAAAATAGGCCTATTAGTTATTTCCAAAACAAAAACCCTAAATCTTCAGCTGCAATATTCCAGCCTTTAGGTTCATGATTAGTCAACAATTTGTTTGGCTTTATAAGTTAACTCTTTTCAGCCACCAGGTTCCAGATGCTACCATGGTGCCAACCAGACTTCCCTGGGCAAGACTCTACCAATGTGTCCTAGAGCTCTGCTTCCCCAGAGCCCTGCCCCACTAGGGAAAGAGTAAGACAGGCTGAGAGTATGAATTGACCTCTCAGTGCCTACGCAGGGAAGCAATTACAGAAGCTTGACCTTCCACCTTCTGCACCCCATAATGACCCTGAGTCCATACTCCCCGAGAGCTGAAGAATAGGAAAGCTATCAGGGGAGGGGATGGGATATGGAGTGCTGGTGGTGGGAACTATGTTGATTTGTACCCTTCTTATCCTATGGTTTTGTCAGTGTTTCCTTTTTATAAAAAAGAAAAAGAAAAGACAAGAAAATGGAGAGAAAGAGAGAAGGAAAGACACCTGCAGAAATACTTCTGCCTGAGAAGCTTCCAGGGAACTAAGGGCTTGAATCCAGGTCATCAGGCATAGTGTGTTCACTCTATTAGATCTCAACTAGAAGCTTCTGCTCTCTGATCACTATCTCCCCAAATGTAGACTTTTATTTCATGACTAAACAGTATCCTTTACAGATTATTCATTTGTGATTTAATTATAGTAACATAACTTTGGTTGACACAAAACTCTACCTTTAATATCCCCACTTTATAAGTATTTGATATCACAACTTTATATTGTATATTCATTAATACAGCCCTGTAGTTATAACTCTGTTCAGTAATTCTGTCCATTAATCTGCTTTGCCAGCATTAGGTGGTCTAGATTTACCATATTACAATATTAGAAGTTTCTAAATAATTTAATCAGTTACTACTTGTTTTTACTGGTTGCATATTTTTATGTTTCTATATTATAAACTTCATTTCAGTTTGAATAAATCTGTCTGAATTTTTTGTTGTTGTTGCAAAGCACCTATTGTAGTGAAGAACTCCAAATTTTTCTGGAAAACCTCTTTATCTTGCCTTCAATTCTGTAATAAACAACTATTCATGATACAGTATTCTTCAATAGCTTAAAAAAAATCATTTCAGGGGGGCCAGTAGTGACACACTTGGTTAAGAATGCATATCACCATGTGCAAGGATCTGGGTTCAAGCACCAGTTACCCACTTGCAGGGAGGATACTAGTTAAAAAAAAAAAGTGGCAGCCAGGAGCTGAGGATTAGTAATGCTGGCACTGGAGGTCCGGGCTGTAGTGCAGTGGGCTAAGCGCACATGGGACAAAACTCAAGGACCAGTATAAAGATCCCAGTTCCAGCATCTGGTTCCCCACCTGCAGGGGGTGTCACTTCACAAGTGGTAAAGCAGGTCTGCAGGTGTCTTTCTTTCCCCCTCTCTGTCTTCCCCTCCTTTCTCCATTTCCCTCTGTCCTATCTGGCAACAACAACATCAATAACAGCAATAGTAATAACCACACAATGATATAAACAAGGGCAACAAAAAAGGAAAATAAATAAATAAATAGATAAATAAGTAATGCTGGCACCAAGCTCCAATCATAACACTGGTAGCAACAAAATAAATATAAAATGAAACATCCTTTCACTCTCTTCTGGTCCATAAAGTTTCTTCTGAGAAATAGTTTGATAGCCCTGTAAGGGTTTTGTTAGATGTTACTGTTTTTCCTTGCAGCCTTGGGAATCTGTGTGTGTGTGTGTGTGTGTGTGTGTGTGTGTGTGTGTTTCATTTGGATACTTCCATTTTAACATGTATTAGGAAGGATTATTTTAAACTGAAATTCTTTGAAGTCTATAAGAGTCTTGGTTGGGACTTTTGTGCTTAAAACAAAAAGAGCACAGGCGTTTATGCTGTTCAGCTGAGGAGCTCCACAAGATAGCCTGGAGATTGCTGTCTGGAACTCCTGATGGGTTCTTTGATATGGTTCCTAGAATAATTCCTTTAACCCCTTTTCTTCTAGTTGACATATAGCTCATGTCTCAGTATTCTGAATGCAAGACAAATGTGCCTCCTTGCAAGCACTGTAAAGATATGGGGAGGCTGAGCACTCACTCAAAAAAAAGAGGGGTGATAACCCGCAAGAATGGTGGTATCAATTAGGTGTAGAGCCCCAGCAATAATTTTAGTGGCAAAAAGTAAATTATATTCTAAAATTCTCTCAAAAATAATCTTAAGAGAATATAAATAGCAATATCTATTCTCCCATTTTTAATCAAGTACTTTGAAAACAATAAGAAATATTTTAAGTTAAAATGAAATTTACTTTTTACCATGTCTCATAAATGCCAAACAATGAAATGATTTAGTTTTCAAAGTTATTATGTCCCAATTGATCTTCCAGGCAATGGACTATTATCTAATTATGAAGATATGCACATTTATCAAAAGTTAGAACCATCTGTCTCAATTCTGCTTAATTTCATTATATATTCATCATTTAGACAGTCAGCTTATGACATAAGCCTCTACCAATGAGTAATTCTATACTGATTATCACTTAAGAACGTGCCCAGGCAAACATCAGTCAACTCTTATTAGTCTACTTTGAAATTAAAATTCTATTAGTAGTAGACTGGCTGCTGATTTACCAGTCATCACTGATATATGCAAAAAGAATCTCCAGCATTGCTTTCAAGAAACAAAAACTACTCATTTCTTTCAGCAAATCATATAAACTTGGAATTCATAAATACATCTTGAATTGATAAGCAAGTAAATTTAGACTCAAGAACATATATTCAAAATCTCACTTATAGATAGTTCTTAGGTACAATAATACAATTTAAAGCATTTTTATGAAACTGTTTTCATATTCATAAGATTTTGTAATGCTAGAGAATATATCAGTCATCCTGACTAGTGACTTTAGATCAGAATACCAGGTTATATGCTGAATATTTTTTTAAAAAATCTTTACTTTTTCAATTTAGTAAGACAGAAAAATTGAGAGGGAAGGAGAGACAGACAAACAGACACACACACACACACACACTGGCAGCACTGCTTCCCCACCTGTGAAGTTTTCCACTTGCAGGTGGGTGTTGGAGGTTTATACCTGGATCCTTGCATGTGGTAATATGTATGCTCAGCCAGGTGTCCCACCACCCAGTCCCATTACATTTTTTTTCCTCACATGCACAACTATTGTCAGAGGCATGTAAGATTATGGATAATTATTTACTTAAAATGTTTTGCCTCTATTTGTGTTATCTGAAATGAAAATTAAAATCAGCTAGTATTTTATTATAAGGATATTTAAAATTATTAAAAGATATCTCATGGCACATTAGAAATAAGAAAACATCAAGTTTCTAAAATAATGTAAAAACAAAAGCACTTCTCTGTGCCTATCATTTTGATCACAAGTAACATAAATGATAGGACCAAAAATATATTCCTTCCAACCAAACACTATGCAGTGTGGGGCCTTGGGATGGCGTTCACATAGTTTACCATAAGCAAGGACCTGGTTTCAAGCCCCTGGCCACTACATGGTAGCACCATGCAAAGGAGAAGCTGCATAAACTGTGAAGCAGTGCTGTCGTCTCTCTCTCTCTCTCAAGCAGTGCTGTGGTCTCTCTCTCCCCCCTCTCTCCCTCTCCTCTCTCTCTCTCTCTCCCTCTCTCTCTCTCCCTCGCTCTCCCTCTCTCTCTCTTCCTCTCTCTCTCTTTCTCTTTTCTCTCTCTCTCTCTCTCTCCCTGTATCTGTCCCTCCCTCTCTCTCTCTTTCTCTCTCCTGGACACTATTTGAAAAAGAAAAAGTCTGACAAGAATAGTATAATCCTCTAGACATGAAGGCTCAACAAAGTCCTAGTTAAAACATAATTATACACAAATTCCACCTCCAACCACAAAAAGAATTTAAAAAAAAATTCTATAGAGTGATTTTACACACACACACGTTAAAAAGGCCTTTTTTTTTTTTCAAAATAATAACTTATTTTTAAATGTTTTATTTTAATGAGAGAGAGACAAAGATCGGAGCACTGGTCAGCTCTAGATTATGGTGGTATAGAGGGGATGAACCTCATAGCCTCAGGTTTTTGCATGACCACTATTTTGTCTCCCACCTCTATAGACTGCTATTTTAACTTAATGGCAATTTATTGAGAAATGCTTACGATAAAACTATGTTTCTGGGGCCAGGTGGTGGAGCACCTGGTTAAGAGCACACATTATAGTGTACAAGGTCCCAGGTTCAAGCACTTGGTCTCCACCTGCAAGGGGAAAGCTTCATGAATAGTAGAGTAGAACTGCAGGTGTCTCTCTTTTTTCCTCTTTCTATACATCTTCCCCTTTTCATTTCTCTCGGTCTCTATCTAATTGATAAATAAAAAGAATTTAAAATTATATATTTTTTAATTTTAAAAAAGAAACTTTCTTTTTTTTTAATTATCACAAGAAACTCACTGTTCTGGGACAACTTATTTTTCTAGAGGGAGGAAGAAATACCACAGCTTTAACATTACTCAAATTGCTGCAGTACTCCCAAGGCATACTGGGGACTTGAGCATCGGTCCGGCACAAGACGAAACAGGTACTCTCCCAGGTCAGTTAACTTGCTATCAATAACTGTACTTTAAGCCATCAGCCATAGTAAAATGGAATTGAATTTCTACACAAATATAACTGTTGTATATAATAAGTGTTCTATAGAAATGTAACTTTCTAATTTTTTTTTCCTTAGAGAAACTCATTATCTAATCATTGAAATCTCAGTTAAGAAGTTTGCAGCAAAGGCAGAAAACAGTAAGAGTGAGGGAAACTCGGGCCAATCAGCTAGAGAAAATAGTGATAGCTTATCCAAGAGCACTAAAAAGCAATGTTTATTGCATTCAGATGGTAGAATACACATAGGATAATATATAGTCAATTTTAGTATATAAGGAGGAATAATATAGTAGGACAGCATCATTAGCAAAAACAGAATGTGAAGGAAGTCAAGCATGCCACTAGTTTATTTTTTCCATTCCTTCTTTCAGAAACGGTTTCCAGGAAACAGTTGAATTTATTATTAATTATGTAAAGTATCCCTAGTGGAAAAATACAAGTGAAATTACTAAATAAAAACTCGCACCAGAGAAAACTTTGGTGCTGTTGTGTCTTTCTCATTATTTTTCTCTGAATGAAAATGTGTAACAGAGTAGTGAAAGCACACATACACAAGATCATAGCTACACACACACACACACACACACACACACACACACACACACACACACACACACACACACACACGCGCGCGCGCTCAGACGCACACATACATCCTGAATACTGAAAGGCATTATTTCCTCACAGAAGGCTGACTACATGCCAGGTTATGTGCAAAATATCAAAAGGAGCATTAAGATTTAGGAAAGTGAGAGATACTTTCAGAAGCATCAATGGATGTGCTTGGTCTCAAGTTTTTATTTATTTTGAATTGCACAAAGAACAGCATTTTCTATTTCATCTATATTTGTCTGAAACATCTTGACTCACTGAAGTAACTACTCTGGCTTCCAGATAAACTAGCTTATCTGGAGAATCAAAACAACTTCCAAAAGGAAAAGGAAATATAAATCAAAACTCAAAGATAATAGAGAGTTAAGGCCTTCAATAAATAATATTTTCCCATGAATTTTTATTTGAGTATCAAAAATTATTTACTCTTATCAGTAAAAGATAAAAAATGTGTACAAATATATGTTTCATAGTTTGTTTTATTTTACAGGGACTTTAGAGACAATACATAATGTGTCACATCAACATAACTACTTCCCAACACTAGACATTATCTTGAAATGGCGTTTCACATTTTCTTGTTTTCAATTTACTACCTTTTATTCTTTTATTTATTTTCTGCTTTATTGTGAGGTTAATGAATTAGAATACAGTTCAGGACTTCTAATTGTCTGCAACTGATGGTGTCGTGACTTCTTTGTTAAATAAAATCATATTAATATGAAATAGAACTATATTTGTGAAATTGGGTAAAAAATTTATTAATGCAATCTTGAATTTTCATCTGAATAACTACTATTAGGTAATAAATACTAAAGGGACTTCTATAAAATAGAAGTACAGGGAGCCGGACTGTAGCACAGCGGGTTAAGCGCAGGTGGCGCAAAGCACAAGGACCGGCATAAGGATCCTGGTTCAAACCCCGGCTCCCCATCTGCAGGGGAGTCGCTTCACAGGCGGTGAAGCAGGTCTGCAGGTGTCTATCTTTCTCTCCTCCTCTCTGTCTTCCCCTCCTCTCTCCATTTCTCTCTGTCCTATCCAACAACGACAACAAAAATAATAACTACAACAATAAAACAGCAAGGGCAACAAAAGGGAATAAATAAAATAAATTAAAAAAAAGAAGTACAAAAAAGTATCACCAATGTTGGTTAAATAAATAAAACAAGGTAAAACAGGGCCAGTTGGTGGCACATCTTCTAAATACACACATTACAGTGCACAAGGACCAAGGTTCATGTCCCTGATCCCCATCTGGCAGGGGAAAGCTTCTCATATTTTGAAGCAGAGCTGCAGGTGTCTGTCTCTTTCCTTAGCTCCCTCCCTTCTCAATTTCTCTGTCTCTATTCAATAATAAATGAATAAAAATATTCAAAAAAAAAACAAGCAGAGTCAAAGACAAATGTTTGTCCTAAGAGTGCTAAGACGAGGTTGCCTGTGGTGGAGAGGAGGAGGACTGGGATGCAGCAATAGAAGGAGTTCAGTTGGCATTGGTGGAGGGATACTGATAATTTGGTGGTGGTGCGGTATAGTAACATTTTGTAAAGTTGTGAAATTATAGTACTAAAAATGTATGCCCTTATAAACTAAGGTTACAGAAATTTAGAAGTGAGCAAACTTAGAATAGAGTTCAAGAAATGGTGCTAGAAATTTTGTCTACTAATATATGAACAATATAAAAAAAATGAAACCCTAGACAAAAGACAACATACCTACACAGATGATAATTCAGAATGAAACACACATTTTCAAAATTCTTGACTTTTGGTTTTGCCAAGAGCTTTTACATACATCAAAAACATGATTGATGAAAAGAAAATTTGATGTATATAATCAAAATTAAGGACTTCCATTATGCTAAAGACACTGCTGAGAGAATGAAAACCCAACACACACATTTGAAAAAACATTTGCAAAGCAGTCTCTGAAAAAGGATTCAAATTAAAAATGTACAGGAGACAATTAAATTTAACAATAAAACCTTATTAAAAAATTGGCAAAAGATCCAAGCAGATGCCTTACAAAATAGAATATAGAGTTGGAAATAAACATATGAAATGATGTTCAACATCATCTGTCATTATAGGACTGGAAATTAAAATAACAAAGAGTGCTACTACATACATAGTAAGCAAAATGGCTGCAATCCAAAAAAAACAAGCAAAAAATTCTGACAACATCAAATTCTGCCAAAGATATATAGTGATAGTAATACCCATTCATTGTTGATCAGAACATAATGTAGTATAGCCACTTGGGAATACAGTCAAGTAATTTTGTGAAAAGCTAATAAGAAATCATGACCTTAAGTCTTGATTCCACTAATCTGAAAACTTACATACATACAAAGATCTGCTTGCAAATGCTTACAGAATTTATTTGTAACGGTTCCAAAATGAATGCAATAAAAATATTCTTCAGTAGGTGAATAAAGAAATTCTGACACATTCATACAATGGGAAATTATCCAGAAATATAAAATAAGCTTTAATCAATAAAATAGGTGAAAGCAATATAGTCTGTCATTGAGATATATGAATTCAGCTAAGTTGTGGAATGTATACATAATGGAATATTAAAAATGGTGATTTTACCTTCTTCACCCCATCATGGATGGAGCTTGAAGGAATCTTGTTAAGTGAGATAAGTCAGAAACAGAAGGATGAATATGGGATGATCTTACATAGACAGAAGTTGAAAAACAACATCAGAAGGGAAAACACTAAGCAGAACTTGGACTGGAGTTGGTGTATTGCACCAAATAAAAGTCTCAGGGGTTCAGAACCTGGAACATGATGGCAGAGGATGACATAGTGGGGGTTGTATGTGGAAAACTGGGAAATAATATGCATGTACAAATTATTATATTTTATTGTGAACTGTAAACTATTAATCCCCTCAATAAAGAAATTTTAAAAAGATATATGAATTCTAGAAAAGTCAAAACTATAGTGATGGTAAAAATATCAGTGTCTGTCGTAGTTTGGTGCGGGGAGGAGTGTAAAGAAAGCTGTAAGTTGAGTCCGTGAATCACGGGGAATTTAGAGTGGTAAATAACAACTGTATATGGTACTATAGTTACGGGTACATGATACTATGCCTTGTTATTGCAGAGTGTTACAGTAGATTTAAATATCATATACATATAAACAAAGATAATGATAAAACAATGTATTATTACATGTGTATAAATATCTACCTAAAGTGATTGGGAAGAACTTTTGATATGTAACTTGGAAATGAGTGGAGTCTGTAGGTCTAAGTCCTGTTTTTCAGGAAAACTGGGTTGTAATGATGGAGTCATGATTCTGACATATGTATGTTTGAAATGAATAATGAAGAAAATGGTCGGTGAATTGGATTGGTAGAACTAATTTTTTTCAGTGTTGGCATATGGAATTATGGTAATGGACTTTAGAATGAGATATCCATATTAAGCCCCGCTTAGCTTACTATATTGTGTAAAAGAGTGCATGTGCAGCTATATATAAGAATATGTATGTAAGTACATATGACTAGTTACTATACATATTATATTTCTTTTGTGTGTCATGGACTGTTGTAGAGACAATAACAACTATGTCTATTATCATATTACTATATCTAGTGCATAAACCAGGAATATAAAAAATACCAGCTTTTTGATGAATAAGGAGATTATTATTGCTAGTTACCTTGATAAAAAGAAATGGAATTATTTTTGGCAATAAATAGTATTTTAAAATAATTATTCTAATCAGAAATCTTAATTTACAACTTTTTTTCCCTAGACTCACTAATCTGTCAAAAGACTAGTATTTCTTCTTTCAGAAAGAGAAGTAGGTAGGTGATTCTAGGAAATTATGATACCCCACCATATCCTTAGTTCAACTTGTGAAATTTTCTTTGATTTATCTGATTCTTTGAACCAAAATTCTTTGTGCCTACATATCTCTTTATACTTCCAAATTGAGTTGTCAGTAACATTAATTTTGTTGCCTGTTTCTTCTCAAGAGGTTGTCAAAAAGAACTCTTTAACTACCATTATATAAAATGGGTTGCTAAGATATACTTAAAGATATAAAACAGCATTCATGTTTTTCAGTCTTAAATTTACTTTAAAATATATTTTGTGACTTAAAATAAGTCATTATATTTTATGAGATCATTCATAGCTTTACAATTTTGTAATAAAACTAAATAATTGTGTGGCTTGGAAAAAACTACTAATTGTTACTAGAACCCAGATCTCCTTGATTTTTTAGGATTTATTTATTCAATAACATGACATGAAGAGGGGGGAACCTCTAGCACATGTGATGCTAGAGATTAAACTCAGTATTTCATGCTTTCAAGTCCCAAGCTCTAGCCACTGCACTACTTCCCAGACCTCTACTCAATACTAATTTACTTTTCTCTTTCTTTCTCTAGACTAATTTTCATTAACGTGAGAGGAAGATGGGGGAAACTCTAGCACATATGATGCTAGAGATTAAACTCAGTATTTCATGCTTTCAAGTCCAAAACTCTAATCACCTAACTGCACCACCTACCAGACCTCTACTCAATACTAATTTACTTTTATCTTTCTTTCTCTAGACTAATTTATATGCTCTCATTGCTTCTATCTTCTTTGTAATAATGGTAGAATTATAACTGCTAGTGGAAAAACAAATGGGAGCATCTTTTTATTTGGGGAACTAATGTTACTTCTGATTACAGTTCAGTTGTTTATACATACCTATAATTTCTTGTCTTACCATAAGAGGCATCTGCAAAACATACTTTCACTGGCACCTTAGGCATCAGGACCTCAAAACCCTGACCCACTCATCCCCAGCCCTCTGCCTGTACTCCTTTCCCATTGTCCTTTGCTTTGGTGCATTATGCAAATCAAGTCAACCATCAAAATTAATCTATGCAAAGCTATGTTCTCAGCAGCACATTTAAAAAAAATATTTTTATTTACTTATTATTAGAGAGAAATTGAGAGAGGAGGGGGATAGAGAGGGAAAGGGAAAGAGATAGAGACTACTACCTGGTCTCACCAGCACAAGTTGTAATAGCCCAAATTTGGAAGCAATCAAGCTATCCAACAACAGATAAGTGGCTAAGAACGTTTTGGTATACAGACACCATGGAATACTACACAGCTGTCAGGAATGATGAAGTCTCTTTTTTATACTTGTTTCAGATGAAGTTTGAAGGAATCATGCTAAGTGAGATAAGTAAAAAAGAGAAGAATGAATATGAGATTATCTCATTTATATGTAGAACTTAGCAAACAAGAACAGAAAGGGGAAACACAAAACATCTTTTTGTAGACAGGAATTTTTTAACTTGTCTTCACTGTCAATGACTGTTACACTTGTATACATAGTGGTCCTAGGGGATGAATCAATGAGGATAGCCAAATAAAAAATAGATAAAATTAGGAGTAGGGCGGTAGCACGGCGGGTTAAGCGCAGGTGGTACAATGAGCAAGGACTGGCTTAAGAATCTCGGTTCCAGCCCCTGGCTTCCCATCTGCAGGGGAGTCACTTCATAGGGAGTGAAGCAGGACTGCAGGTGTCTATCTTTCTCTCCCCCTGTCTCCCCCCCTCCTCTCTCCATTTCTCTTTGTCCTATCCAACAACAATGGTGTCAATAACAACAACAATAATAACTACAACAATAAAACAAGGGCAACAAAAGGGAATACATAAATTTAAAAAATGAAAAAAGAATAGATAAAATTCACCTTCCTCATTTAATTGTTTTTATCTACTTTAATCACTGATATGTTGCAGGTAATTTTTAAAAAAATATCTGAGTGAATATCTAAAAACATGGTAGTTGTCTCAACATTTATAATCTTTATTTATTCACCAATGCTCATATAATTACATCAAATAACATTAAAGAATCTTACTGCTGATTTGCTACCAATATATACTAGCAGAATGATATATATTGTGTATATTACAGCATTACTGAACTTAGTAGTCCAAACATCTAATTTGCAGATCCTTTGATTTTTTCTACATTTTACATAAACATCATAGATGTAATATAGACAAATATAGAAACTCTTACTTTTCCTTTTCCTGTTCCAACTGCTTTTCTTGCCATATTACTTATTTTAGTTGTTCTAATAATAGGAAGTAAAAAAAAATGTACATTTTTCACTGTTAGGTATAATGTTATCTGTATGTACTATGCAGATAGATGTCTTTGATCAGGTTATGTACTTCTCCCTCAAGCTTTCTGAAACATATTCTTTTATTTTACTATATTTATTTAATTTAGAGACAGCCTGAAATTTAGAGGGGAGGGGATGACAGAGAGTAAGTGAGACAGAGAGACACCTCCAGCTACTTCACCACTAGCAAAGCTTTCTCCCTGTAGTTGGGGGTTTGGGGTCCAAGCTGGGTCCTTGAGCATTGTTAGCATCTGTGATCAGCCAGTTGCTTCACAACCTGGCCGCTGAAAGTCTTTTGTATAATTTTTATAGTGGCTTGTTGAAGTTTTCCAATTGCTTTTCACTGTCTTTTGACACGATCTTAGGATTTTCTGTTCCTTGGCCTTGTTAACACGGTAAACACAGATTTATAAATATTAAGCAAGGGGACCAGCAGTGGCACAGGTAGTTGAGTGCACATGTTATCATGCACAATAGCCAGGGTTCAAGCCCTCCTGTCTTCATCTGCTAAGGAGAAACTTCACCAGTAGTGGCAAGTGTCTCTATTTCTCTCTCCTTTCCTATCATCTCTCACTACCTTCTCAACTTGTTTCTGACCTATCAGATAAAAGAGGGGGCTGGGAAATGGCCACAAGCAGCAGTGGATTCACAGTGTGCAGGCAATGGAGCCCCAGCAATAACGCTGGTGGGAAATAAATAAATATTGAACAAGAATTGTAATGGCAAGATAAACCTCGGTAAGACATGCTACAGTATCATTTTTATACTGGTGGATTCAGGAGTACAATTATGCAAACTGACTGTACCTAAACAATAAACCTTAGTGATAAATGTAGTTAGTGTTTATTTCAGTCAGCAACCTTTCTCTCAGCAACTAGTTCCAAACTTAATAACAATGAAATTCACATGAATTGTTCAAGAAATAATTAACCCGAACTCTGTAGTTATAGTCTAATTAAAAGTAATGTCTGTCCATTATAAAACCTGATTAAATATTTAAAATAAAAACTGATATTGTCATTTATGTAAATTTTAAGTGCAATATAGAGAACTATGTATGAAATAACTTCCTGCAATTTTTTAACTGCTCTCACTAAATAAATCTTTTTTAGGTATTTTTTTATTAACTTTGTTTATTGGATAGACAGTCAGAAATCAAGAGGGAAGGGAGAGATAGAGAAGGTGAGAGACAGAGAGACACCTGCAGCACTGCGTCACCACTTATGAAGCTTTCCCCCTGCAGGTGGGGGATTGGGGGCTCAAGCGTGGGTCCTTTCGCATTGTAACATGTGCGCTCAACCAGATGCGCCACCACCCAGCCCTTCACTAAATAAAACTACTGGCACTTTGATAATTTTTTTGAATATGAAAGCATACAAAGGAACTATTACTGAATTTTTACTTCTTCTAGTATATATTTGGGGATGAGATGAGAAAAGGAAGATGTTGATGACATAAGGGAATTCCTCTCCTCTACTAAAATATTTGAATAACAGCTCTACTAATATAGAGTAAACAAACAGAATGAAACTTCCTAGTAAATTATTTAATTTATTTTCTCTAGATAATTAAACAATAGAACCTAAAGAAAAATGCAAACCAATTAATTTTAATTAAACATGGTGATAGAAATTTTTTATGCTCACTAGTGACAGAGTTTTAAGAAACTAAATGACCCAGTGAAATAAGTAAAAAAAAAAAAAAAGACACATTTAAATTAGAAAATAAAAATTACCAAGTGAATATGTAATTATGCCGTTAAAAATGAAATTAAATAAAAAGACATTATTTGAGGGTGATCTGCCTATGACATCTGTCACCCCACTTATTGACTGCCAAGGTTGATTCAGCTGATCATGTTGGCTAGTGGGGTGTCCCTCATCCCCTTATAGTTCCATGTGAGCCCACCACCACCACCACAGGTACACACTTAGTTGAAGAAGACAGAACCTCCACAGAAGCTCTCAAAGGCTCCTTACCTGATCCTGCAGCAAGTTTTCCAAGAGCTTCCTGCCAGGCTTCTCACTTTTTTGACAGCCAAGAAAGTCTATGTTCTTCTGTTTGTCCAGGGCCTCTTTATGAAGAGATCATTTCCAGAAAGCACATAAGTCAAGATGCTCAGGTTTTGGAAGACCTTGATTATCATGTTCTCCAACTGCAACACAATTTTTTTTTTGTATGAGAAATAGAACTACAACCTGAGTGTAATATTTGTTTTACCATATGTTTTTGAAAGTAGGCTATCATGTATCCATAAATTGTTTCAAGAAAATATTTATGCAGGGAAGTCAATAATTTCATATTTTAAAGCATCAATTTCAGTGTATTTCACTGGGCATTTGTTATACCTTTAAATGAACTGTGTGTATGTGTTTATAAGTAAAATATTCTAAAGTGAATACACTAAAGGAATAAAACCTGCATTACTTAAATATTTTTGCATCAAAAGCTAATGATTTTAGGAGACAATAATGTAAATACACTAACATTTATCCATAATGACAAGCTTCATTAAATTCAATTGATTTCCTCCCTGTGCTGTAAAAATGACTCACAACAACTCGCTGTCATAATAATTCTGTTAATCCCTAAAATGAAAATATATAATCAGAAAAGTTAAATAAATATTCATGCAGTTAATAGATTTTCTTATAGGTTATTAAGGCCTTAATCATACTTTGCTAGTCAATGCATTTCATGGGTGCATTTTTCTGGAATTTATCCTATAAATGGATAATTTTAGTCCAATTTTTCTAAAAAATAATATTTACATTTTTTGAATAAGAAAAATAAGGAAGGAAGAAGGGGAAAAAAGAGAAATATGGAAAAATGATAGGAATAAGGAATAAAAAGGCAATCCCACTTTCATCACTTTTGGGGGGGGCATTTTATTTATTCCTGTCTTCATGAAGTTTACATTGTTTTCAGCTATACAACTTCTTACTGTTTTCTTCTACTGAAAATTTGATAATCTAAGAGTTATTTTTGGTTTTTGCAAGGCAGGGTTATGTCTTGCAAAAACCTAATAGGTAGGTTCACAGAATCTTTGTTGACTCTGTCCTGTGCACCAACAGCTAGTCCCAGCGTTCTTTGCCAACAAGCTTTGTATCTAGAGGTAACTAACAATGAAATACAGCTTATAGTATAGAAACTTAAAAAAAGTATTGTGGAGTTAATGGTTTATAGTGAAGTTGTTGACACATGAGTACAATTTCTCATCTCCCTGTGATAGGTATCTGCAGAACACTCACTCCCAACGTAGGTCATTTTCTACTTTTAGGCACCAGAACCCCAGCTCTCTACCTCCACACTCTCCCTCCTCCCCTAGAGTATTTTATTTTGGTGCACCACATCACTGTCCAAGTTGTACAGTCATCTCACATCCACTCCTGTCTTGACTCAGTGATATTCCTTAGCCAATGAGAGATTAGCATGCATATAACTGAGATCTGTTAACATGAACACCATGAAGCTGGAGCTCTAAAATTATGATTCTCCAGCTGAGAACCAGATAGTCAATTGGGCTTCTCAATGAGGAAAACTGTTAATGTAGATCCTTAAAAAAGGGAAAACCTTTAGGGATGTTCAAATCCACTCAGTTGTACGTGCTTACATGAGTGACTTTTTCTAGTCTTGCAATGAAGAGCTCAAATAATTCCAGATGATCTACAGAATCACTAATAATAATAGTAATCCATGAAATTAAACTAGTATATTTCAGGGTCTTGTGTATGATGAAGAGAAAGTCCACATCTTTTCTTTCTCACACTAAAAAGTATTGCTGCCAAACCAACTAAAATGTCTGGAAAAAGACCAATAGGCAACAATATCTTCAGAGAATATTGTGTGGTTTTAATAGAAAATACAGAAAAATTTAAAAATTCATGAAGCAGTTTTCGGGGAGATAAATGAAAATAAGCTCGACGATACTGAAAGATCTGGAAAGTTCAGTAGTCCAGGATCCCAGAATTAGAAGATAAAACTATTGCCTCCAGATGCCCCAGTTGCAAAGTGGATAGTGCATTGGACACCTACTGAAGATATTGTTGCCTAATGGTCTTTTTCCTTGATAGTAATGATAAACATTTTATTCATATGTCTGTTGACTATCTGTATGTCTAGTGTGATAATGTTTCTGTTCAATTACTCCCGTTTTTGATGGGGCTGTTTTTATTTTTCTGATATTAACATCAAGTAATCTGATAGTCTTGCTCTAAAATGTCAGAAAATAACATGAGCTCAAAGTAAATGGCTGAGAACTCATTCAAGCAAACTGAAGCCTAAGAAAGGAAGGGGAATGTCAGATAAATAGATTTCAAGCTTAAAATGATAACAAGGGACAAGGACATACATGTGATAGTGATTAAGGGACCTGCATTGGGGCACAACTGGCAGAGGTATTTATTTCCCCATCTCCTCTCTACCTGAATGCTTTGTTCTTATTCTCAACTGTAGAAACTCTTTTTGACATATTTCAGAATGGTTTCTGTGTAGTTCAGTCCAATTTTTGCTATAGCTTTACTGTGGTCTCTGGAGGAGGGGAACGATTCATTACTTGGGCATCTTGGCCCTGTCTCTAGAAAGTTTTAATTCAAAGTTTCACGTAAGTTTCTTATCTATAGGCATTTTATATTGTAGAACAAAATATATTAATTAAGTTTGGATATGTCCTATTGATTTTCTATGATTTCACCAGGCTTTCACTAATTTTTAATAAGTTCCTACAAATACTAGAGACTCCATGAATTTTAACACACACACAATGTACGAAAAGGGGAGCATTTCAAAACAGGTAAACACATATAAAATTAAATAATAAAATCAAAAAAGAATTTTAATATGTAAAAATGATATAATCTCCTGTCAATAATGTGAGTCTGAGTTCATATTCATATATTTTATCTTTAGTTACTTCAAAACAAAGAGAAAGTGATTTGAACAGATGTGCTCTTAGTAGGAATCCATCCTTTAAAGAACACCATGTTGAGCTGCTACAGTTCTAATACACAAGGAATAGAATAAAAATTGAGTTTTATGATGTCTCAGAGGATGTTCAAAGCTGATTTATTAGAAAGAATGCCTGGGCACCTCAAATAGAATGGTTAAAATAAATATTTCATGCTAGTAAAAAAGACTTAAAAGCAAACAATAAAGTATTTTGGTCAATGAATAGGAAGAAGTTATTCTCTGAATTCACTTTTGCAAGTAAGAAAAATGTATATGTATATTAGAAAATGAAAAGTTTAAAATATTGTGGCATATTCATGTTATTTTAACATATATTTTACTACTTAAATACATAAATTCTCCTTTTTCCAACTTAAGACTATCTAGGTTACTGTCATCCGCATGGCATAAACTCTCTACATAACACTTCTGTATGCCAATGTAGTCAGTATACAGCCAGCCCATATTTGTACTGACAGAGTACAAACTTTGAAGTTATATTATTTAGTTCACAATTTAGCTCCATCATTTATTAGGTGTGTTAAATTGACAAACAACCTAATCTCTTTCTTCCATAGTTTCTTCATACTTTTATGAGGACAATAAGAGAAATTACATAATAAATTGCCTAACAGAATATACAGTTGAAAGTGATCTATAGATCTATCTTCATATAATATTAGATATTAGATATAACTAGATAGGCAGATACATATATACCTATAGAGATATTAATGTATATATCTAATAAATATCTTGATCTATCATATTAATACACATCTATTTAACATATTTTACACACTGTGAAAGTATTATTTGTTTAATATTTTATTATATATATTTAAATTTATTTATTAATTTAAAATATTGACAAGACCATAGGATAAGAGGGATACAGTTCCATACCACCAGAGTTTAGTATCCCATCCCTTCCCTTGAAAGCTGTCCTATTCTTTATCTTTCTGGGATCATGGACTCAGGAAAATAATGGGGTGCAGAAGGTGGAAGGTTTTCTTTGTCAAAGCTCTAGGACTGATATTGAGCATACACAAACACAAAATCATTGTTTTTCATGGAAGACTTGGGCTAGTGGAGAGTTTAACACATGACAGAAATGGAAAGGAAGCTGCCAGTATATGCTATGCTCTTTGAAATAAGTGCATAAATTGGAGAGGGTGAATAAGACATTCCTGAGGAACACAATTCAGAAGTAAGTTTTATTTTAATTGTTTCCGTTTTCTAATAAATTTAGTATGTAGCTGAGGCAATTCACTACTTTCTCCAATTGCTTGCCAGTCAAATAATGGAGTTAGGAAAACTTTAAGATAATTTTTTAATTAACCCAACATAAAGGGTCGAGTTTCCATTTACTGAATCTAAATCTGAATTTGGGAATCTGTCAAGAGTGATGGCAGATCCCATCCCGTCCTGTCCCCAATCCCAATCCCAATCCCATCCCATCTTCCAGGAAGTGAATGTATAAGACCTTTGTGCCCTCTGTGGGAATTACAACAGTATATTATTGTCACAAGCTAAAATGTCTTTTGCAGGCGGAGCTTCCTAAGTACTAGAACTTTCTCTGTGTACTTCTATGTGTATTTCTCACCAAAACATGCTAAAAAAATAGTTATTGAAGTAACATTGAATTATAATATCTTAGTAAGTCTCAGATGTGCAGCCTTGTAAACTAACACCTGTGTATAGTATGTCCCTTACTAAAAGTTAAATTCCATCCCTCATCAGACAGCTGTTCCTTATTACATGCTTTTTCTTCCCTCTATCCCCTTCTTTCAGGTAAACATCAATTTTATTGTAGATTCTAAGAGTTACTACCAGGTTTCACCCTTCTTCAATTCTTAAATGAGTCCTCTTTATAGTTAAACTTGCACCTGAACGTTTCTTGTCTCAGTCCCTCATTAGAATCTCTAATAAGTAATCTTTCAGCCTCCCTGGTATTCCAAGTGTGTCTGGGCTTATATAGAAGCCCTAGAGTTATGAGGGTCCTACATGGCTTAAGGAGGGGAAGCACCAAGAGTTGCTGTTAATACATTGATTCTAAGGATATTTCCCCTTCCTACAACATGGGTCACGGTGGTGGGGGTGGGTGGCAGAGAAAGAAATGGAGCAAACAAGCACAAGGGAATGGTCTGATGCTATTTTTCAGAGGAAAGGTTCAAGTCTGGGAAATAGACATTCTCATATTTCTTACTTGCCTGAAATCGTTATCACAGATATCTAGATAGGGAGAAGAAAGCAAAATCTGAATGGCTGAAGATCTCGCCTAGAATTCTGCTTGCAGGGACTCCAAATAGCACGGTGCTGAAGAAAGCTTTAAGGATATGGAGAAAGGAAGCCGAGCGGTGGTGCAGTGGGTTAAGAGCACATAGTGTGAAATACAAGGGCCAGTGTAAGGATCCTGGTTCCAAACCCCGGCTCCCCATCTGCAGGGATGTTGCTTCACAGGCAGTAAAGCAGGTCTGCCAGTGTCATTGTCTCCCCCTCTGTCTTCCCCTCCTCTCTCCATTTTTCTCTGTTCTATCCAGCAATAACAACAATAATAATGACGATGACAACAAACAACAAGGGCAATAAAAGGGCGGAAATAAAAAATTTAAAAAATACTAAATTAAAAAAATATATATGGAAAGAAAGAAAAAGCCCCAACCTTTTACGTGTGGAAAGTTCTTGCAAATTACCTTACCTTTTTGAAAATTCTGTCTGGAGGAACCTTTAGTTGGAGCCAAGTCAATCTGAAACCCTCACAATCCTGTTTGCATGGGTGGAGCCAAAGCCCAATTTTAGGAGTTCTTAGTGCATTCCAACTCAGGCTCACCGGAAGGGGTGGGACTCAGAGCTGCAGCCTCAGGGCCCTAGTCTCCTTACACACTGCCAGCTCTCCTGTATCAGTGTGGTTTTGCTTTTTACTAAAACTATATAAGTGAATAAACTTCTGCATAACCCACTGATGCTCTGAAACTGTTTTCTGTGACTCAGGGTTAACTAAATAATAGTGTCCAAGAACAGATCTGCACCTCAGACTTGCTAGAGCCTTAAACCTTGGCAGAAGTCTGATAGATACCCAGGTTGGGTAGGTATGAAATGTTATGTGGTTGTCTTGTCTTAAGGAAGAAGAGTAAATATAGTGTCCACAGAGACCTCAACTTACTAAGTAATTCAACTGAGATGTTTTTGTCTTTTTAAATTTTATTTAATTATCTTTAATTATTTATTGGATAGAGACAGCCAGAAATCAAGAGGAAAGGGAGGGAGAATGAGAGGGAGAGGAAGAGGGAGACCTGCAAACCTGCTTCACCACTTGCAAAACTTTCCTCCTGCAAGTGGAGACTGGGGGCTCGAACCTTGTATATTTTAACGTGTGCTCAACCAAGTGTGCAACTACCCAGCCACTTCTCTTTCCTTGGAAGAACATCAAAGTTCTATTGGAGCAAAAAATAGAGCAGTGTCAGTCTGATTACCTTCCTCTCATCTTTACAAAATCAAAAACACTAAAATAACAACTTGAGAAAAGTAATTAGGTATTATTAATTCATATATAAAGTTGCCCAAGGAAATGTTAGTAGTAGGGTTGATAAATCAGACAGAAAATTAAAATAAATAATGTTATCAAGCAAATTACCACTGTGGGTATCTGTCCTTAGTTGTATGGGACACTGATAACAATTTAGAATGACTGGATTATCCCATACCTGCACTCTGAGAGACCATGCTATTTAGTGTATTCATTACTGTCAGCTACTATTTGAGGACTGTCAGGAGAGGCATTAAACGTCTCTAAGTTTTGAATGACTAGCACAAGGAAAAGGACTTGGCAATGAAGGGGAGAGTCCCTGGAGGAGAAACATAAGTGAAGGCAATTAGATCTTGGATGTCAGGCCAGCAAACACAGAAACCACAACCACAAGGACGGAAAGGATATAGTTAAACGATGAAGAGCTATATGACAGTGAAGTGAAACTAAACAAAAGCCTGCAGCCTGGGGCTACATAAAGTCAAACTCCATCACAGCAGTTTGTGCATAAAAGAAAATCTGTTATTGCAATTGTAAGTATAAGCAGGGGCTGGCATATTAGCTCAAGCCAAAATGTCTATTCCTTCAATAAATGTTAGCTTTTTTATACAGGTGCAAGCTGAAGAGAACAAGAAAGCCAGGAGTTGGCCTTGTTGGAATAAAGGAGGGCTCACCATAGCACTGGAGCTTCCCCAGGTATCATGGCATCTCCTCTGTTGCACTGGGGTTCAAACCTTGGCCTCACATGTGGCAAGGCAAGCAAACTATTCGTGACCTATTTCTTTGACCCATAACTAATTATCGAATTCTTCAACAGGTTGAATTACGTAAAAGAGGTCAGGAGGTCATTTTAAGTTTTCCAACCCGAAGCTAATAATTTAGTGGCCTGTTAATTTAGAAACTGAAACAATCTTTCTAGTTCTGCTAATTAAGTTCTTTGAAAATATTTGCCTTTAAGCAAACAGCTTGTTTTCCTCCATATCCTGGAAACTAAATACTTCTTATTGCAATAAAGCTTTAAAGTTACATGGCTTCAGGCAAATTTGTTAAATAAGATTCAAAACAAAGTCTGTTAAGCAATGATGGAAAGATAATTCAGTAAAACATGTTGGAAACAAAAATCTCAGGTGTGTAAAATTAATATGAAATGGATTCACATTACAGCATTTTGGGAAAGTTGACTTCTCAATTAGATATTATTTCTACTTAAACTTACAGCTTTATTGGATTCAAAGTTTTTTTTTTAACTTTAGTAATTTCTTTTTTGTTAAGTTTTCCTTTTTGTTGCCATTGTTGTTTATTGTCGTTGTTGTTGTTATTGCTGTAGTTGTTGTTGGATAGGACAGAGAGAAATGGAGAGAGGAGGGGAAGACAGAGAGGGGGAGAGAAAGACACCTGCAGATCTGTGAATTCACCGCCTGTGAATCGAACCCCCTGCAGGGTGGGGAGCCTGGAGCTTGAACTGGGATCCTTACACTGGCCCTTGAACTTCGTGCCATGTGCACTTAAACTGCTGCGCCACCGCCTGGTTCCCACTTTAGTAATTTCACCAGATATTTTCCCGTTAAGGATGTGGTAGTTTATATACTCTGCCACTTATAAAAAATGCACTTGTTTTTATTGATGTGCTTTTATTGGATTTATAAATTTTATTAGGAAAATATTACAGATATTCCAGAGATTATGGATAATACTGATAAATTTTCCCACTACAGTACAGAAATGTATAAATATTCTAAGCAAGATAAATCAAAATATAAATTCTAATACACTAATGATGATTTTCTTAAATTTACATATTCTAAAAGTTAGAACAATTCCTTGACTCAATTTAGACTTTTTAAATATGTTGCCCTTTTATTTTATTGTTGTAGTTATTCTTGTTGTTGATGTCATCGTTGTTTTTGAATAGGAAAGAGAGAAAAGGAAAGAGGAAGGGAAGACTGGAAGAGAAACATAAACACCTGCAGACCTGCTTCACCCCTTGTGAAGGAGCCTCCCCTGCAGGTGGGGAGCCAGGTGCTCCAACCGGGATCATTACATCAGTCCTTGTGCTTTGCGCCACCTGTGCCTAACCCACTGTGCTACCGCCATATTCCCAAATTTAAACTTCTTAAAATTGCTGTATTTACAAAATTCCTGTGGTCCCTATGCCTACTAGGCCACACAATTTCATAGTGACTGCTATTTCTTTCTCTTTCAGGAAGAAGGCTGAACTAGATAGGTCCACAAGGTGACATCAGGTTCATTATGGATATTCCATGACTAGCACCTGAAGCCCAGGCAGACAGTGGCCCTACCTGCCCCTACCCTTGTCTAGTTTGTACCCTACCTGGAAGGTGGAGTTTCTACAGAGAACTTGAAGGATTAAATTTCAAGAGAAAATGACATGCAAGGGTGTGTCCTAATAAGAGTGGATGGAATCTCCAGAGAGTTAGAGTTTTTTTACTTTGGTGCCCTACTTCAAATTCAGTCAAATGCTGCTTTGAGTTTCCCTTTCTGTTATTCTTTTTCGATTTCTGTTTATGAGGGGATCATCCCATACTTATCTTATCTTTCTGACTTGCTCACTTAAGATAATTCCTTCTAGCTCCACCTAAGATGGGTCAGAGAAGGTGGGTTCATTTTTCTTAATGGCTGCGTAGTATTCCATTGTGAATATATACTACAGCTTTCTCAGCCACTCATCTGTTGTTGGGCACCTGGGTTGCTTCCAGGTTTTAGCTATTATGAATTATGCTGCTATAAACATAGGTGTACACATTTCTTTTTTGGTTGGGTATTATGGAGTCCTTGGGGTATATCCCTAGGAGAAGGATTACTGGGTCATATGGAAGGTCCATGACTAGCCTTGTGAGAGTTTTCCAGACTGCTCTCCATAGAGGCAAGACCAATTTGCATTCCCACAAGCAGTGCAGAAGGGTTCCTCTGTCCCCACAGCCTCTCTGGCATTTGTTGCTGCTGTCCTTTTTGATGTATGTCATTCTCACAGGAGTGAGGTGGTATCTCAGTGTTGTCTTTATTTGCATTTCTCTGACAACCAGCGACTTGGAGCAATTTTTCATGTTTGTTAGCCTTTTGGATCTCTTCTGTAGTGAATGTTTTGTTTATATTCTCTGCCCATTTTTGGATGGGGTCATTTGCTTTTTTGTTGCTAAGTTTGCTGAGCTCTTTATATATTTTGGTGATTGGTCTCTTGTCTGATACATGATGGCATGTAAACATCTCCCATTCTGTGAGGGGGTCTCCTTGTTTGTGTGATAGTTTGTCTGTACAGAAGCTTTTCAATTTGATGTAGTCCCATTGGTTTGTTTCTGCTTTAGTCTTCCTTGCAATTGAGTTTGTTTCATCAAAGATGTCCTTGAGGTTTAGGTGGGAAAGTGTTCCACCAATGTTTTCCTTCAAGTATTTGATAGTTTCTGGTCTAACATCCAGGTCCTTGATCCATTTGGAGTTGATTTTAGTTTCTGGTGAGGTAGGTGTTTCAGGTTCATTCTTCTGCGTGTTTCAACCCAGTTTTCCCAGCACCATTTATTGAAGAGAGCCTCCTTCCTCCATTTAATACTTTGGGCCCCCTTATCAAAGATTAGATGTCCAGAGGTGTCGTTGTTCTTATTCTTTTACTCTAGAAACTTGTGTTAATATATTAACATCCTAATAAAAATAGCAAATTTTCTTTACTTATTAAGTGCCACAGAAGTTTTTAAAGAGCTTTTACATATTTTATTCTTTTTTTCAGGAAAGCTTATGATGGTATTTGGATTTAACCTGGGATATCAGAGCCTTAGGACTGAAGAACTTTTGCATAACCATTGTGTTATCAGTATTTTCCTGCCAAGGTTTACATATGTTAACCTAATTATCTCTGAAATTCATTTTATAAAATAGGTTGTGGCATCACATTCATTTTTTTTCAATGAAGAAAATTAGTGCAAACTATTGGTTAACTCACCCGTAAAAATGCCAGCAATGACAAAGCCATTTGTTTGGAAAGTGTGGTATATTTCAAGTTAAAGTAGCTACTGTCTTACTTGCATTTTGATTTGACATTTTGGCTTTCATTATTATGTTCCTAATTTACTCTTTTGTTCTTTCTTCTGGGTTAAAACAACCCATGCATATTATAACATGTACATATATAGTCGTGTGCTTGTTTAATTTTATTTATTTATTTACTCATTTATTTATTTATTCATTCTATTGAGAGATTGAGAAAGAACATGGAAGAGGGGAGAAAGAGAGAACCAGACCATCACTGTGGCACATGTGATGCCAGGGGTCAACATGGGCTTCATACTCACAGTTTAGACAGTCAACTCACTTCACCAACTGCCTTTATATGGCTGTGTTTTGATCACTATTGAATTTTAATATGTACCTATTTTATTTTCAGTGCTTGATGTCTGCATTATAATGTGTCATTAACCTATCAAGTTTGCCTAGAGTTAATATTTTACTACCATACATAAAATGTAAGAACAGTTTAATATTACAGTTCAATTTACTGCCCTGTCTTTTTTGTAGTTATTATCACATATATTTTATTCACATATATTGCAAATATAATACAGTACAGTGCTTTCATTTGTCCATTACACTTCATTTCTTCCAGAAGACTTAAGGTGTTTTTTGTTTGTTTGTTTTGATATTTGGCTTGGAATGTTCAATTGGTTTATCCTACATTATACAAGCCTGTCTCTGATGAATTATTAAAATTCAGTTAAAATTATATGAAAATGATCCTATCTTACTTTTATACCTTTTAAAGATCATGTGGATATAAAAAAATTGACAATATTATTTGTAAATAAGCTCTTTGAATATCATCCGTTATACGTATAGTTCCCATTATTATGATTATGTCAGTTTCATTACTAGTTATCCCTCTGTAGGAATCATTGTTTTTTCTGTTCTGGAAATATACAAGATTTTATTCTGTTTTGTTTGTATTCCAGGCAGTTTGACTATAATAAAGTTAGTCATTTCTGCTGTTATTTTATTCCTGTTTTAAATAAGATAACATTTTATGGTTTGTAAACTAATTTATTTTTAAACAATAAGCCAGTGTTTCTGAAAATATAATTTTTTCATACTCCTGGTTCTGTCTAACTATCTGGCTTGAAGTTGTACCACATATCACTATAATTATGTTCATATTTTTCAACATTTTATCAGAAGAAAACATTTATCTTTAGGGTTACCAATATGTGATCTACTGGTAAGCCCATACAATCAATTCCAGCTATTAAGTTTTTCCTTTTTAGATTTCTATTTATCCACTTATCTGGCACCTGTCTAATATTATTGACTTATCATGTATTCATGAATATTTCTAGTTTTTTTCATTCTGTAAATATTAAACATCTGTTAATCACTTCTGATCTTATAGTTAGAAGTTTACTATAAATTTGATAATTATTATAATGTGTTTCTCTTGTAATCCCATCACCTAAGTCATCTAGAATTGTTTCCTACTAAGTCATATTGCCATGTCCTACTTTTATAAGCTTTGTATTAAAGAAATACTTGTGAATAGCAGTATATTTATCTTTCCTTTAAGTGTGCTAATTTTGTCCTAGGGGAAATCAGTTTGGCTGCACTTTAATTACAAACTTAGTTTCCCTAGCAAATAAAAGCAGTTGGAATTATTACTCAGTTGAAATTTTTTTTCCCCACTGGGTCCTTGATTCTTCCCTACAGATACACAGTTTATGAAGTCAACCAACATTTTGAGTAAGTTTATATAAATGTTTAGGCTTTCCATCTGTAGTTCCTTCTTTTATTTAATTTCCAATTTCATCTTTCATCTGTACTGTCATGCCCCCCGAATAGCAATATCTTGCTACTATTGCAAGAAAACCATAACATTCTGCTGGGGATTCTAACTCCCTTCTATGAAACCTGTGGTTTAGTGAGTATTCCCAAGGAAAAAATATCTGACAAATATCAGTCTTCTTCTTTTGTGACTTGTTTCTTTTCTAGGATATGAATGCTCATATTTTCTCACAAACTTAGTACATCTCCCCAATGCTTTTCTACTCATAAGTGTAACTTTTAACCTTCTCATATTCATATTAACATATTAATATAGTAAACTGTCAATAAAGAAAAGTTTCAAAGCTATTCTCAATTATTAATATAATTTCTTATTGTTCATTCATAAAATTACAAAACAAATGAAAATTGGTGAATTTTACTAAGTCTTGTTGAAACTGAAGAAATTAGTCTAATAAGGAGTAAGAAAATTAAAGATAGGAATAGCAAATATATTTTTAAAAACATATATTTTACTACAGTCACATAGAAGCACTAAAAGTTGGGCGATAGTGCAGCGGGTTAAGCGCAGGTGGCACAAAGCTTGAGGACTGTCTTAAGGATCCCGGTTCGAGCCCCTGGCTCCCCACCTGCAGGGGGAGTCGCTTCACAGGTGGTGAAGCAGGTCTGCAGGTGTCTATCTTTCTCTCCTCCCCTCTGTCTTCCCTTCCTTTCTCCATTTCTCTCTGTCCTATCCAACAATGATGACATCAATAACAACAACAGTAATAACTACAACAATAAAAAACAACCAGGGCAACAAAAAGGAATAAATAAATATTTAAAAATTTTAAAAAGAGAAGCACTAAAAGTTGAATATCCCACATACGATTTTATTAATTGCCATGTGCTATATAATTACTTAAATGTTGGTATATGATGTAAATATGCTGCAGATTAACAACATTCCTTGTTTCTGGAGAGAAAATGAGAAATTAATTTGGCAAATGTCAAGTTTGGTTCATGTCAAGATGCTTCTGTGTCATGATCTATCATGAAAGATTAAACAGATATGTTCTATTAAATAGATCAATTTGGGGGCAGTAGCTGTGGCTTACATTTTTTCATTTGGCAGATTCATTCTACCTGACTTCAGAGAAATTGCTAAGATAATGTTTTCATAGTATGAGTATGTTTTTGTTTCCTTTGCACAAATCAGTTAGAGTTAGTAGGGGAAAAAGAATATTTCACTGTATTTAGTTTCTTCAACTTAAAATAGCTGTGTTAGTATTATTTACACACCAAAAGTGGACAAAAGAATGAAAACAGAATACCTCTAAAGTTTATTTAATGGAAAACAGATTATACTTATATAAACTACATCTAAAGAAACTGTTCTGAATGAAATATGACTTTATAAGATTTTAAAAGCTCACAGTAAAGACGGTATCAGCCATTTGCATTATTGCTCACAGTATTCTAAATTCTGATTATTAACATTGATTTAGAGTATGAAGGGATTATCATATTCTATAGTCAAGAGACACTTTTGTTTTCTTGTTGAAAAAATATGAAACTCATGCATCTTTATCAGTTTAGAATTTTTCTCCATAGCTATGTTACAGTACTTTGCCAAAAATTACTTCCACAGAAAAGGCACTGTTTTTACAAAAGTGAATTTTTGAGTAAGAAGTTTGTGTATTGAAAATGTAGATTTAAGATTAGATGTTTTGAATTATTATTATTATTATTATTATGAATTTATGTATTTATCTATTTACCAGAGCACTACTCAGTTCTGGTTTATGGTGGTGCTCAGGATTGAAACTGGACCTTTGGAGCTTCAGGCATGAAAGACTCTTTGCATAGCCATTGTCTGTCTGCTCAGCCCAATCTACATTATTAATTAAACAGCTGATGTATAAAAGCAATTAATTACTTTTTTTTAGTTGTGATTGGAGTGAAGGACATACAGTAATCTTCTAATATCTCAAACAACATGAATGACTCTTTGTTACAAATAGAAACTCTCATTAATATCTTTACTATCAACCCTAAACTTGATATGTAAACTCGAGGCAGATCCGAAACCACATGTATAATTATCTCTAGCTGTTTACTTATTAAAGGTTATAATGTTAAAGTTTTACCCAAATTCAATTTTTACATAAAAGTTAAAGAACCATTATCATTACTGAGAATCAGCATATATTCTGATAATACAAGAAATGCTTTATTCCAAATTATTTCAAATACTCCAGAGACCCAGTAATCCTTGTGGGGGATTAGTCTACATTTTAAAGCTCCAGTGATCCAGATAATCTCTTTGGGGAATTCATCCCACAGTTTAGTGCTTTGAAGACAACACTTCTCTCTTAAGGAATAACATTTTATAATAAAATGTTTTAAATAAACTGATAACCATTTATAAAAAATAAAACTTTAAATCTGTATTTTAATATTTTCATAAATATACATTGTTCCAAAATGTTTATATGTTTTGATATATATAAATGTATTCACTACTTAAATGCAAAT
The DNA here is from genome assembly GCF_950295315.1 of Erinaceus europaeus. Lineage (NCBI taxonomy): Eukaryota > Metazoa > Chordata > Mammalia > Eulipotyphla > Erinaceidae > Erinaceus > Erinaceus europaeus. The sequence goes on from NC_080164.1 coordinate 136,021,697, forward strand.
GTGACAGTAGTTTTGGACACTGTATACTACTTTTTCTGAAGTACTCAGGAGAGGCTATTCAATGAATTCATGAAAATGAAAGGCTCCAGAGGCACAAAGACTGACTGTGATTATTTTCTAGCAGAAAGTCACAGAGAGGAAACATCCATAATTCATGCCAAAAGAAAACATCTGAGTTTATTTTCTTTCCTTCTCCTACACAAATCTAGAGACTTTATCTCTGTGAATATTTTAAATTCTTAATAACACAACTGAGTATAAATCATCAACTCCAAAACTTTCTATTGGTTCCTGAAAGCTAGATGTTGGACAATATGTGAATATTAGAAACAGAACTGAAGAATATATAGTTTCAAACCAAAGTATTCGTCACAAAATAAACCATCAATAAGTAGAGGGTTAAAATTTAAAAGAATGAGCATTTGGCAATTTGGGAAGAAATAGCATCTATGAATTATTTGTTTTCTATTATTAAAAGCATATATATATATATATATATACACACACACACACACACACACACACACACACATATACATGAACCATTACTGAATAGCTCAATTGTTACATGGATTAACTTAAAGAATATATTGCTGTCAAATGTTATTAAATGTAGATTGGCAGGTATTATATGGAAGGGCACCAGAAGGCTAAAAAAACAATACATCAATTATGTATGGAAACTAGACTTGTGGTGGTGGTGGTCCTGATGTATATATAGATGTCTAACTATAAGGCTGTATATTGGAAACTTATAAAGCATTATGAATCAATGTTATCTCAATAAAAACTAGGTATTGTTACAATGCATAAAGACCTGGGTTCAAGACCCTGATCCCCATCTGCAGGAAGAAAGCTTCATGAGTGGTGAAGAAGTACTACAGGTGTTTCTCTTCTTATCACCCCCTTCCCTCTTAATTTCTCTCCATCAAATTAAATGAACAAATAAAAAAACTTTAAAAATGAACAAAATGTAAAAATCAATTATTTTGTTAGTTTGAAAATGGGAAGCAAATACTTATACGAAAATAAACATATTCAAGTATACTAAGAGTAATCTTAGTTTATCATACCTTTAAAAGTAGAATTGAATATAATGAGTTTCTTGGTTGTATTATCCTAAGACAAAGCATCTTTATACTATATATACATTTAGTCATTACTTGTATGCTGTACTCTAGGAAAAATAGAAATATGTAATAAAAATAGTAATGGTAATTTGAGTCCTATATAGTCTCAATAACTAGATTATCTTTGTTTGAGAACATGTAACAAGCTGGTGACAGGAGCTGCTTGATATAAACTGTCCAGGATGTTATATCTATATAACATATAACTTTGTTTTGGATGCTCATATAATACAAAGATATTTTTTATTTCACTTTTCTAAGATAATTCTATGTGCACTCTTTCATAGGTTCATCTTTCTCCCTAAACCTGTCAGTGTTTAAATCTTTCTCCTTCCTAGTAGTTAAGAAGATTGCCAAATTACTCACCACTGATTATGAAGCAGGGTTTAGACTGACAGAATGTCAGTTTTGGGTGTTTGTGTGTTTATTGCCACCGGAGTTATTGATGGGGTTCTCAGTGCCAGCACTTCCTCTCTCTCTCTCTCTCTCTCTCTCTCTCTCTCTCTCTATATATATATATATATATATATATATATATTAAACTTATTTCTAAGAGAGAAATTGAGAGGGAAACAGGAAATAGAAGATAGAGCAGGGGAGAGAAAAAGACACCTGCAAACCTAAACCTTACCACCTGCAGATGGGGAGTGGGGGCTGGAATCCTGATCCTTATACATGGTAATGTGTATATTCAATTGGGTTCACTGCCACCCATTCCCTAGGTCCCTTTTTAATTCACACAAAACAGATGACTATGCTTAGAACTATGATCATTAAGAAGACTTCTTCCTGCCTCAGTGATATTTCAGGCACACAAATGAATAGTTTTTATACAAATACAGTCTTTTTTACACCTATATCTATATCTGCATAATAAACCAAGGTACTTATGATTAAAACCTTTCTCCTACAACTGGAAATAATGAACTAACTATCTTATGTGACCATGAGTATGGGCTGAAAGAGAAACATTTTCACAAAAATGGCCAATTACACTGTATACCAGACAATCTGGTATAATGGTGGATATAATTTATGCTCTTTCATGTCTACAAGGTTATAATTATTCTTTATTTGTGTCACAGGATTGTATTTCAGTAAGAAATCTTGAGGTGTGAAGTAATGCCAACCCCCTCCCAGCTTCATTTTATTTTTAAATAGTGACAGAGAGGCAGAGAGAGTGAGAGACAACAACATCTTTCAGTGCAGTGGGTGGGGACCAGGCCTAAACTTGAATTACACACTTAACAAAGCATCACACTATCTCAATGAGCTATTGCACCAGTACTAGGACAAGATTTGATTTAAAAGAAGTGCATTGCCCCAGCTCCATGTTCTCATTTGTGATCTATGCTATGTGTACATTTACTCTTTTGTGCATTACCCCTCCGGAACTTGAGAGAACAAAAGGAATCAGTGGTAACAAGAATTTTATGCTGCCTACAGTGTCATAAATAAAAAAGAGCTTTTGTGCTAGGAGCTTTGCGTCTTCTGTCAGCATTAATAAAATATTAATAGGTTAAGTTCTCAGGTTGTGATAGCATAAAAACTAGCTTCTGTTAGTTGGTCATGCAATCTTCGTTTTCCTCGTCCCCTGGATATACTACTTCTGTCATATGTTAGATTGCTTGTGGGCCCAACTAACCTTAAGATTTTCTTTGATCTGCATCACTAATCTCCTGATAGGCATTCTGGCATCACTGTCATTTCATTTCCCGCAGCTAGGTGATCTGTCTTGATCCTTCTAGATGCATGACAAGTAATCTTATTCAAATAGTGTTTATATCATTGACATAAACAATTTTTACTTGTTTTAAAACCTAAAAAACTAATAACTATATAGTGAATGTGTATGTGTCTCTCTGTGTGCATTCAGAAAAAGCACTATCAAGTTAGATATTTACATAGAATGTATACAAAGTATTTATGAAAAGCACACCTTAAAGAATTTAAAACTGAAATCTTAAGTGTTATGTTGACCCACATTCTAGATTATCTCCTTAGGCTTTCTTGAATCGTTGGGATATAGAGAAATTAGTAAGGTGTGAAGTCAGTGAAACTTTTTATATTTTTTAAAAATATTTTTGTTTATTTATTATTGGACAGAGACAGAGAAAAATTGAGAGAGGAGAGGGAAATAGAGTTGGAGAGACAGAGAGATACATGCAGTCCTGCTTTTGTGAAGCTTTCCTTCTGTAGAATCAGGGGCTTGAACCTGGGTCACTGTGCACTGTAATGTGTGCACTACCACCTGGTCCCTGAATATTTTTTAAAGGCAGAGGCAGAGAGAGAGATGGAAGAGGAAGAAGAGGAGGAGGATGGAGCACAGCATCAAAACTTTCTTTAATGCAGAAGGTCAGGCTTGAGCCAAAGTCTTGCATATAGCAGAATAGGACACTATTCAGATGAGCCATTTTACTGGCCCTGCAGTAAATGAATCTTAACATTACACATCTGAGATATGTTCCAGAAGTTCTCTAATTAATACGTTTATCTTACCTTTAGTGCTGCAGGTATATATATCTCTCTCTCTCTCTTTCACTCTGTCTCCCTCTCTCTATCACCCTTTCCTATAAATATCTATCTTTATAAAAATAAATAAAAAATGAAGAAACCTCTGTAAATGCATCTTATAACAAAGAAAATTCTTCTATTTTCTAATTCTCTACCAATTCAATATAAATTTGCTTTTTATTTCTACAGTGTAGATTTTTGCAAGCTATATTGTCTTTTTCCATATTTTCTACCTACCTTCCTGTTAAATCTTGTACATTTCAAAAGAAAAGCTATGCTTTTCTTACCATTTTTTTCATTTACTTTTTGACCAAAACACTGATGATCTTTGACTTAAGGATGGTGTGGGTAGACTGAACCTGGGACCTTGAAGCCTCAGGCAGCAGAGTCTTTTTGTATAACCACTGTACTATCTCCTTTACCTATCAATTTATTGTGTATTTAGAATTTTGAGAAAAAGATGAAAAATAATGAATGTTTCAACTAGCAAGAACTAGTAGAAGAACAACTTATTGCTAAGGAGCAGCAAACTACATGGTTGTAATATCTAGACATTGGGTAGTAAATGAAGAAGTAGAATACATGCTGTGCACTTCTATTGTATACACTAGTATACAAATCTACAAAAGTGCAAACTAATTTACAGCAACAGAAAACAGATTAGTTGCTGCTTGGAAATGAAGAAAGAGCATAAAGAAGCCATTTTGAGGAGATTATATATATATTTCTTATTTTTATTATATCAGTTGTTTCAAAGATATAACTGCATCTATAGTTACATATTGCTATTCAATATATACAATTTATTCTGAAAATTTACCTATTTATGCTTAAAAATAAAAAAGTGGGATCAGGTGGCAACTCATGCAGTAGAGCATATATGTAAGCATTCATAAAGTTCTGAGTTCAAGTCCCTATATCCAACTGCAGGGCTGAAGCTTCAAGAGAGGTGGAGCAGATACCTGCAAATATCTGTCCTTCTCTGGCTCTTCCTATCTATTGCTTCTGTCCACCCTCTGTTGAAAGTCAGGCAAGGGAGGCAGGAGAACATGGCTATTGGCAACAATGAAGTCATGCAGAAACCAAGCTTTAATCAGAACCTTCGTGGTGGGGGGGGGACTTATATATAATGTAATATTACTCATCTATGGAAAAGTTGCAAACCTGTCATTTGTAACGGCATGGCTAGACTTGGAATCTTAGTGAAATACATCGGGCAGAAAAAGAAAATCCCATTTTATTTTCCACATATGTAGTGGCACTTAAAAAGCATATAATCATATAACTAAAACAAAAATAATTTTTAGACAATATAACCGATTAAATGTTAGTAGAAGGAAAAGGGGAAGCCTATAAATTGCATATGTAACAGTGATCAGAGATCCAAGTTCAAGCCCCCAGTCCTCATCAGTATAGTGAAAGCTTCTCAAACAGTGATGTAGTGCTGCAAGTTTCTCTCTCCTGCTTTATCTTCCCCTTTCTGCTCTCTGTCTCTTTCCAATGAATGAATGAATAAATACATACATATATACATAAACAACAGTTAAAAAGTAATTTGTGGTAACATTCTATGGTGTTTAAGGAAGATCTTAGAGTACTAGAATTCTGTAAGTCATCAAAAGGACTGATTTCACATTATTTACATGCTCATGAATGTCTGAACTTTCTTTTATACTAGTATAGTAGTTTTCACATTATAAAGATAAGTAATCTTGAACTACCTGATTTTTCTTTCTTTCCAAATGCATGCATTCCAAAATGTTAATTATGTCTTAAGCATTTTATTTATTTCATATAATTCAAATTTTATAAAATGTGAAAGTTCTAAACTTAAAGGACAATGTACAATATCTTAACAGATGTTTTTATTTTTATAGATACAATATAGATTTTTGCCTGTATGACACACTGCATTTTATACAACCTTATGATAAATGTATATTTTCTGCTGTTTTTATTTCCAGACATATATATTCACACAATAGTTAAATCCCTTCACTATTTTCACATACATTTCAGAACATATTGTAACTACAGGGCATAGGATTTTCTTTTATTTCTGTATATAATTTTCTTAGATACTTCAAAAGAAAGTAGAATATATACTGAGAAGAAACTTGTTATCTACTTCCTTATAACTTACCAGCACTTCATGTCTCACCTTTCTCTTGTGTTATACATGGAATAGAATAACCAAATACATCTGGTGGGTGTGAACTCCATCCATATTGAAAAGGTAATGATGAACTGCCTCCATGATCAATTTTCATGAATAAATATTTTCATTCTGTAACATTAATTTTAATTCAAATTCATATCTCTTGGAAATGAAATATAATGTATTCACACGAAAATATTTTTATATAAATGGCTGTTATGATTATTTGTGGTTGATCCTAATCCTTGGAGTAGCCACTTGTATAATACTTTGACTTACATATATTGAATGTTGTTAACAACCTATATTACAGTGAGTTCTGTATTAAAAATATTAAGACCTCAAATCTCATCTGCTATACTATTACCTTTAGGTTCCTGATTATTAGAAATTTTGTTCTGCTTTATATCCTAATGCTTTTCAGCCACCAAGTCACAGATGCTACCATGACACCAACCTGACTTCCCTGGGCAGACAATCTCACTAGTGTGTCCTGTAAGCCCACCTCCCTAGAGCTCTGCCCCATGAGGGAAAGTTAGAAATACTGTGAGGGAGTGGATTGACCTGCCAAAGTCCATGTCCACTGGTGAAGCAATTACAGAAGTGAGATCTCCCACCTTCTGTACCCCTTGAAGATTGTTGGTCCATATTCCCAGAGGGATAAAAAAAATGTGTGGAATTGTGCCCACCCCTTACAGTCTTGTTGATCATTATAAAATCAATTAAAAGGAAAAAAATGGCTGGGTGGGGCTACACCTTGTTGGGTGCACATATTACAATGTTTAAGTACTCAGGTTTGAGCCCCTGGTCCCCACCTGTAGAGGGAGACCTTTTTGAGTGGTGAAGTGGTGCTACAAGTGCCTGCATCTCTCTCTCCCTCTTCCCTCTCCCTCTCCCTCTCCCTCTCCCTCTCCCTCTCCCCCTCCCTCTCCCTCTCCCTCTCCCTCTCCCTCTCTCTCTCTCTCCTTTTCCTCTTGATTCTGACTGCCTCTATCCAATGGGTAAATAAAAACTATTTTTTTAAAAAGTCAACATGTTCTTCCTAGTGTTTACGTGGTATAAAGTTAAGCTCCCTCACAAAAGCTGGCCTTGTTCAGAAAAAACAAGAGTATAACAAGAAAGGGATACTGTCTTTAGTCTACTTAAAAGAATCAAAATGTTCATGCAGATATGTTTTCATGACCTCCAATAGCAATGAAAACCTTAAGACACCCCACCTACAGAGAGAAGCTTCACAAGTGGTGAAGCAGGGTTGCAGGTGTCTATTTTCCCCCCACTCTACCTCCTCTTCCCTATCAATTTCTCTCTGTCTCTATCTGATAATAAATAATAAGTAAATAAACTAAAATAATAACAAAAAAAAACCTTAAGGAAGCTAATAGTTGTTTGGCTCTCTGATATGAGAAATACTACTATTTCATCAGTTTCTCTTGAACATTTCTTCATTATATCCAGAGACAACTGGTGGTACGGCAAAGACAAAAGCTAGTTGTGTAAAAACAAAGAATAATATGGGAGTATATTTCATATTTAGATTGGTTAGAACATGTTTTCTAAACTGTAGTGTAGTGAATGAATAGAAGGAAAAATAATAGTAACAGTGTCATTAAATTTTATTGTTTTAGGAAAAGTTTTAGTAATAACTTATAAAAGGCCCTTACATTTGGACATTGAAAGGGCATTGCAAGTAAAATTGATATAATAAAAAATAAAAATGATCATGACACATTATTCTGAACTGTTTAGAATAATCCATCTCAATTCCTATCTAAATAAAGCATAAACTTCTAGCATAAACTTTACGTCCTCTTGCAAACAGATCAGATCTAGGATCAGTAAGTTTTCTCTCTCCTCTCAAGGAGTTGGACAAGTTTGTGAAAGACGTGGTGTGCCAACACCTATCATAGGGAGATGTGAAATTGAACACCTGTGATAAGCCTTATAAATCTATATTTCTCTAATAAAGCAATCTGTTAAAAATAACTTGGCTTTCAGTTTTGAAATTTCCCACATCACATATATTTTATAAGAGAACATAGTTATTTAATACTCAATGGAAACAAAGGACATTTTTCTTTTTTTTTTCACAAAAGAGAGGAGACTAAGGATTATTGATAAGCAAAGTCCTTCAAAGTTGATGGGCAAATGAGAAAAGAGCCCTTCAGTAAACATCTTGTAAGTACTCAAAGACCACTTAATCTTTTATTTTTTATTTTTTTTAATTTATTTTTTATTTAAGAAAGGATAAATTAACAAAACCATAGGGTAGGAGAGGTACAACTCCACACAATTCCCACCACCCAATCTCCATATGCCATCCCCTCCCCTGATAGCTTTCCCACTCTCTATCCCTCTGGGAGCAGGGACCCAGGGTCCTGTGGGTTGCAGAAGGTGGAAGGTCTGGCTTCTGCAATTGCTTCCCGGCTGAACATGGATGTTGACTGGTCAGTCCATACTCCTAGTCTGCCTCTCTCTTTCCCTAGTAGGGTGGGTCTCTCGGGAAGTGGAGCTCCAGGACACATTGGTGGGGTCTTCAGTCCAGGGAAGCCTGGCCGGCATCCTGATGACATTAGGAACCTGGTGGCTGAAAAGAGAGTTAACATACAAAGCCAAACAAATTGTTGAGCAATCATGGACCCAAAGCTTGGAATAGTGGAGAGGAAGTGTTAGGGGTGTACTCACTGCAAACTCTAGTATAATTCTGCTTTCAGGTATATATTTTGCACTAGCTTATGGATACGTGTGAACATATGCTCTCTCTCACAGAAACTGGTGTATATCTAGGTTTTGGGTCTTTGTTAGAAAGTGAACCACCTGGGATGGAATTAGAGAATACTACATAAGGAAAGGTCTCACCCGAGCAATGAAACTGAAGGGTTGTCATTCCACACGTGAAGTCTCTGGACACAGTATGAGCTGAAGCATATTGAGGTGGCAATCGTTGTGTTGATTAGGCTGTAATTGGCAGATGCAATATTATTTGATATGGATTGGGAGAGGCATATGGGAAAGTGGGCCCTATCCAAAGGTTCCAGGACTGGGGGAAGTAGAGGCTCTATAGTGGAGGTGTGAGGTTCCTGCTGTCTTAGGTTTCAAAAAGACAATTGAAAGTTAATGTTATCATCACATTATTTGGTAATTGGGTTAACTTTGAAAAGTCCTTCTGTTAGGGTTTGCTGAACAGTACCCAGTATCTTGTATATAGCTGTGCTTGGTTGCTTCTGATCTACTTGGTCTAGGCTTTTGAGAGAGTCTGCACATCAAATACACATCCTATATATTAAAAAGACTCAGTCTGTGTTTTAAAAACTTCGAGACATACAATTAATTTCCCCCCACTCAAATTAATTATCTAGTGATTTATATGACTACACTTTAGTAGGAGTATACATAAACACCATTCCCATCACCAAAAGACAGTGACCCATCCCTCCCACACACTCCCACCCCCCCCCCCACTGTCTCAGGAAGCTGCTTGTCTACACCTCACCACAGGGTTTTTACTTTGGTGCCCTACTTACAATTTAGTCAGGTCCTGCTTTTAGTTTCCCTTTCAGATCTTCTTTCTCAACTTCTGTTGATGTGTAGGATCATCCCATACTCATCTTTATCTTTCTGACTTAGCTCACTTAACATAATTCCTTCTAGCTCTTTCCAAGATGGGTCAGAGAAGGTGGGTTCATTGTTCTTGATAGCTGCATAATATTCCATTGTGTATATATACCACAGCTTTCTCAGCCACTCATCTGTTGTTGGGCACCTGGGTTGCTTCCAGGTTTTAGCTATTATGAATTGTGCTGCTGTGAACATAGGAGTACACACCTCTTTTTGGTTGGGTGTTATGGAGTCCTTGGGGTATAAGCCCAGGAGAGGAATTACTGGGTCATATGGAAGGTCCATGTCTAGCCTTCTGAGAGTTTTCCAGACTGCTCTCCAGAGAGGCTGGACCAATTTACATTCCCACCAGCAATGTAAAAGGGTTCCTCTGTCCCAACAGCCTCTCCAGCATTTGTTGCTGCTGTGACCTAGAGCAGTTTTTCATATGTTTGTTAGCCTTTTGGATCTCCTCTGCAGTGAATGTTTTGTTCATATCTTCTGCCCATTTTTGGATGGGGTCATTTGCTTTTTTGGTGCTAAGTTTGGTGAGCTCTTAATATATTTTGGTGATTAGTTTCTTGTCTGATGTATGGCATGTGAAGATCTTCTCCCATTCTGTGAGGGGTCTCTTTGTTTAATAGTTTCTTTGGATGTGCAGAAGCTTTTCAATTTGATGTAGTCCCATTGGTTTATTTCTGCTTTAGTCTTTCTTGCAATTGGGTTTATTTCATCAATGATGTCCTTGAGGTGTAGGTGGGAAAGTGTTTTACCAATGTTTTCCTTGTCTTTTTGAACCCTAAGACAGCAGGAACCTCACATCTCCACTATAGAGCCTATATTTCCCCCAGTCCTGGAACCTTAAGATAGGGCCAACTTTCCCGCATGCCTCTCCCAATCCATATCAAATAATATTGCATCTGCCAATCACAACCTAATCAACACAATGATTGCCACCTCAACATGCTTCAGCTCAGACTGTGTCCAGAGACTTCACAATGACAACCCTTCAGCTTCATTACTCGGGTGAGACCTTTCCTTTCATAGTATTCTCTAATTCCATCCCAGGTGGTTTACTTTCTAACAAAGTCCCAAAACCTAGATATAGACCAGGTTCTGTGAGAGAGAGCATATGTTCACACGTATCCATAAGCTAGTGCAAAATATATACCTGAAAGCAGAAGTACACTAGAGTTTGCAGTGAGTACCTCCCTAACACTTCCTCTCCAGTATTCCAACCTTTGGGTCCATGATTGCTCAACAATTTGTTTGGCTTTGTATGATAACTCTCTTTTCAGCCACCAGGTTCCAGATGTCATCAGGATGCCGGCCAGGCTTCCCTAGACTGAAGACCCCACCAATGTGTCCTGGAGCTCCGCTTCCCGAGAGACCCACCCTACTAGGGAGAGAGGCAGACTGGGAGTATAGTCAATGTCCATGTTCAGCGGGGAAGCAATTACAGAAGCCAGACCTCCCACCTTCTGCAACCCACAAGGACCCTGGGTCCCTGCTCCCAGAGGGATAGAGAGTGGGAAAGCTATCAGGGGAGGGGATGGGATATGGAGATTGGGTGGTGGGAATTGTGTGTAGTTGTACCCCTCCTACCCTATGGTTTTGTTAATGTATCCTTTCTTAAATAAAAAATAGATTAAAAAAAAGAAAATATACTTGAAATACTAAGTTTGTTTTGTAGTTCAAGGAGAGATGAATTCTGTTCCTGCAATTCTTATGACAAATGTAAGACCCTACTTCTCTGAACTTTCTGCTTCAATTAGCTAGAGTGGATAATTGTTATTGACAGCTAATAGAAAAGAGTAGCTGTTGGGAGTCTGGCGGTAGCGCAGCGGGTTAAGTGCAGGTGGCGCAAAGCGCAAGGACCGGCATAAGCGAAGATAACAGTTATTCATAAAAAACTGAAAATATCTCTTAAAATAAATATTTTTTTTAAAGATGAAATGGGAAGAAGCAAAGCATGGGTCCATTTATGTGTTAAGTTAGTAGCTTTCAGGTAGTTATAGATAATGCTGTGCAAATCAGAATCCTAATTTTTTATTATCTTTATTTGTTTATTAGATAGAGACAGGTAGAAATTGAGAGGGAACGGGGTGAGAGGGAGAGAGTCAGAGAAGCAGCCCTGCTTCACCACTTGTGAAGCTTTCCTCTTGCAGGTGAGGACCAGGGGATCAAACCTGGATCCTTGCGCACTGTCACTCGTGCACTCAACCAGGTGTACCACCACCTGCCCCCCAGAATCCTGTTTCCAAAGCAACAGCTCTTAAAAGTAATAAATAACTTACATTTAAATCTATTTTATAGTACTACCATGAATGCACAAAGCACACAGTGTATGTGTGTATATGTAAAAAAATTATAGTGCTTATAGTCTAATCTAAGTGACAAAACTCTATCACCACAATATTCTAAGTAATCTTAATTACTGTTATAACACAAGTAATATGGATGCTTACAGTTAATGGAATTCCCCAATTATGGCTGGATATTTGGTAATGGTTACTTCTGTTTTTAAAAGACAATGAAGATAATGGTTTTGAAAATAAAATGCTATTTACTGTTTTAACAGGGTATGAATTGTATTTCAGTCCCTTAATTTTACATAACCATAGATGGTATTACAAAGTGACACAGCATATAAATAAACACTAGCAAGATTCCCACTGAATCATATAAATAAAACGAAGAATAGCAAACATGCTAGATTAAATGATATTATGTTGCTGTCATTACCACTTTGCCTATAACAATGGCATCTCTATAAAGTTTTGTTTAATAGAGTAATTATATAAGGTTGAAATATTAAATTTCAAATACTGGTAAGAGCCAGAGTGTCAAAATAAAAGCAACAATTGTGTTTTTTCTTTCATTACAAAATAATCTTAAGAGAGAATGATGCTCAGAATCAAGAGTAAATTCTGAAAACTACTTATCACCTCTATAGACACACCTTGACAGCATCTCCTAATCTCCCAAGTTACTTAGATTTTATAAATTAATAGGTCAGTAACATTGTACTAGTTATAGAATGAGACCAACTGCAATGTCCAAAAAGTTGTCTGTGACATTTTACTATTAATGGGTATTAGTTAAAATTTTTGCCTAAAGTTAGCCAAGTAATAATGCATTTTCCAATAAAAGCACATCGGTGTTATCCTTTCCATTTTTATTCAGAGCAATACTAAGTTAGACACATGAAAGGCTTAGGTTTATTCTCTAGTCTTTTCCCCCTATTTTACATAATTATTCTAGTTTAATAATAACTGCCTCCTGAAAATTTGACATGATGGAAATTACCATCTATTTAGAACAGACAATGAAAATTAACTTAGTAATTATGCACTGGTTGACAGATTCTGTAGAGAAATTTTGTCCACTTTTAATTTGGGAAAGAGCACTATATCAAACTCATGTGTTTTGTTATCATTATACAAATGGTAAGGTGAGGCTTTTGTCAATCTATAAGTAAGATTACAAAAGGTAAAGGCATTTACACTTTATGGAAATTCAAGATGGAGAGAGCAGTGTCAAAATGTTTGCTCATTAAAAAGGAGAGAAGCATACTGTAGAAAAAGTCAGTGATAGATTATGTATTTTCAATTTAAGACAATGACTATAATTAAAATTTACATTTGATTCTCAGCATACTTTCTGCATGATGAATGTGCTGGTGTTATCAGTGTAGCAGATGAAAGAAGAAAGTGGTACTTCACTACAAATCGCCTTTTCCTCTAATCTCACAAAGCCTTAAAAGCTAATTCACAGATTTTTCTTTTGTCTTCCTTTTTTCATAACATTAATGAAAAATACTAGTTCCGGTTGCTTTAAGATATTTCAAGGATTACCTTAGGCTAAAATTTGACTTAAATTGTTTTTAATTATGAATGGTAAGAATTACAACACAAAGATTGAACATACTGTAGCTTTAAGAAATTTAAAATGTGTATCTTATAGAAAACAAAGACTGGAAGTCTGATAGAGATGTATGGTTCAAATTTGCTAATAATAAAAAGTAACTAGCCATCAGCAATCAATTATTATATAAAAATTAATTGGTGTGGACGACCCCACCATGAGTCTTGGAGGCCCGCCTCACCAGAGCCCTGCCCCACTAGGGAAAGAGAGAGACAGGCTGGGAGTATGGATAGACCTATCAATGCCCATGTTCAGTGGGGAAGCAATTACAGAAGCCAGACATTCCACCTTTAGCACCCCACACTGATCCTGGGTCCATACTCCCAGAGGGATAAAGAATAGGAAAGCTATCAAGGGGGGCGATTGGACATGGAGCTCTGGGGATGGGCACTGTGTGGAAATGTACTCCTCTTATCTTACAGTCTTGACAATATTTTCATTTTATAAATAAAAATTAAAAACAAATTACTTAGTGCATAATGTATTTTTCTAAAGTTTATTTGGATTAAAAAATACAATAATAGAACACAGAATTGATGTTCTTTTGCTTAAAAAGATAGATATCATAATGGGCAGAAATACAGATGTAGCAGTATGTATACATTAAATACATAGCATGTTTAGATTATGTAGATATGTCAAACAACAGAAATCAGAAAATGGAGGAAGTTGTAGGAGAGCAGAGAAGGACTCAGTAGGAGGTAACAATGAAGGCACTAGTCTGAAAAGGGGGAGGGGCTTTTAAGTGCCATCAGTTTCACATTTTGGATGTCTGTATGCATACATATATGTGTGCAAGTTAAACCATTTTTTCCCCTGCTTCAAAATATTTCATATATATATATTTATTTATTTAGCCTTCTAGGATTTCAGGTCTGTAAGATTCCACTATAATATCAAGTAACAGATTTTTTTTTGTTTTTGTTTTTCATCATTCACTCATGGATTATATGTAGCATCAATGAAAACAGCCGCATATTCATACTCCCAGAACCATTTGTCTTCCTATTGGTTGAATTATTTTACTTTGCTTTTTAAAACCATGCTACCACTTATAGCATTTATATGCATACAATTTGTTAATTCAAATCTACTTGAAAAAAAGCACTTTAAATTATATTTCACATTCATTGAGATTTCTGTTTTGGATTATAAGGAAAAATGTTGTATTTTTCCCACACTAATTTATCCTGAAAAAAACATATGTTATATGTCAAAATAATAATTTACCTATAATTATTATAAACTGTATTAATACTTTCTGTGATACTATGCTAGGAAACTTTTGACAAGTTTAGAAAATTCATTAGTGGAGTCGGGGTGTAGCGCAGCAGGTTAAGCGCAGGTGGCGCAAAGCACAAGGACCAGCATAAGGATCCCGGTTCGAACCCCGGCTCCCCACCTGCAGGGGAGTCGCTTCACAGGCGGTGAAGCAGGTCTGCAGGTGTCTATCTTTCTCTCCTCCTCTCTGTCTTCCCCTCCTCTCTCCATTTCTCTCTGTCCTATCCAACAATGACAACAACAATAATAACTACAACAATAAAACAACAAGGGCAACAAAAGGGAATAAATAAATAAAATAAATATTTAAAAAAAAGAAAATTCATTAGTATTCTAGTTACTAAGAATACTGATAAATTAAGTAGAAATTTAAAAACTGACTTTTAAGAGTCTGTATGCTTATAGATATATGTGTGTGTTTGCATAAATGTAAATCTTCTTTAACCTGTGAACTACTGAATTGCACTAATAGTGACTTTTAAAAAATATATTAAGCTAAATAGAACAAAAAGCTACCAAATGTTTATCTGGAACCAGAAAAGACCTAGAATTGACAAAACTATACTGAGAAGAAAGAACAGAACTGGAGGCATCACACTCACAGATCACAAATTGTATTACAGGGCCACTGTAATTAAAACTGCTTGGTACTAGAACATGAATAGACACACTGGCCAGTGGGATAGAATTGAGAGCCCAGAAGCCCCACATCTGTGGACCTATGGACATCTAATCTTTGACAAATTCACTCAAACTATTAAATGGGGAAAGGAAAGTCTCTTCAACAAATGATATTGAAAAAAAAAGGGTTGAAATGTACAGAAATGTACAGAAGAATGAAACTGAGCCACAATATTTCACCAAACACAAAATCAAATTCCAAGTGGATCAAGGACTTGAATGTTAGACCAGAAACTATAAAATACTTAGAGAAAAATATTGACAGAACATTTTTCCATATAAATTTTAAAGGCATCTTCAATGACACAAATCCAATTACAAAAAAAAAAAACTAAATCAAAAAATAAACCAATGGTACTACATCAAATTAAAAAGCTTCTGCACAACAAAAGAAACCACTACCCAAACAAGGAGAACTCCCACAGAGTGGGAGAAGATCTTTACATGCCATATATCAGACAAGAGGCTAATAACCAAAACATATAAAGAGCTCACCAAACTCAGCAACAAGAAAACAAATGACCCCATCCAAAAATGGGGAGAGGATATGAACAGAATATTCTCCACAGAAGAGGTCCAAAAGATCTCTTCTCCAAAAGATGCTTCAGGTCATTGATGGTCAGAGAAATGCAAATAACAACAATGAGATACCACTTCACTCCTGTGAGAATGTCATACATCAGAAAAGGTAGTGACAAAAAATGCTGGAGGAGTTTGTGGGGACAAAGGAACACTCCTGCACTGCTGGTGGGAATGCCAATTAGTCCAATCCCTGTGGAGAGCAGTCTGGAGAACTCTCACAAGGCTAGAAGCGACCCTGCAATTCCTCTTCTGGGGATATATCCTAAGGGACCTAACATACCCATCCCAAAAGTTTTGTGTATACCTATATTCATGACAGCACAATTTGAACAGCCAAAACCTGGAAGCAACCCAGGTGTCCAACAACAAATGAGTGGCTGAGAAAATTGTAGGATGTCTACACAATGGAATACTACTCAACTATTAAAAATGGTGATTTCACATTCTTCACCCCATCTTGGATGGAGTTTGAAGGAATCATGTTAAGTGAGATAAGTCAGAAACAAAAGGTTGAATGTGGGATGATCTCACTCATAGGCAAAAATTAAAAAAAAAAAAAAACAGGATCAGAAGAGAAAACACTAAGCAGAATTTGGACTGGAGCTGGTGTATTGCACCAAAGTAAAAGACTCTGAGGTAGGGGTAGAGTTCAGGTCCTGGAACATGATGGCAGAGGAAGATCTTGGGGGTTGAACTGATATGTGGAAAACTGGGAAATGGTATGCATGCACAAACTTTTGTATTTTACTCTCAATTATAAACAAGTAATCCCCAATAAAGAAATTAAAATAAATGATCTGTATGCAAATGTAAAAATATATTAAATTGTCATAGCATTATACCAATATACTTTAGTCAATTCCAGGTTACTGCTTTTTTCTAACCCACTGGATTATAATTCCTATAGAATGCTTTTAATTATCACTAACAAAGAAGAAATGTATATTACTAACAAAATGCTAATAAATTATTTTGATCAATTTATTTACTTTTCATGTGTCATCTTTGTATACTTAACATCACCAATATAAATAAATTATGTTCCCTCTATTGCAATTACCTGTGTTCAATGAATATATTGTTTTTGAATGGAATATAGATTACTTAGAAGACAATATATGAACATTGTGTGTTTGAATCACATGTTTACAGTACTTATGCTTTTGCAGTTATTAAGACATCATAATTTTATAATCTATTGCTTATTCATCTTTCACAGTTTAATCAATTTAATTTCAGTTTTGAAATTTATTAAAATAATATTACATTTACTTATTTTATGTAATTTTCAGCATGAGTTTTAATCATTATTCATTTGAAATTTCAACTGTTAAACCAAATTGGCAAAAATATGTCTATTTAATTAGTCTCTTAAATAAAATACTTTGCTTTATTTTTTCAAAGTTGTGACTTTTATTTACCATTTATCTATAGTTACTTTACTATTATTGCATTTAGTTCCTCATTTTCTAGTATGTTTACCTGAATGTTAAATTTTAGTTCCAATGACTCCACTGCCTCCCCAAAAATATATATAGTATACTTAAATATATATTATCTCATATATTTATATATTGATTACATATATTACATAAATTTATATAATATATTATATTAGTATTATTATTGATAATGCTCTGTCAAAGTAGTACTTATTAATATGTGTTTTAACTTTAGGGACTATTTTATATATTTTGTGTAATTTCTTCTTTTAGATTATTTCACAATTGTTTTTAATTGTTTTAAAAATTAGAATTTCAATATGAATAAAGGTATAAATATGCATAGCATGCCACCATAAGATAGTAATATATTAAATATATAAGATATATTTTAATTTTATGATTTTGCTAACTGGAAAAACAAAAAAGTAGTATTAAAACAGCAAATGTAGAATTGTTATCATACTGGAAAAATACAATTGAAACAAAAATAGTACATTCAACTCTAAATTTTAAACAACAGCTTACATGTGTAGAGTAACAAAACATGAAATGAATTTGGACTGGGTGTGACATACTACACCAAAACAAGGTACTCTGGAAGAGAAAGGATTAGAAAGCGGTGGAGAGGTTATTGGGGTTCTGGTTCATGATGAATAAGGACCCAAGGTGGGTATAGAAATGTTTCATAGAGGCCTTCATGAAAAGACGAGAAATTGTACCCATGTGGCAACCATTATATTATAAATAGCTATCCCTATCAATAATATGATTCAGGAAAAAAATCATGATTACATGCAAGTCTTTGGAAAGAAAATTATTTCAGGGGCCAGGCAGTGGCACACCCTGTTGAGCACAAATGTCACCATGTTCAAGGATCCAGGTTAAAGCACCTATTCCCTACCTGCATCAGGGAAACTTTACATGTGGTGATGCAATGCCTCAGGTGTCTTGCTTTCCTTGCTATCCCTTTTCCCTATCAATTTTTCTCCATCCTATCAAATAAAAATAATTAATAAAATGAAATGTTATTCAAATATGCACAAAGTCATCTTTAACAACAACCAAAACCAAGACAAAATTTACATATACCAAGGTCAAATTTTTCTTATAACTAATAAGAAAATATATATAATATATATATTTATATATATTTCATAACTAATAAGAAAATATATATAATATATATTTAAGAAAAAATATATAAAGCCTTTCACTTAGTGTAATCTACTGTTCAAATAGCCCTCTAGTAGACAGGTATTGTGAAAAGACTCTTTTTTTCTTCCCCTCCTTTATGTAGAATTTATTTGCTTAATCCCTTTGATGTTTTTTTCAGAACAATCAGTATTTTCTTTCAGTTTTCCACTCACTTTTCTTATTTGTATTTTCTCCATTAGAAAGTGGCAGATTGGTGGTCCAGGAGGTGGCGCAGTGGATATCGCATCAGACTCTTAATCATGAGGTCCTGAGTTCAATGCCCAGCAGCACATGTACCAGAGTTATGTCTGATTCTCTCTCTCTCTCTCCTCCTATGTTTCTCACAAATAAATAAATAAATAAATAAATAAATAAATTAAATCTTTAAAAAAATAGAAAGTGCCAGATCATAAAAGACAATGTCTTATACCTAATACATTATTTTGTAATGTAAATAGAAGTCATCTTGGGACTAAGAAAAATATTTATTTTTGAAGTCCTAGTAAGGTCCTCTATAGAGCCTATATTTCTCCCAACCCTGGAACTTCTGAGGTGGGGCTCACTTCCCTGCATGCTTCTCTCAAGTCATACCAAATGATATTGCATCCGCTGATTCCAACCTAATCAATGCAACGAGTACCATCTCAGCTTGCTTCACCTCAGACTGTATACAGAGACTTCAGGCATGGATTGCCAACCCTTCATCCTCTTCACTAGGGTGAAACCTAGGGTGAAACTAGGGTGGATCAACAACAGTAGAGAATGTTCCATCCTCCAAAGAGAGGATGGTCAACATACTCTATGCTACACCTGATGAAGATGGGTCGATACTGGGGCAGCATGGAATTTCCTACTCATGACCATACAATGTGAGTTCAGATCTACAGGGATGCAGACATCACACAGACTCCTAAGCTAATTATGGGCCCCAGATCACATCAATTGATGGGGTTTACAGTCAACAATATTTATTCCCCTTTCCCATATTAGGGAGCTACTCTCTTCCCTGATCCAGTTTTCTGGTCCTTTTTCCAGCCATGACATCATCTCCCCAGACAATAACTTGGATCCCCTGGCATATCAGAATTCAGGCTCAGGGGCAAAAATAAAAAGGAAACAAACAAACAAAAAGCTAGTACAGCCATAGACCTTTTTAATATAACTAAAATATGCCTACTAGCTATCTACAAAATGGAGCCCCCCCCCCAAGTCTTCATCTGCACTATTCCATCCCTTAGGTCCATGGTTGGTCAACAATTTGTTTGGCTTTGTATGTTAACTATCTTGTCAACCACCAGGTTCCTGATGATAGAATGATGCTGACCAGACTTCCCTGAACAGACAACCCCACCAATGTGTCTTGGAGCTCTGATTCCCCAAAGCCCTTCTTCACTAGGGAAAGAGAGACAGGCTGGGAGTATGGATCGACCTGTCAATGCCCATGTTTAGTGGGGAAGCAATTATAGAAGCCAGACCTTCCACCTTCTGCATCCCACAATGATCTTGGGTCCATATTTCCAGAGGGTTAAAGAATAGGAAAGCTATCAGGGGAGGGGATGGGATACGGAGTTCTGGTGGTGGGAATTGTGCAAAGTTGTACCCCTCTTATCCTATGGTTTTTTTCAGTTTCCTTTTTATAAATAAAAAATAAAAAAAGAAATACCAATTTAAATAAAAAATATATAACCCTCTTTCCACCTTAACAGTATTTATGTACTTTTCTCATATTTGGCAGCTTCTCTCTTCCCTTATCTAAGTCTCTATATCTATCTTCAATTCTGACAACATCTTCCCAGACAATACTCCTAGCCCACTTACATGTTAGCTGTTGGGCTCAGTCAAAAATTAGTAGTCATAGGACCCTTAGAATATACCTAAAATAGACTTCCTACCTAGCTGTTTCCAACAGGAAGACCTCAAATTTTATCTGTTATACTTTTACCATTAGTTTCCTGATTATTAAACAAATTGTTCTGCTTCATGTCTTAATGCTTTTCAGCCACAAAGTCACAGATGCTACCAACCCACCAAACTGATTTCCTTGGGCATACATCCTCATTAAGGTGTCATGGATCCCCACCTCCCAAGAGCCCTCCCCCACTAGGGAAAGATAGAAACAGGCTGAGGGTATGGAGCGACCTGTCAACACCCATGCCCAGTGGAGAAACAATTACAGAAGCCAAGCCTTCCACACTCAGCTCCCCATAAAGATCTTTGGTGCATATTCCCATATGGATAAAAAATAGGGAAACTTCCAATGGAGGGGAGGGGATATGGAACTCTGGTGGTGAAAACTGTATAGATTGTTCCCTCCTATACAGCAATATTGTCAATCATTATTAAATAACTAATAAAATAAAAGAAAAAAGAACTGGGGACTTCAAAGTCTCAGGCATGAAAGCCTTTTGCATAACTTGTTATCTCCCTATCCCAATATAGTACTCTTCTTATATATGGTAACTGTGTAGCAAAGAGTAGGACCTTAATCTGACTCTGAAAATCTAATGAATAAAACACAAGGAAAATAGCAAAACTTAAGAAAGCCATACACTATAGCCTTCATATTAACTCTCTTATGCTTTTTTATGTATTTTATTTATGGTAACATGTGCACTTAATAGTATATGCTACCACTGGTCCCTCTAACTCCATGCTTCCACTAAGTCATTCTGTAAGTACCTACAGGAAAAATAAATTTATATATGATCTCCTAAATTGGGGATTTTCTAATATTTCAAGCTCTATTATGCAGGAAAGACTAAGTAAATAAACAAAAAAGAAAGAAAGAAAAGAAAACCACAGTGGATTATCAAAGAGCTAAAGATTTAGAAGAAAAATATTACAGAAAAAGAAAATATGAAACACATTTAACACAGTATATAAAACTACATATCAGGGAGTTGGGTGGTAGTGCAGCAGGTTAAGTGTACCTGGCAGGAAGTACAAGGAACTGAGTAAGGATCCTGGTTCAAGTCCCTGGCTCCCCACCTGCAGGGAAGTCCCTTTACAGGCAGTGAAGCAGGTCTGCAGGTTTTTATCTTTCTCTTCCCCTCCTCTCTTCATTTCTTTTCTTTTTTAAAATTTTATTTATTTATTTATTCCCTTTTATTCCCTTTGTTATTTTATTGTTGTAGTTATTATTGATGTCATTATTGTTCAATAGGAGAGAAATCGAGAGAGGAGGGGAAGACAGAGAGGGGGAGAGAAAAATAGACACCTGAAGACCTGCTTTATCGCCTTTGACACGATTCCCCAGAAGGTGGGGAGCCAGGGGCTAGAACCCAGATTCTTACGTGGGTCTTTGATCTTTGCGCCACCTGTGCTTTACCCGCTGCACTACCACCCGACTCCCCATTTATTTAATTATTTAATTATCTATTTTTTAATTTATAAAAAGGAAACATTGACAAAACCCTAGGATAAAAGGGGTACAACTCCAAACATTTCCATCATCAGAATTCCATATCCCATCCCCTCCCCTGATAGCTTTCCTATTTTTTATCCCCCTGGGAGTATGGACCCTGGGTCATTATGGGATGCAGAAGGTGGAAGGTCTGGCTTCTGTAATTGTTTCCCAGCTGAACATGGGTGGTAAAAGCCCTATCTATACTCCCAGCCTGTCTCTCTCTTTCTCTAGTGGAGTGGGGCTCTGGGGAAGCATGGCTCCAGGACACATTGGTGGAGTTGTCTGTCCAGGGAAGTCTAGTCAGCATCATGCTAGCATCCTGGAACCTGGTGGCTAAAAAGAGAGTTAACATATAAAGCCAAACAAGTTGTTGACTAATCATGAACCTAAAGGCTGAAATAGTGCAGATGAAGAGTTGGGGGGGGGGGTCCGTCTCTGTTTTGTAGAAAGCTAGCTAGTAGGCATATTGTAGTCATATTCCAAAGGGCCTGTGACTATACTATTCTTTTTTATTTTTTTTCCTGGAGCCTGAAATCTGATATGCAGGTGGATCCCAATTATTGTCTGGGGAGATGATGCCATGGCTAGAAAAAGAATCAGAAAGCTGGATCAGGGAAGAGAGTAGCTCCAAATATGGGAAAAGTGTATAAATATTGTTGACTATTAGCTCCATCAATTTGATCTAAGACCCATCCATATTCAGCTTAAGAGCCTATGAGACATCTGCACCCCTATAGATCTGAACTTGCATTCTGTGGTCATGAGTAGAAATGTTCCAAGCTATGCCAATATCAGGACCCATCTTCCTCAGGTGGATCATAGGTGGATCATATGTTATCCAGCCTCCCTTCAGAGGAGGGAACGTTCTCTACCATTGTTGATCCAGGTTGAGGGCTAGGTCCTATGGGGGGCCCACAAAAGGAGTCTATTGTGTTGTTCCTGATATAGATTACTGGTAACATTGGGGAGAGGTGTTTATTTGAGGTCTAGGTCCATCATGTCTTTTTGCGAATCTCAGGACTCCCCAACTAGGGCCACAGCTGATGGGGTAGCCTTACAGTGACTAAAGAGTCATTGTTATAGTCTCTTGCCCTTGTTCGGCTTTTTCAGTCCTTGCTTTGATAAGGTTAGCTTTGAAGTGAGTGAGGGAAGTGTAACAGGAAGTAGGTGAGGAGAGTATGTAAGTCTAATTAGACACTATTTCCTTAGGAACTTTATACTGACTCACTACAGACTATTGTGTATTTTTGCTTTCAGGTATATATTTTGCTCTAATTTTGGATACATGTGAACATATGCTCTATCTCATGAGACCTGGTCTATATCTAGGTTTTGGAACTTTGTTAGGAAGTTAACCATCTGGAATGGAATTAGAGAATTCTTGAGAGGAAAGGTCTCACTCGTGTAATGAGGCTGAAGGGTTGACACATCTCTAGACACAGTCTGAATTGAAGCATAATGAGGTCATACTTGTTGTATTGATTGGGTTGGGATCATTAGATGTAACTTTGTCCTATCTAACAATGACAACATCATCAACAACAACAACAATAATAACAACAACAACAATAAATAAGCAAGGGCAACAAAATGGAAAATAAATTTAAAAATTTTTAAGTAAATTGCATATTATTTCATAATAATCCTAATATTTAGAAAATTATTTATGCTATAGAAGATAAGAAGCAATGAATCACAAATGTAATTTGACATAAGAATAAAAAGGAGCTGATTAGGAAAACATAAATATATTGCTGAAAGTGAACTGCCCATCTGCGGTTTATGTCCATCACTAGAAGATGCTTCTTTGCCTATGGTCTCCTACACCTAATCTAAGCCATTTTAACTTTTGAGAATACCATTTATTTATTTATTCTGCAGAACCAAGCTTGGGGCTCATGAATGTGTGATTTCACTGCTTTGGGGCTTTTTCATTCAGATAGAGAAAAAAAGAGATAGAGCCAATGAAAGATGGAAAGACACTATAGTACAAGAATTTAACTTGGTGCCAAGGCCTACAGAAAGCATTCTACCCATAAGCCATCTTCCAATCCCTTGAAAGAACCTTTTATAGAACACCTTTTAAAAATAAATCATAGCTTTGGAGTCAATTTATATAAATAGACTGCTGAATATTGCATTTTCCTACCAGGACTCTTTGATACCTTTGTTTTTCTATTTTGTTTACTGATTGACTCTCTTTTCTTCCCTTTTATTTCCTCTTTTCTCTTTTTTATGTCATCAGCAGGGCTTTATCACTATGAAATGACTTTTTCAGACAGATACAGAGATAAAGAGACAGGAGAGAGAGATAGCGATAGAGCTAGAAATAGAGATAGAGATAGAGATGAGAGAGAGAGAGAGAGAGAAAGAGAGAGAGACTGAGACTACTGGGCAGGAAACTAGACTGACCATATGACAAAGTGGTACATTTTCTAAGTGAGCTACATTGCTGGTCCACAACTGGTTCTTCACTTTTTTTGAAGGGAGCAGGATTCACTTCTCCATACATGTTTATTAGATAGAATGAGAGACACAGAAAGAGAGAGAAAGAGAAAGAGAGAGAGAGAGACTATGTCACTGATTCTTCCCTCACTGCTGAAGGTATTAGGGGTTTTAATCTGCGTTGCACACATGACAAAACTTTATAATTTTTTAATAATGCTACTTCTACATTATTTACATTTGTACTATCAAATGAGGCTAATTAAATAATGTTTTGTATATATATATTTAATTTTTAAAGGAAATGTAAGCAAGGAGTGGGAATGGAATGCTACTGGGACATTGTCTTTCATGACTCAGAGACCATATGGCATATGCCAAAATAATAAATTATCTATATTTATTATAAAGAAAAAGTACACTAGAAACCTCAAAGTCTCTGTCATTAATTTACTTTATATTTTTTTGCAAGTCTATCAGTATTTCTGGTTATCAGTTATCCTAGTTATACAATAATGATACAAAGCAGCTTACATCAAGTTCGATGCATTTAGTCTGACAGTGGTACAATTTGATAAAATTGTCTCTTACTGATTAGTTCCCGTCTCTGAAAACTTCTTTTTTTTCCAATTTGAAATTCTTTGAATAAATCACATTACAGCAAAATCAGTAGATACCAATTTTTAGTAAAGACTGCTCAGAAAGATGCTGGTGCATTAGCATTATAAACACCCCCAAATTCTAATAAATATGCAGCACAGTACAGATGTACAAATTCATTTTTAGATAAACTTAAAAAAAGAACTTTAAGGAAGTAATAGTCACTATTTATTATGCTTTTAAATTGTAATGTTAAGGGAAGTCATTATTTTTTCCCCAGTACTAGTGAAAGCTCACATCTGGATTTTGAATACTATGTTTTTCTCTACAAGCCTAAAGCTATAATAATTCACTACAGTAATATCACACCTGTGAATAATGCATATGAATTATAAAAGCAAATCATGACTAATTTTTTTATCTCTTCAGAATAATTCATTGGCAATTTCATCTTATGTGATAGAGAATGAGATTGCAATGAATAAAATTTTTGGAGTGGAAAAAGTTTATAGTGTTATACAAATATGTCTTAATATATGCTTGATCTAAGTGATAGACATGAATCTATATTACTACTTTCAAATTTATTTATATCATAGCTGGCTAGAGACATAAGCAAACTAACTTTGGTCTCTTTTCTTCATTTTTTATTATAGGTTTCAGTTTCATAGATTTCTTTATGTGTGTAAAAGTTAGTTCTATTATATTTAAATACTAGTAGATTGTTAAAACAAAATATACCCAGGTATTCAAAGATCCATACAAGTTATAACTGTTTCCATATTTAATAATTATTATGATAGCATATAAAATTAATGTCTTCACACTGTAGTTTCTAATTCTTTCTAAAACTTTTTATATTTATTTTTCCTTTTGTTGTCCTTGTTTTAGTCATTATTGTTGTTATTGATCTCGTCGTTGCTAGATAGGACAGACAGAAATGGTGAGAGGAGGGGGGAAGACAGAGAGCGGGAGAGAAAGATAGACACCTACAGACCTGATTCACCGCTTGTGAAGCTGCAGATGTGGAGCTGGGGGCTTGAACCAGGATCCTTACTCCAGTCCTTGCTTTGTGCCACATGCGCTTAACCCACTGCACTACCGCCCGATTCCTCATAGTTTTTAATTCTTACAAAACTATATGAGTTCTGTATTTATATACAGCATAAGTAAAATACTCATCTCGTCTAAGGATATAATAAAAGTAAGCTGTGGTATGAATTTGGATTATATATGTATTTTTTGCTTTCAATGTTATCAGCCATCTGTTCATATTATCTTTATATTTAGTCAAATAGGAGATCAT
The DNA here is from genome assembly GCF_950295315.1 of Erinaceus europaeus. Lineage (NCBI taxonomy): Eukaryota > Metazoa > Chordata > Mammalia > Eulipotyphla > Erinaceidae > Erinaceus > Erinaceus europaeus. The sequence continues at coordinate 136,047,960 of NC_080164.1, forward strand.
AGGTGATATATAATATTAATATAATTATGCATGTTATACACTATTTGCATCTTACCTTTTTATAAAATGCAAAGGTTAGAAATATTAAGTTATTATACAATTAAATTAATTGTTTTTAGTGTATTAGTTCCACACATTTATCAACTCCACAGATAAATACTAAAACTTATCAACTCCACAGATTATTTAGAAATAATCTACCCTTGGCCAAGTATAGAACACATTGGTTCACACTGAATTCTTATTAACTGTGCATTTCCCAAAGAGTTCAAAGAAGTACATCTGATATACTGAACATAAACCTGAATTTGGACCTAATGTTAGGAATGTAGACACACAAAATTCAGACAATTTGGATATAAATCAGTAACAAGAGGGCCAGCAGAATAGCTCAATTGCATAGTGTGCTGTTTGCCACATGCACAACCCAGGTCCAAGTCCAAACTTTATGAATTGGAGGAAGTTTCAGTGTTGTGGTCTTGCTCTCTCTCTACCTCTGCCTCTCTCTGTCTCTCTCCTTTTCTCTACATCTTTCTCCCTCTCTCTACCTCTCTGTATCTAAACATAAAATGATGACCAGATGTTGTTTTTCTTTTTATTGTTGGCACTTCTCTACTACAAGATGACTTTCAAACAAGAAGAAACAGAGAGAAGGATATCATAGCACTAAAACTTCTCCTAGTGAACTGCCAATAATAAGGGAGTCACACTAACCAGATGTGCTACCAGCCCAATGATCAGATGCTTTTTACAATAACAAAGAATGTGGCTCAAGATTTCTGAAAAAAACAAAATTTATATCTTCTGAATATTCACTAAAGTTATTAGCTAATTGATTTTTTAATTTATAGCTAGTAAGAAAAAAGAACTATGCAGGTAAATACACACATATAAAACTGATTCAGTAGCAATCAAATACAGAATTAGAAGTTTTCTAATAAAACTGAGGCAACAGTATATGTAACTTTAACTCTATTCAGAGCTAGAAAATTTTAAAGACGTTATTAAGTATTTAATTTACATGACAGTTTTTAAAGCCACAGGAATATAACACTAGAATTTATCACGAAAATAAAATTAAATGTAATAGCAGCACATGAATGTTTGCATCAACTTTATTCATAATTTGGATGTGACCAATAGATGCAATAGTAGGAGAGTGGATAAATGAGCATTGGTATACGAAGACAAACAAATTGGTCCGTGCTCAACAGAAAGGAGTTAATCAAACCGTGAGGAGACACAGAGGAACTTGGAGTATGTGTTAAATGAAGGAAAGTAATCTGAAGACATTCTGGAAAAGGTAAGACTGTGGAGACAATAGAAAGACTAGGGATTGAGGTGGAGGTGAATAAATAGAAGAAAACAGTTTTTTTTTAACAGCAGTGGAAATAGTGTGTAACTATGACAATGGTAATATCTTCAGACATTTATCAAAATTACAGAATACACAATATTGAAACTCAATTGTAGGGGAGTTGGGAGGTAGCACAACGGATTAAGCACACGTGGCACAAAGCGCAAGGACCGGCATGAGGATCCCTGATCGATCCCCTGGCTCCCCACATACAGGGGAGTCGCTTCACAGGTGGTGAAGCAGGTCTGTAGGGTCTGTCTTTCTCTCCCCCTCTCTGTCTTCCCCTCCTCTCTTCATTTCTCTGTCCTGTCCAACAATGACTACATCAACAGCAACAATAATTACAACAATAAAAACAAGAGCAGCAAAATGGAAATAATTAAATATAAAAAAAACCCTCAATTGTAGTGTACACCATGGACCTATGAGTTATTATGATGCATCATTGCAGACACTTTGTGACAAAAACCTAGGTGAGGTATGTTGAAAAGAAGGGGTACTCTGCTTGTCAAGAAGGAAATTGCTTTGTCTTCATTTCAATTTTACTGTGAATCTAAAAGTATTAATTTAAAAAGGCTTAGTAAAAATGATCTTTACCTGTGACATATTAACCTATATTTAAAACACAATTTCATAGCGGTAATCATAGGCATGATGTAATGGAACCATTTATAACATAAAATATTGAAAGTTTACAAACAAAAATACTTTAAGATGTTATTTCTTTGATATAATTGATTTAACAAAATTAAAAGTCAAAGAGAATGCCTTAATTACATATTCAGTTCCAAACCAGGTTAATGAGGTAACTTAAATATGTTTGTTCAGGTAACATGGTACAAAGGTACAATGGTGATTTTTGTACAGATTACATAGTTTTGCATAGTTTCACAGAATTCTCTATTCCTCCTCCCTCACTTGCCTAACCAGATTTAATGAATATTTTCTGTAACAATCAAGAAAACGTAAAGAAGAGAAGAATAAAACTTTATGAATGGAATGAAGTTCCCATTAACTATGCCATTATGTAAAGCCATTAAGGGTATCATTGTGGACCTTCATCTACTTTAGTATAGACTATTCTGTAGGAGAACTGGACTACATAAAATAAAATGAAGAAGTAGAATGGTAACTAGAAAACAGTACTTAATAGAGGGGAGAATATATATTTTCTTAATATAAGCCATGTGTGTGTGTGTGTGTGTGTGTATTCTTTAGATATTTTGGTCACTAGCTCTTTTTATATATTTTTACTGGGGGGAGTAATAATTTATAGTAAATGCAGTTGTTGATACATGTGTAAAATTTATCAGTGTTCTATAAAACACTCCAGAAAATGTTAAAGATAACAGAGATTGGATAAATCATCAAGGAAGTCTGGAAAAAGGCATGGAAGGATGAAATCAGAGTTCACACAAATGCTTTAGCTTGGACAGGAGGACTGTTGTGGGTTTTTTTTTTTTTTTTTTTTAAGATGAGTGCTTCTTTTCCTTTCTTTTCTTTTCTTTCTTTCTTTCTTTCTTTTTTTTTTTTTTTTGCCTCCAGCATTATCGCTGGGGCTTGGTGTCTACACCATGAATTCACTGCTCCTGGTGGCTACTGTTTTCCCTTTTGTTGCCCTTGTTGTTGTAGTTAATGTTATTGTTGTTATAGCTATTATTGTTGTTGGGTAGGACACAGAGAAATTGAGAGAGGAAGGGAAGACAGAAAGATAGACACCTGCAGTCCTGCTTCACTGCTTGCAAAGCGACACCGCCCACGTCCCCCCCCCCCCACACACACACACCACAGGTGGGGAGCTGGGGTCTCAAACCGGGATATGCAGGTCCTTGTGTTTTGAACCATGTGCACTTATCCTGCTGCCATACCACCAGCCCCGTGGGAGGTTTCAAAGGTAGAAACAACTGAGAAAAGTTTATAACTGAAGATCAGGAAGTGAAAGGAATTCAGTCTTCAGTCACATGTTGTTTTTAGAGGAGTCACTCGACTATAATGAAGGGACTAATTGGATATATAGAGAAATTTATGAGCCTGGATAATGGAGTCCATAAGATTTTCTATACTCATTTAACATGAAGGTTTATAGTAAAGAACATTTAGATATACATCCAATAAATCTTCTTTGAGATGACCTATTATGTCTCATTACATATTTGACTTAAATTATTATATTTCTATCTGTACTTTCCATATTATTTTTTGCAATTATTTTTGGTTTAATGCATGTTTTAAGTGTGCCCAGTGCTCACAAAACAGTGTATAGTAGTATGTTTTTTCAAATAATGAAAATATCTCTGAATGTCACTACTGTAACATAAGCAAATTCCACTACATTACTTATTTTTTGACATAGTACATATGGTGTGAGAAGCATACAATATAATGGTTTGGACAGTATTTTTTTTTGTAAAGCATGCAAAATAGATTTACAATGTGCATCACTGTAGAAATTACAGTTTGTTTAATTTCAGGCTTGTATACTGTTTGCAGTGCTATTTTAATGAAAACTATGACTCTGGCACTGCTTTCAAAGACAGCTACTTTTTTTTTGGTGCAGAAAGAAGAGTTGATGGATACTCTTAAAAAGTTATTTTCAGAAGAAATCTGATACTTCAACAAAAATAAAGATCTGTAAAAAATAAACTGCCTTTATATTGATACAATAAAATATCTGAAATGATACATTCCAAAGAACATATCCCATGTTTACTATCAATTTAAAACAAAAATTAGATTGAAACTGTTGAGTAAAGAAGTGAAATAATTCAAAACATGGCAGAATAGGTCATACTGGTTGCCTGCTTTGCCTGTTTTCTCTCTACTTCTTTATCTACAGAAACCTGCTTATTTTTTCACTCCATGCTTCTTTATTACATAGTCCTGATACTCAGCCTAAGATTCTTCCATAATCAACACCTGAAGTGTCTCTGACTGATGTGCAAGCAAGTATTCCTCTCATCAGTGATTAGTTTGAGATGGACATGTGATCAAAAACAATAAATTCAAAGCAATTATTCCCCAAGAAATATTGCAAACTCTTTGTTTTTATTGTTTCAGAAAATGAAGTATGTTTTACCTTACAATAAAGAGCAAACTTTCTGCAACCATCTTAACATTTTGAAGGCAGTTTGATTTAAATTCCTGATGATATGAAGCCAAGTATATTCCCTCTGATGTGAAATCAGCCAACTAACAAAAAAACACAAATATTATATTTAAAGGCAATGTGCAGTAAGTCTTTTCTTCTACTACAATCTGTTATCTAATGAGTGGTATTATATGTAATTTATTCATGTTAAAACTACGTAACACAACATGAACAACTTTCATTACAACATGGTGAATTAAATCAAGTCTTTGGGACTATTTACAGACTAAACAAGGTTTATCTGATATACCATCTAGTCTAATTGAATGAAATAAAATTAGAAGGCCTGAGAGAAGTCTTGATGAAGCAGAACGGGATATAAACATAAATAGATGAAAATAGTACCTGAAGGCAATGTATCTTTTTCCACAAACAAAATCAAAACATAGCATATATTTTCTTCATTTTAGGTGAAGAAAATCAGCTTCACATATCTATATAGTAGGCTAAAAAGCAAACTAGAAAAGTAAACAAGACAATTCTAGAACTTCTTTTAACAATATTTAATCATTTATTTTAAAGGCTTAAAGTACAGGTGTTGATACATGGGTACAATTCATACCTCTCAGTGATATGTGTCTGTAAAATGCTGTCTCCCCCAATTTAACGTCCTTTTCCTCCATCGTGCACCAGATCCCCAGTGTCCCTCCCTGCACAGATGTTATGCTTCAGCAAAAAAGATAATGAAGACACTTGGACACAGTACATCTTTCTAGGTCTTTATTTATTGATCTTAAGTGTTCAGTATTCATTTTACCTCAATTCATTAAAAAATCCTGGAATTATCAACAACCAAAATTCCACTTATATATTTCATGGAAGTGCCAGTTGACTATTTCTTGTTCAGACTTTGGTTCATGCATGTAGTAGATGCTTCACAAGACAATAGAGGCATGACGTATAACTACATTTTCTCGTAAAATTCATGAATTTGACAAGTATGTTATTCCAGAGATAGGAGTTTTAATATTTATATTTTTTCTTCCTTTTTTTTATTTAAGAAAGGATTAATTAACAAAACCATAGGGTAGGAGGGGTACAATTCCATACAATGCCCACCACCCAATCTCCATTTCCCACCCCCTCCCCTGATAGTTTTCCGATTCTCTATCCCTCTGGGAGCATGGACCCAGGGTCATTGTGGGTTGTAGAAGGTAGAAGGTCTGGCTTCTGTAATTGCTTCCCCGCTGAACATGGGCGTTGACTGGTCGGTCCATACTCCCAGTGTGCCTCTCTCTTTCCCTAGTAGGGTGGGTCTTTCAGGAAGCTGAGCTCCAGGACACATTGGTGGGGTCTTCAGACCAGGGAAGCCTGGCCGGCATCATGATGACGTCTGGAACCTGGTGACTGAAAAGAGAGTTAACATAAGAAGCCAAAAAAATTGTTGAGCAATCATAGACCCAAAGCTTGGAATAGTGGAGAGGAAATGTTAAGGGGGTACTCACTGCAAACTATAGTGCACTTCTGCTTTCAGGCATATATTTTGTAGTAGTTTACGGATACATGTGGACATATGCTCTCTCTCACAGAAACTGGTGTATATCTAGGTTTGGGGACTTTATTAGAAAGTGAACCACCTGAGATGAAATTAGAGTATACTGTGAAAGGAAAGGTCTCACCTGAGTAATGAAGTTGAAGGGTTGTCTTTCCACACGTGAAGTCTCTGGACACAGTCTGAAGTGAAGTATGTTGAGGTGGCAATCGTTGTGTTGTTTAGGTTGTGATCGGCAGAAGCAATATTATTTGATATGGATTGGGAGAGGCATACGGGAAAGTGGGCACTATCCACGGGTTCCAGGACTGGGGGAAATAGAGGCTCTATAATGGAGATGTGAGGTTCCTGCTGTCTTAGGGTTCAAAAAGACAACTGATAGTTAATGTTATCATCACATTATTTGGTAATTGGGTTAACTTTGAAAAGTCCTTTTGTTAGGGTTTGCTGTACAGTACCCAGAATCTTGTATATAGCTGTGCTATTGGTTGCTTCTGATCTACTAGGTCTAGGCTTTTGAGAGAGTCTGCATATCAATTACACAGCCTATATATTGAAAAGATTCAGTTCTGTTTTGAAAAACTTCGAGACATACAATTAATTTTACCCCTCTCATATTAATTAACTAGTGATTTATATGACAACATTTTACTAGGAGAGTGCATAAATACCATTCCCACGACTAAAAGACAGTGACCCATCCCTCCCACCCACTCCCACACCCCACTGTCCCAGGAAGCTGCATGTCTACTCCTCACCACAGGGTTTTTACTTTGGTGCGCTACTTACAATTTGGTCAGGTCCTTTTAGTTTCCCTTTCAGATCTTCTTACTCAGCTTCTGTTGATGAGTGGGGTCATCCCATACTCATCTTTATCTTTCTGACTTAGCTCACTTAACATAATTCCTTCTAGCTCTGTCCAAGATGGGTCAGAGAAGGTGGGTTCATTGTTTTTGATAGCTGCATAGTATTCCATTGTGTATATATACCACAGCTTTCTCAGCCACTCATCTGTTGTTGGGCACCTGGGTTGCTTCCAGGTTTTAGCTATTATGAATTGTGCTGCTATGAATATAGGAGTTCACACCTCTTTTTGGTTGGGTGTTATGGAGTCCTTGGGGTATAACTCCAGGAAACGAATTACTGGATCATATGGAAGGTCCATGTCTAGTCTTGTGAGACTTTTCCAGACTGTTCTCCACAGAAGCTGGGCCAATTTACATTCCCACCAGCAATGTAAAAGGCTTCCTCTGTCCCGACGTCCTCTCCAGCATTTGTTGCTGCTGTCCTTTTTGATGTATGCCATTCTTACAGGAGTGAGGTGGTATCTTAGTGTTGTCTTAATTGGCATTTCTCTGACAATCAGTGACCTAGAGCAGTTTTTCACATGTTTGATAGCCTTTTGGATCTCCTCTGCAGTGAATGTTTTGTTCATATCCTCTGCCCATTTTTGGATGGGGTCATTTGCTTTTTTGGTGCTAAGTTTGCTGAGCTCTTTATATATTTTGGTGATTAGTTTCTTGTCTGATGTATGCCATGTGAAGATCTTCTCCCATTCTGTGAGGGATCTCTTTGTTTGTTTAATAGTTTCTTTGGATGTGCAGAAGCTTTTCAATTTGATGTGGTCCCATTGGTTTGTTTCTGCTTTAGTCTTCCTTGGAATTGGGTTTGATTCATCAAAGATATCCTTGAGGTGTATGTGGGAAAGTGTTTTACCAATGTTTTCCTCTAAGTATTTGATTGTTTCTGGTCTGACATCTAGGTCTTTGATCCATTTGGAGTTGATTGTTGTTTCTGGTGAGATAAAGTGGTTCCATTTCATTCTTCTGCATGTTACAACACAGTTTTCCTGGCACCATTTGTTGAAGAGAGCCTCCTTCTTCCATTTAATCCTTTGGGCCGCCTTATCAAAGATTAGATGTCCATAGGTGTGGGGATTTATTTCGGGGCTTTCAATTCTGTTCCACTAGTCTATGTGCCTATTTTTGTTCCAGTACCATGCTGTTTTGATGATGATGGCTTTACAATATAGTTTAAGGTATCTGGGAGTGTGATGCCTCCATTTCTGTTTCTTTTCCTTAAGATGGTCTTGGCAATTCTAGGTGTTTTCTGGTTCCAGATAAATGAATGTAGTGTTTGTTCTATTCTCTTAAAGAAGCTTGGTGGAATTTTGATGGGTATTGCATTAAATTTGTATATGGCTCTGGGGAGAATATCCATTTGGATGATATTTATTCTTCCAATCCATGAGCATGGGATATCTTTCCATTTCTTAGTATCAGTTTCTATTTCCTTGAGTAGCGACTCATAGTTTTCAGTATACAAGTCTTTCACTCTTTGGTCAACTTTATTCCTAGGTATTTGATTGATTTTGCTGAAACAGTAAACGGGAGTGATTTCTGCATGTCTTCTTCTTCAGATTTAGTGTTTGCATAAAGAAATGCCACTGATTTTTCTACATTGATTTTGTAGCCTGATACCTTGCTATATTGCCTAATAACTTCCAGTAGTTTTCTGCTGGATTCTTTAGCTTATTCTATGTATACTATCATGTTATCTGCAAATAGTGAGAGCTTGACTTCTTCCCTTCCAATCTGTATTCCTTTGATTTCTTTCTCTTGCCTGATTGCTATGGCAAGAACTTCCAGTACTATGTTGAAGAGTAACGGTGACAGTGGACAGCCCTGTCTAGTCCCCGATCTGAGGGGGAATGCTTTCAGCTTCTGTCCATTGAGTATGAGGTTGGCTGTAGGTTTGCTATATATAGACTCCACTATATTGAGGAATTTCCCATCTATTCCCATTTTTTGTAGAGTTTTGAGCATGAATGTGTGTTGGATTTTGTCAAAGGCTTTCTCTGCATCTGTTGAAATAATCATGTGGTTTTTGGCTTTGCTTGTATTGATGTGGTGAATGACATTGATTGACTTACGGATGTTGAACCAGCCTTGCATTCCTGGGATGAATCCCACTTGGTCATGATGAACAATCTTTTTGATATGTTGCTGTATCCGGTTGGCCAAGATCTTGTTTAATATTTTGGCATCTATGTTCATCAGAGATATTGGTCTGTAGTTTTCCTTTTTTGTTCTGTCCCTATCAGCTTTTGGTATCCGAGTGATGTTGGCTTCATAGAAGGTGGAAGGGACTATTCCTGTTTTTTCAATCTTATGGAAAAGCTTAAGAAGTATGGGTACTGTTTCCTGAAAGTTTTTTAGAATTCGTTTGTGAAGCCATCTGGTCCAGGACTTTTGTTGTTGGGAGGTTTTTAATAATGGTTTCAATTTCTTTGTTTGTGATTGGTGTATTTAGATTTTGTAGTTCTTCTTGGTTCAGTTTTGGAAGGGCATACGCTTCTAGGAATTCTTCCATTTCTTCTTGATTTTCTAGCTTGGTGGGGTATAGTTCTTTATAGAAGTTTCGCAGGATTCTCTGGATTTCTGTAGTGTCAGTTGTGATATCTCCTGCATCGTTTATAATTCTATTAATTTGAGTCTTCTCTCTTTTTTGTTTGGTGAGTCTGGCTCTGGGTTTTTCAATTTTGTTTAATTTTTCAAAGAACCAACATTTGGCTTCATTGATCTTTTGTATGTTTCTTTTATTTTTGATGTTGTTTATTTCAGCTCTAATTTTAGTGATTTCTGTCCTTCTGGTTGCTTTAGGGTTTCTTTGTTCCTCTTCCTCTAAGTCCTTGAGGTGTGCAGTAGGATCATTCATTTGAGCTTCTTCTTGGTGTTTAATATGTGATTGTATGGCTATAAGTTTCCCTCTCAGTACTGCTTTAGTTGTGTCCCAAATATTTTGATAGGTTGTGTCTTCATTTTCATTTGTTTCCAGGAACATTTGAATTTCCTGTTTGAGTGAATCTCTGACCCAGTGGTTCTTAAGGAGTATGTTGTTTACTTTCCAAATTCTGTGACTTATAATAATTGTCTGTTTTTAAATGTTAGTTTTACTCCACTGTGGTCTGAGAAGATACTTGGGATGATTTCAATGTTCTTGAATTTACTGATGCCGTCTTTGTGGCCTAAAATGTGGTCTATCCTTGAGTATGTGTTATGTGGATTTGAAAAGAAGGTCTATTCCAGTTTTTTGGGGTGAAGACTCTGAAAATGTCCAAGAGGTCTAGTCTGTCAATCTCTTCATTCAATTCTCTTGTATCTTTGTTGATTGTCTGCTTTGTTGCTCTCTCTAACTGTGAGAGTGGGGTATTGAAGTCCCCCATTATTATTGTATTACTATTGATGTATTTTTGAAATTCTTCAGTAAGTGCTTGACGTATTTAGATGGTCCCTCATTGGGTGCATAGATGTTAATGATTGTTAAGTCTTCTTGGCTGATTGATCCTCAAATCATTATGTAGTGTCCTTGCCTATCTTTTATTACTTTATTTAATTTAAAATCTATTGTATATGAGTAGAGAATTGCTGTTCCTGCCCTTTTTTGTGGTCCGTTAGCTTGTATGATAGTTTTCCATCCTTTCACTTTAAGTCTGTGTTTATCTTGTTGTGACAGATGGGATTCTTGCAAGCAGCATATGGTTGGATTCTGTTTTCTGATCCATCCCCCCACTCTGTGCCTTTTGATGGGTGAGTTTAAGCCATTGACATTTATTGATATTATGGATTTAATGGATTGTCATGCTATTGTGGAAAAAAAAATTTTTTTTTTGTTGTTGTTTGCTCTGATATATTGCCAGTATTATAGTGATGTTCTTGTTTATAAGAGGTCTTTTAGAACCTCCTTCAGGGCTGGCTTGGTGATGGTTGCCTCCTTTAACTGTTGTTTGTCTAAGAAGGTTTTGATCCCTCTATCTAGTTTGAATGAAAGTCTAGCAGGTTATATTATCCTTGGTTGAAACCCTTTTTCATTCAGGGCTCGATAGATATCTTGCCATTCCTTTCTGGCTTTTAGAGTTTGAGTAGAGAAGTCTGCAGATAATCTTATGGGTTTGCCCCTGTTTCTGACTTTTTGTTTCTCTCTTTTGGCCTTAGGATCCTTTCTTTATCCTTACTACTTCTCATTGTGACTATGATGTGTCTTGGTGTCTTCAGGTCTGGGTTGATTCTGTTTGGTACTCTCTGGGCCTCTTGAATCTTGATGTCCTTTCTATTATTCAGGTCTGGAAAGTTTTCTTCTATTATTTCCTCTAGAATGTTTGCTTCCCCTTCCTCTCTTTCTTCCTCTGCCTGGCCAATTATGCGAATGTTACTTCTTTTGAGATCATCCCATATGTCTCTGTTGTTGTTTTCAGTGTCTCTCAATCTCTTTTTAAGCTCTTTCACCTCTTTCTTTGTTTTCTCTAACTCATCCTCTCTCTGACTAATTCTGTTTTATGCTGCTGTTAGTCTGCTTTCCCTTGCCTCAGCTTATTTCTTCATTACAGCTATTTTAGCTTTCAGCTCTCTAATTGCCTCAAGATAATCAGTATTTTCCTTGGGGGTCTCAACTGTTGTTTCCCTAATACTGCCATCCCTTTCCTCCAAAGTTGTTTTCATTTATGTGATTAATAAGTTTATTATTGCTTGCATACTTTTCTTATCTATGGTTACTTCTGGCTGATTTGTACTTTATTCTGGGCTATTGTCTTCATTCATTGGAGTAGCAGTTTTCTTTGTTTTTGATCTACCCATTTTTTTTATTTATGTGTTTCTTTTTTTATGCTCTGTTGTTCCTCAGTTGTTGTGTTTTGAGCACAAGCAACACTATACTAAATACCTTTATGACAATTGCACTCACCAACCTCAGGAATTACAGTAGCAACTGAAGTAAGTTTTGAAGCAGTTTAATCACTATCCCTTAGCCAAACAAATTCTCCAGTCTGTGATAAAATAGTAACCAAATCCAAGTTAAGAAGAAAAAGGAAAGAAAGGGATAGCAAGAATAGACAGTTATGCAAATCTACTATCCACTGTATATTCTAGGGGTAACAAGAGGAGAGAGAGAAGTAGAGCAGAGCTACACACATAGAGAGTCCACTCTGTGTCAGATTTCTTCCCCAAAATAATTCACAAATTCAGAAAGGCAAAGAAGAAGGAAGTAAGAAGTGTATGACAAGATAAAAAAAAGAAGAAGAAAAATAGAAAAAAGAGACAAGTGAGAAAAAAGGGAAAAGAGAAGAAAAAGAGCTGTAATTAAAGAGCAGTGAAAAGAAAAAAAAACCCTCAGGACTAGACAAGGATGGCTGAAATAGACAGTTATGCAAATCTAATAACCACTGTATATTCTATCAGTGGCTAAAGGAGGAAGGGAAGTTGAGCAGAGACACTCTCAGTGAGAGTCCACACTGAGTCAGATTTCTTCCCCAAAATAATTCCCAAATGTGTATCAGTGAATTCCAAAAAGCACACTGTTTGGTGGTGTGGGTGCTGGGGTCTGTGGCTTTGGAAGCTTTAGGATTAAGGAAGAAAGGATGACAAGAATGAGAAAAAGAAGAATAAAAGAGAGAGAGAGAGAGAAAAGAAAAAGAACAGTCATAAAAGAGCAGTGAAAGGAAAGATTTTTTAAATTTATCTATTTTTAATTATTTAATTAGCTATGCGGGGTGAGGTGGGGGGGTTTGGCTATTTAGAAAGAAAAAAAAGGCCAGAGGTTTCAGAAGGGTATAGACTTAGAATGAATGATAGTCTGCCATCTTCAATATCTATATTTTTATGGAACAGAGATATTCACAAAATTGCAGAAAGTATTAGCTATTCACTAATTATAAATTGCTACAATATCCACTTAGAAAATAGATTTTAAAAGTCCTCATCACAGTATTTTTTTTCTATTTCCAATTTTGTTTAGGAAATTGAGAGAATGAACTAAAGTATTTAAAATTATAATTAGATTTAGACTATATATGATAGAGTCCAATTATTACATAGCAATGTAATAGAAGAGTCACTGTAGATAGTTCATAGCAAATTGCGTTATTGTCAAAATATCCCCTAATGATCCCATGGCCTATCAAACTTCCCCCCCAGAAAAAAGATTAGACTCTGGCTAGTTTTCACAAGTCAAATATGTTGTAAAGCTTCATACACATGGTATAGGGGCCAATATGATACTTCATTATCTCAATCGGAGGCTTCCACTCCAACCTTAGTTTGAAAAAAAAAAAAAAAAACCTAAGCAGGACTTGAGTGCTTTAAGCTTCTAAAATTGTGAGTCATTTATTATCATATTATAAGCTTACCTAAGATAAGTATATAATACTTTACAGTGCTATACCACATTTTATATAATTTTATTATATATAATTATATATATTTATTATATTATATATAATATTTAATTATTAAAACAATATTTGTCTGATAGAGACACACTTGAGAGGAAAGTAAAGGGGGAGAGAGAGAGAGAGAGAGAAAGGCAGACTCCTGCAGTACTGCTTAACTGCTCATGAAGCTTCTCCCTTGTATGTGAAAAACAAGAACTTATACCCTGTCCCTTGTGTGTTAGAGCATATATCACACCACCTACCTGACCCTTTACATTTAATTCTTATAATAACAGGTTGATACATTATTGTATGTACTTTGTGAGAAAAGTAAGGCTTAGTTCCCATGACAAAGCTAATTCAGCAACTAAGTTGTCTAATGCTAAGATCTATACATTTAAACATTAAATGTTAATATTTTGAAACTTTTATCTTAAAAACAAATCACACAATTCATCAAAGACATACATTTCTGAAGAAAACCACTACAACTGAAGTATGGTTGCCATAATTTCATGAGTTATTCTCTTTTCACTATATGATATTTAATGACATTCAGAATTAAATTCTCACATAAAATTTCATTTCAGGTAACATGTCAGGAAGCAAAGAGAACTGTATAAAATTTTCATTTTCTTGAAAATATATTATATGGGGGTCAGGCAGTAGGTGGGTTAAGTGCACATGGTGCCAAGCTCAAGGACTGGAGTAAGGATCCGCTGGCTCTCTACATGTAGGAGGGTCGCTTCACAAGTGGTGAAGCAGGTCGGTAGGTGTCTATATTTTTCATCCCCTCTCTGTATCCCCTCCTCTCTCAAATTATCTCTCTGTCCTATCCAACAACAACAATACCAATGGCAATAATAACAATAATGACAACAAGGATAACAAAAATGGGGAAAAAATGGCCTCCAGGAGCACTGGATTCGTAGTGCAGGCATCTAGCCTCAGCAAAATAACCCTGGAGGCAATGGGAAACAAAGAATATATATTATATGCAGAATAGGGGTAGAAACAGAAATGGTGAAATGGTAAGGGGGATTCTGATGAGGTCTGAGGTTGAAATGAGAAATTGTTATTAAACAATGGAGAAAAAGCAGTCCTAGTTATAAAGTGGCCACAAATTTAACTGTTTGCTCCTGAAATAGTGACTTGTGGAATGTGTAACCTGTGAATATTTATTTATGCTGAATATTTATTTGAAGTTTTTTTTTGTATTTCTTAACATTTTATTAGGGAAATAATGAACTAAAAAGACATTGCTGTCACCTGTGTACAATGTCTTATTTCTCTAGACAGATGTCAATACACCACTCCCACCATCAACTTAAATCCTCTATTACTATCCTGAAATGGCTTACCAAAGAAGAGATTTCTAAGAAAATCATCACAAGAGGAGCCTGTTCCCCTATTAACTATTTATAACAAAATGCTTCAAAAATGAATTTATAGAGGGAACACTAAGCAGAAAGAAATATGAAACTAGCAAATAAAATTTCTTTGCTCTGTTGCACTTGGTGAGAATGCAACCAGGTGCAGCCTCTTTGGAAAACTATTTGGAAAGTCCTTAGATAAGTAAATAAAACTAAAAATATCTTATGATCCAGAAATACCACTCTTAGGCATCTATCCAAAGGGCACAGAAACACTAATTTGAAGGGACACATGCACCTCTATATTTATAGCTGCATTATTCACAATAGACAAAACTATTGAAGTACAAATACTATACAAAACTATTTGAAGTAGCCTAAATACCCATCAAATGATGGAGAGAAGATAGATGGAATGAAAGAAAAAATGACAAGACTTCTCACATTATTGGGCAGACTTACCAACACCACTATACATGGCGAGTAGGAAGAGAATAATCATTAAGGCAAATCAGTGACTATCTGGGAAACTGCCTAGCTTTCAAAGGAGTCAGATTGCTTTCTGTGAAACCATACAGCAAAGTTCCCTAGAGTTCTGGAGATGCAACTCCTTTGTGGCAAAACTCTGCAGGCAGGACTCTGCACTCCCTGAAGCATGAGCTGAAGCTGATTAGCACAGAGGTAATACTGCTATTACTGTGGGTCTGGAGCAGTTGGAGAGGCCAACACTAGGAGAATTATTAGTCTCCAATCTTACTATCTTCTGGGATTTGCATTTGTACATTTTGGATTTGTAATAGAACACATTACTCCTTTCTCCTTGCTTTTGTAATGGGAATATTTATACTATTCTCTTCCCATTGTATTTTGGATATACATATATTCTCTTTACAGGATTCATAAATGAATTTTCTCTTGAGCCTCACCTGTACCTGTTTTATATAATATTTAGATAAAACAGTGTACTTTAAACTATATAGTAGATACTGGGTGAGTTAATCATTTGACCTAAGTTGAGATATAATTGCATATGACAGGGCCAGAGGAAATGAGTTTAGGGTGGTCACTGATAGAAAGCTTTGAAATGAGTGTCTGTGTGCTTCCAAAATTAATATATTTAAACCCTACTACTCAATTTGATATTTACAAATAATACTTTTGGAAGGTGGTTAGGTTATGAAGCTAGAGAACATAGGGTGACATTAACTTCTTTTTATGACAATATCATGACCTTAGAACTTTTCTTTCTCTATTGATCTCTGTCTTGTGACTACATAACCAGAAAGGGGCACTTCATCATTACATAAATAAGCTAGCTCTTTGATTTTGAACTTCTTAGATTTCAGAACTAAGAGAAATAAATTTCTGTTGTTAAATTCACCCATTACATGGCCTCTTTCTATAGCTACAATGAAGGCAGTAACATAAAAGTAGAAATCACTAAACATTATAATTTATTAATGCCCAAAATATCAAAAAGATAACCAACATTTAAAAAGAGAAAAAGTGGGAGTTGGGTGGTAGCGTAGTGGGTTAAGCACAGGTGGCCCAAAGCACAAGGACTGGCCTAAGAATCTGGGTTCGAGCCCCCAGCTTCCCACCTGCAGGGGAGTCACTTCACAAGTGGTAAAGCAAGTCTGCAGGTGTCCGTCTTTGTCTCTCCCTCTCTGTCTCCCCCTCCTCTCTCCATTTCTCTCTGTCCTATCTAATGACAATGACATCAATAACAACAACGACACGGTAAAGCAAGTCTGCAGGTGTCTGTCTTTCTCTCCCCCCTCTGTGTTCCCCTCCTCTCTCCATTTCTCTCTGTCCTATGCAACAAAGATGACAACAATAACAACAATAATGAGGTGAAGCCAAGATGGCAGACTGAGAAGTAGCTTCTGGTCTGAGTTGTGACAAAAACTGCTGGAAACGGTAGGATTTTTTGGCTTCAGCAGGACAGTGAATTCGGGGTCCTAGTTGTGACACCAAGGGGGTGAATATAGCCCAGTTTGGGTTAGAATATAGAAGAAAAAAGACAGGAATTTTTTTTTTATTATTCGCAAAGCGCACCCCTCCACCCCCAATAACCAGACCCTGGGTGCCAGAAAGCTGCTCCTAGCAGGCTTCCCTGCTGAGCATCTTTCTGTACCAAGATTCTTAGCTCAACAGGGGTTCCATTCCAAGTGTATTCCTTTCTGAAACCCTGGGACCTCTTTCTTTCTAAATGGTCAATTGTATATACAAAAGGGAAAGATGCCCTGAGGTGTATTTTTTTTTTCTTAAAAATCAGCTGCCTCTGCTCAGGCAGCTTGAGGCAATCTGGGACACGGTTTCTTTTTACCCAGCACTATTTTATTACTAATATTATATAAAGGTGTATCTCTTTCCCCCCCCTTTCGGTTGACCAGAATTAACTCTTAGTGTATTTACCATTGCTAGGGGACTGGGCATTTTATCCATTGTGAGAGGCACTTGTTTCATTACTTCTACCTCCTGCACCCACTCTCCCCTTCTCCCTCCTCCTAATTAAAAAAAAAATTAAACAATTTTTAAATTAAAAATTTAAAAGCTAATTAAAAAAAACAATTAATTAAAATCTTTCCTTTCACTGCTCCTTTATTACAGTTCTTTTTCTTATCTTTTTTTCTTTTCTCACTCTTGTTTTTCTTCCTTTTTTTTTTCTTGTCTTCCTTTTTTCCTTCCTTCTTCTTTGGCTTTCTGAATTCACTGATACTCATTTGTGAATTATTTTGGGGAAGAAATCTGATTCAGAGTGCACTATCTATGTGTGTATCTCTGCTCTACTTCCCTCTCTCCTCTTGCTACCCCTAGAATATACAGTGGATAGTACATTTGCATAATTGTCTATTCTTGCTATCCCTTTTTTCCTTTCTCTTACTTCTTCACTTGGACTTGGTTGCTATTTTTTCATGGACTGGAGACATTGTTTGGCTAACTGGTAGTGATTAAACTGCTTCAATCCTTGCTTCAGTTGCTATTCTAATTCCTGAGGTTGGTGATTGCATTTGTCATAAAGGTATTTAGTGCAGTGTTGCTTATACTCAAAACACAACAACTGAGGAACAACAGAACATAAATATAAGAAAAATATTAATAAAAAATGGGTAGATTAAGAGCAAATATAACTGCTACTACAATGAATGAAAAAAAGAGCCCAGAAGAAACTACAAATCAGCCAGAAGTAACCATAGATAAGAAAAATATTCAAGCAATAACAAACTTATTAATCACAGAAATGAAAACAACTTTGGAGGAAAGGAATGGCAGTATTAGGGAAAAAACAGTTGAGACCCCCTAGGAAAATACTGATTATCTTGAGGCAATCAGAGAACTGAAAGCTGAAATAGATGAACTGAGGAAAGAAGCTGAGGGAAGGGAAAGCAGACTAACAGAAGCAGAAAACAGAATTAGTGAGACAGAGGATGAGTTAGAGAACACTAAGAAAGAGGTGAAAGAGCATAAAAAGAGATTGAGAGACACTGAAAACAACAACAGAGACATATGGGATGATCTCAAAAGAAGTAACATTCGTATAATTGGCCTACCAGAGGAAGAAAGAGAGGAAGGGGAAGCAAACATTCTAGAGTACATAATAGGAGAAAACTTCCCAGACCTGAATAACAGAAAGGACATCAAGATTCAAGAGGCCCAGAGAGTTCCAAACAGAATCAACCCAGACCTGAAGACACCAAGACACATCATAGTCACAATGAGAAGAAGTAAGGATAAAGAAAGGATCCTAAAGGCTGCAAGAGAGAAACAAAAAGTCACATACAAGGGAAAACCCATAAGACTATAGCAGACTTCTACACTCAAACTCTAAAACAGAAGAGAATGGCAAGTGAGCCCTGAATGAAAAAGGGTTTCAACCAAGGATAATAAATACTGCTAGACTTTCATTCAAACTAGATGGAGGGATCAAAACCTTCTTAGACAAACAACAGTTAAAGGAAGCAACCATCACCAAACTGGCTCTGAAAGAGGTTCTCAAAGAGGTTCTCAAAGAACTCTTATAAACAAGAACTTCACTATAATACTTGCCATATATCTGAGCAAATAAAAATTCGTTGAACAATGGCACTACAATACATCAAATCCATAGTATCAATAAAAGTCAGTGGCTTAAACTTACCCATCAAAAGGCACAGAGTGGGAGGATGGATCAGAAAACATAATCCATCCATATGCTGCTTGCAAGAATTCCATCTGTCACAACAAGATAAACACAGACTTAAAGTGAAAGGATGGAAAACTATCATAAAGGTTAATGAACCACAAAAAAAAAAAAAAAAGCTGGAACAGCCATTCTCATCTCAGACACAATAGATTTTAAATTACATAAAGTAATAAAAGATAGGCAAGGATATTACAGAATGATTAGATCATTAATCAGCCAAGAAGACTTAACAATTATAAATATCTATGCACCCAATGAGGGACCATCTAAATACATCAGCACCTACTGAAAGACCTTCAAAAATGCATCAATAGTAGTACAATGAGAGTGGGAAACTTTAAAACCTCACAAAAGCAGGGAATCAAAAAAGAAACAAGAGAATTAAATGAAGAGATGGTCAGACTAGACCTCCTGGACATCTTCAGAGCCCTTCACCCCAAAAAACTGGAATACACATTCTTCTCAAATCCACACAACACATAATCAAGGATAGACCACATGTTAGGCCACAAAGACACCATCAATAAATTCAAGAGCATTGAAATCATCCCAAGTATCTTCTCAGACCACAGTGGAGTAAAACTAACATTTAACAACAAACAGAAAATTATTAAAAGACACAGAATTTGGAAACTAAACAACATAATCCTTAACAACCACTGGGTCAGAGAGTCACTCAAGTAAGAAATTCAAATGTTCCTGGAAACAAATGAAAATGAAGACACAACCTATCAAAATATTTGGGACACAGCTAAAGCAGTATTGAGAGGGAAACTCAGCCATACAATCACATATTAAACAACAAGAAAAAGCTCAAATAAATGACCTTACTGCACACCTCAAGGACTTAGAGCAAGAGGAACAAAGGAACCCTAAAGCAACCAGAAGGACAGAAATCACTAAAATTAGAGCAGAAATAAACAACATCAAAAATAAGAGAACCATATGGAAGATCAATGAAGCCAAATGTTGGTTCTTTGAAAATTAAACAAAATTGACAAATGGCTAGCCAGACTCACTAAACAAAAAAGAGAGGACTCAAATTCATAGAATTGTAAACGATGGAGGAGATATCACAAATGACACCCAGAAATACAGAGAATCATGTGAAACTTCTATGAAGAACTATACGTCACCAAGCTAGAAAATCAGGAAGAAATGGAAGAATTCCTAGAAGTATATGCCCTTCCGAAACTGAACCAAGAAGAACTACAAAATCTAAATGCACCAATCACAGACAAAGAAATTGAAACCTTTATTAAGAATCTCCCCAATAACAAAAGTCCTGGACCAGATGGCTTCACAAACGAATTCTAAAAAACTTTCAGGAAACAGTTAGTACCCATACTTCTTAAGCTTTTCCATAAGATTGAAGAAACGGGAACACTCCCTTTCACCTTCTATGAAGCCAACATCACCCTGATACCAAAAGCAGATGGGGACACAACAAAAAAGGAAAACTACAGACCAATATCTCTGATGAACATAGATGCCAAAATATTAAACAAGATCTTGACCAGCCGGATATAGCAGCATATCAAAAAGACTATTCATCACTACCAAGTAGAATTTATCCCAGGAATGCAAGGTTGGTTCAGCATATGTAAGCCAATCAATGTCATTCACCACATCAATAAAAGCAAAGCCAAAAACCACACAATTATCTCAATAGATGCAGAGAAAGTCTTTGACAAAATCCAACAGCCATTCATGCTCAAAACCCTACAAAAAATGGGAATATTCCCATTTTTCCAAAAGATACGAAATTCCTCAAGATAGTGGAGTCCATATATAGCAAACCTACAGCCAACATCATACTCAATGGACAGAAGCTGAAAGCATTCCCCCTCAGATCAGGGACTAGACAGGGCTGTCCACTGTCACCATTACTCTTCAACATAGTATTGGAAGTTCTTGCCATAGCAATCAGACAAGAAAAAGGAATCAAATGAATACAGATTGGAAGGGAAGAAGTCAAGATCTCACTATTTGCAGATGACATGATAGTATACATAGAAAAACCTAAAGAATCCAGCAGAAAACTACTGGAAGTTATTAGGCAATATAGCAAGGTGTTAGGCTATAAAATCAATGTACAAAAATCAGTGGTAGTTCTATATTCAAACACTAAATCTGAAGAAGACATCCAGAAATCACTCCCATTCACTGTTTCAGCAAAATCAATAAAATACCTAGGAGTAAAGCTGACCAAAGAAGTGAAAAACTTGTATAGTGAAAACTATGAGTCACTTTTCAAGGAAAGAGATACTGATACCAAGAAATGGAAAGATATCCCATGCTCATGGATTAGAAGAATAAATATTATCCCATGCTCATGGGTGAAAATAATAAGTACCAAAATGAATATTCTCCCCCAGAGAAATATACAAATTTAATGTGATACCCATCAAAGTTCCACCAAGATTCTTTAAGAGAATAGAACAAAAACTAAAATAATTTATCTGGAAACAGAAAAAAACCTAGAATTGCCAAAATATCTTGAGGAAAAGAAACAGAAATGGAGGCATCACACTCCCAGACCTCAAACTTTATTATAAAGCCATCATCATCAAAACAGCATGGTTCTGGAAGAAAAATAGGCACATAGACCAGTGGAACAGAATTGAAAGCCCAGAAATAAATCCCCACACCTATGGACATCTAATCTTTGGTAAGGGGGCCCAAAGTATTAAATGGAAGAAGGAGGCTCTCTTCAATAAATGATGCTGGGAAAACTGGGTTGTAACATGCAGAAGAATGAAATTGAACCACTTTATCTCACCAGAAACAAAATTCAACTCCAAATGGATCAAAGACCTAGATGTCAGACCCTAAAAAATCAAGTATTTAGAAGAAAACATTGGTAGAACACATTCCCACCTAAACCTCAAGGACATCTTTAATGAAACAAACCCAATTGCAAGGAAGACTAAAGCAGAAACAAACCAGTGGGACTACATCAAATTGAAAAGCTTCCGCACATCCAAAGAAACTATTAAACAAACAAAGAAACCCCTCACAGAATGGGAGAAGATCTTTACATGCCATACATCAGACAAGAGACTAAGCACCAAAATAAATAAGAGCTCAGCAAACTTAGCACCAAAAAAGCAAATGACCCATCCAAAAATGGGCAGAGGATATGAACAGAACATTCACCTCAGAGGAGATCCATAAGGCTAAAAAACATATGAAAAACTGCTCTAGGTCACTGATAGTCAGAGAAATGCAAATAAAGACAACAGTGAGATACCAACTCACCCCTGTGAGAATGGCATACATCAAAAAGGACAGCAGCAACAAATGCTGTAGAGGCTGTGAGGACAGAGGAACCCTAATACATTGCTGGTGGAATGTAAATTGGTCCAGCCTCTGTGGAGAGCTGTCTGGAGAACTCTCACAAGGCTAGACATGGACCTTCCATATGACCCAGTAATTCCTCTTCTGGGTATATACCCTAAGGACTCTATAACACCCAACCGAAAAGATGTGTGTACTTCACAGCAGCACAATTCATATCATAATAGCTAAAACCTGGAAGTAACCCAGGTGCCCAACAACAGATGAGTGGCTGAGAAGGCTGTGGTATATATATACAATGGAATACTATGCAGCTTCTAAGAACAATGAATTCAACTTCTCTGACCCATCTTGGTCAGAGCTAGAAGGAATTATGTTAAAGTGACCTAGGTCAGAAAGATAAAGATGAGTATGGGATGATCCCACTCATCAACAGAAGTTGAGAAAGATCAGAAAGGGAAACTAAAGGCAGGATCTGACTAAACTGAAAGTAGGGCATCAAAGTAAAAACCCTGTGGTGAGAGGGAGGGTTGATATGTGGCATCCTGGGCCGGCGGGGCGGTCGGGATGGGGGTGGCTGGGTGGGAAGGGACACAATCTTTTGGTAATGGGAATGGTGTGTATGTACACACCTATTAAATTGTAGTAATATAATTCACTAATTAATATGAGAGGGGGAAAAATTGATTGTATGTCTAACAAAGGGACTTTTCAAAGCTAACCCAATTACCAAATAATGTGATGATAACAGTAACTATCCATTGTCTTCTCGAACCCTAAGACAGCAGGAACCTCACATTTCCACTATAGAGCCTAAACTTCCCCCAGTCCTGGGACCCTAGGGCAGAGTCCACTTTCCCGTATGCTTCTCCCAATTCTTATCAAATAATATTGCATCCGCAGATCGCAACCTAATCAACGCGAGTGCCACCCCAGCATGCTTCACTTCAGACTGTGTCCAGAGACTTCAGGTGTGGAACGACAACCCTTTAGCTTCATCACTCGGGTGAAACCTTTCCTTTCATAGTACTCTCTAATTCCATCCCAGGTGGTTCATTTCCTAACAAAGTCCTAAAACCTAGATATAGATCAGGTTCCAGGAGATAGAGCATATGTTTACACGTATCCATAAACTAGGGCAAATATATACCTGAAAGCATTAGTACACTAGAGTTTTCAGTGAGTACCCCCCTAACACTTCCTCTCCACTATTTCAACCTTTGGGTCCATGATTGCTCAACAATTTGTTTGGCTTTGTATGTTAACTCTCTTTTCAGCCACCAGGTTCCAGATGCCATCAGGATGCCAGCCAGGCTTCCCTGGACTGAAGACCCCACCAATGTGTCCTGGAGCTCTGCTTCCCCAGAGACCCACCCTACTAGGGAAAGAGAGAGGCAGACTGGGAGTATGGACCGACCAGTCAACGCCCATGTTCAGTGGGGAAGCAATTACAGAAGCCAGACCTTCCACCTTCTGCAACCCACAACAACCCTGGTCCATGCTCTCAGAGGGATAGAGAATGGGAAAGATATTGGGGAGGGGGTGGGATATGGAGATTGGGTGGCAGGAACTGTGTGGAGTTGTACCCCCCACATCCTATGATTTTGTTAATGTCTCCTTTCTTAAATAAATTAATTTTAAAAATTACAACAATAAACAACAAGGGCAAGAAAAGGGAATAAATAAATATTAAAATAGAGAGATATCAATGGGAAGAGATTCCATTTTGCATTGTCATAAATTCAATTTAGTAGAGAAAATAAACATTCATTATGGTTATTATTAATCATTGTGAGAGGATGGGGCCCACTGTCCCGGGAAGTCCAGGCCATTGTTTCCATGAGGTCCAAGCACGTTGACCCCCAACTCTCCCCTCTGGTCAAGACTAGGGCAGGTTCCCTTGACCTCCTGAACTATGATGGATGGCTTCTCCGGATTGGGGACTACCTTTCTGCACATGCCTCTCCTCTCCCCTTAAAACAAAGACCATGAATTACTGTACATTGTGTTTGGCCTAATTTAAAAGCCACCACATCCCTTCTTGCTCAACCTTGTATGGCAATTCTTCACTTGTGATTAAATAGTTTATAGGTCAAAATGTGGCTATGTATTGTGTTCCTCTGTGCTTGGGTTAATGATTACCTTAACCTTCTACCTGAGCAATGGGTATATATATTTGCTTTTTCTTTCAATAAACAAGTTGCCCCCTGAGACTCTCCCAGGGATGACTGTCTCCCTGCACACTTTGCCCTCCACATGCTGAACTAACCCAGGACCCCCAGGGACTGCTATGACCTCTATCGCCCAATAGCCATGGAGACGGGCAGACCCAGAGTGGCCTGCAAATATCACTGGGGCTTCAGTACTCCCAGCTGATATTCTTTTTCCAGACTCTGCTCTGTATTGTACATGTGACAAAGCAGATCATCCAGAAGGGATAGACAGATGACCTACATTACTATCCTAAAAATAACTAGTTATTAGAAACTACTATCACATGAATGTATATGTCTAGGAGTACCTGAAAAAAATGATTTTTTGAAAACAGGTGGTAAATATTTTCACAAAAGAAATATGAGAAGTCATGAGATTTTTCCTACATAATAAATGATTCAAAGTATAATTTTAGAATTATTTCATAGACATGAAACATACTTGACATGTGTTTCAGATTATAGGTTATTACTAGATTTGTTATGGATGTCATTAAAAATAATAAAAATCAAGAAAATTCTATTAATCGTCTTTAATATGATTATTTTATTAGCACATTCAAAATAGAATGATAGAGATGAAAATGTTTTTCATGTCATAATGAAATATTTAAATTAAAATGATTTATGTTAAAATATGGATTTAATACTTATTGTTAAAAAGCTTGAACAACACATATTTTACCAAGAGATATCAATAGTTTCCATTACAAAGAAAAAAATAACAAGTATGCTTACATATAAAAAGATCAAAGTACAAAATATATTATTTTTGTTGTAGTCATTGCAAAAGGGTTTTGATGCTTTAATTCTTTAAGAATATTAGTGAGTATATTTTAAATAGAAGTAACATGCAGCATATTCATAAATTTAAAAATATACAACCACAACAAAGTTTCAATGAAAGTACAAAAATCACTAAAATGTAAACATGTTTCTAATAAAATGGTATCTTGCTTTAAGAAAAACTCCAATCTGAATAAAAAATACTGAAAAATAGCATTTTTGTTGAACACATTTATACTATATAAGTGGATATATATATATGTGTATATATATATATATATATATATATATATATATATCAGCTAAAAGAATTCTAATTTTTTTCTAAAATTTTCAAAAACAAGTCACATATCTTATGGCAATTTAAAAATACATTTGTCACATAGGCTGTTACAGTCTGAAACATAAAATTAAGTGGAATGTTCTGTCACTCATAAGGATCATAATGTTATTATTAACTGTTCAGCTGGTTCACTATCAGATATTTCTGCTTTATTCTTCATCTGTCTTTTTCCAAGTAATTCACTCAATATTGTGTCTTCTGTCATTAAATTTTTAACCTCTTTCTTGCTCTCTGATAATTGTTACTGTCTAAAAAACATGCTTTGATATCAGTATGAGTAGCATGATCATTACTTCCTTTGACCAAAGCCAGCAATTTAGACTTGACTTTTTATTAAATAGTTTGTGTGCATATTTGTTTACTATAATTTTCTGTTTCAACTAGATCAATGATTCTTTGCTTTGGCACAACTAGAATTTGATTCAGATAATTCTTGGGGCCGGTCTATGAGGTAAAGAGTGATTAGAATCACCCGAATACCCATTAGATAGTGTCTTCCCTAGCTTCAGTAATCAAAAATTCTTTTAGACATTGTTAAATTTCACCTAGGGAGCAAGATTTTTTGCTCAGATTGTAAACTATATGAGACATTTACATGTTACAGAGTCCGGGCACTGTTGCACTGAGTTAAGCACACATAGTACAAAGAGCAAGGACTAGAGCAAAAATCCTGGTTTGAGCCCCCTCTCCCCACCTGCAGGGGGGGGGGGTCACTTCACAAGTGGTGAAGCAGATATGCATGTGTTTCTTTCTCCCCCTCTATTCTCCCCTCCTCTCTCAATGTCTCTCTGCCTTAGATAAGAATAGTAATAGTAATAATCAAAGAAATATACATACTCCTTCACTACTCTATCTCTGAAAACATGGAACAGTGATAGATATATAATTTATTTTATAAATACATCTACTTAATCAATTGTTTAATTTTCTTGACACATTGTTGTCCTAACATTGTGCATAGAATAAGAAATGCATTTTGATGAGTAGAATAAAACTAAAGAAACAAACACACTTTAGCACAGTATTTAATGCTACATTTTTACTGTTCTCTGTATAAGTTAATTCTGCTTATATGATGTTGATAAAAACAAGACCACTGGAACTGACCAACTGAGTATAAATTTCAGAACTGCTGCTGGAAATGCTGGAATAAGGTATGGTCTTCATCTAGAAGCTGTGGACATAAATTAGTGAGTTTTTAAAACTAATTTGTTCAGTCAAGTCTTTATCTAAAAGCTCACTATATTTTGGAAATTTTAATTACTAAAATAATAAAGTCTTTTATTATTTAAAATATAACTACTGCATTTTGAAGTGTTATGTTGTCTTAAATATAGTATTTAGTGTACAAATACTTTTCTCAATGTTCAAATTGTTGATGCTCACCCAAAATTCAAACGAAATAGAAATCTACAAATAAGAGGACATATATATGAAATATAACTAAAAAGTATCCTTCCTTTTTGTTATGGGTATCATTTTTGATATTGCTATTTATGATTACATCTTGAAACTGTTGAGCAGCCTCTCAGTATATTGGTGGGCTATACATTTTTTTCAATATCACCAGTACTTTCAAGTAACATCTGTTATATTTTTACAATTTTACTTTATTCAATAATCACAAAATATTTTATCTATTAAAATTTAAAACCATGGTTAATAATTACATAAGCAATTGTCAATAAAAGTATGTATTAGTATTCTAGGCAGCAGTGCACTAAGCTGCATCTATTACCATGAGCAAGGACCCAAATTCAAACCCCTGATCACCACCTGCAAAGGGGATGTCTCATGAGCACTGAAGCAATGCTACAGTTGTCTCTCTATTTCCATTTATGTCTCCCCTTCCCTCTCAATTTATCTCTGTCTCTACCCCATAATAAGTAAATAATTTTAAAGATATCTGTTAGCATCCCAGTTTTAAAAATCAACTAAGAATTTATAAGGTTAAGCAAGAGTTAATGATGAAACAGCTAGTGTAAGGTAGAGCTCAAATACAAACTCATTTTTCCATGACTTCAAATTACATAATTTTTAATAATTATCAGAATACCCCTTTATGTAAATAGGCAAGCTGAATTATGACACCAGTGATGTAATCAGTCAAAAATTCAAAATGCCATACAACAAAGGCTAATGTTTAGGGAACAATGGAAATAAGCAGACTAACATGTTGTTACAAGATAGGTGTTAGTAGCCCACAGTAGGGTAAAATATTTTGCATAGTTAAGCATAATACAGAAGAGACATACTGTGGTGCACCTAGTTAAGTTCACACATTACAGTGTGCAAGAATCCTATGCTCAAGTCCCTGGTCCCCATCTGCAGGGGGGAAAATTTACAAGTTGTGAATCAGGGCTATAGGTGTCTCTCTGTCTCTTTCTCTATATTCCCCCATCTCAATTTATCTCTGATTAATAAAAAGAAAAAATAAATCTGATAAATCTTTAACAAATAAAATACACCCACAAAATAATAAACCAGAAATGAAAGAACAGAAGTAAATAAACATATTTATAGGTATAAAATAAAATATTGGACAAATTAAAAGGCATCTGATAGCTTTTCATGATAAAAGTTAAACTAGAACAGGATACTATAATCTCAATATATTAAAGAACCACAATTATCATCAATTAAAACTGACAATTTGAAGATTTTTCTAACATCGGGAACAAGATAAAATGCCCATTCATTTAAAAATTTTTTTTACATTTATTTATATTCCCTTTTGGTGCCCTTGTTGTTTTTCACTGTTGTTGTAGTTGTTGATGATGTTGTCGTTGCTAGATAGGACAAAGAAAAATGGAGAGAGGAGAGGAAGACAGAGAGGGGGAGAGAAAGATAGACACCTGCAGACCTGATTTACCACCTGTGAAGTGACTCCCATGCAGGTAGGAAGCCAGGGGCTCAAACCAGGATCCTTATGCTGGTCCTTGGCCCTTGTGATTTGTGCCATATGAGCTCAATCTGTTGCACTACCGCCCAACTCCCAAAATGCCCGTTCTTACCACATTTCTTCATCATGTTGGAAGTCTTAGAACAACAAAGCAAGAAAAACAAATAAAGCCATTCAAATTATAAAGAAGTATAATCATTTCTGTTTGCAGATAAAATTATTTTACTTAGAATCTGAAGAACTACACAAGATGGAGATGTACATCAATGGTAGAATACACACACACACACACACACACACACACTCACTCACTGGGTCAATCCTAGTACAATAATAATAATATTCAACCACAACTTTAAAATAAGATAAAATAAAATCCATCTATATATAAAATGAAATACAAGCCAGCTATAAGAGAAGATGGTGTTCTCCATCAGGAACAACATAATAGGCCACTTTGTGGGCCCCCATAGGACCTTTCCATCAATGTGGATCAACAATGGTAGAGAATGTTCTATCCTCTGTAGGGAGATGGGACAACATACTCTATCTTCCACCTGAAGAATATGGGTCCTGATATTGGGGAAGATTGGAATGTTCCTACTCATGACAACAGAATGCAAACTCATATCTACAGGGATGCAGAGGTTACATAGGTTCCTAAGCTGAATATGGGCCCCGGATCAAATTGATGGGGTTTACAGTCAACAATATGTATATACCTTTCCCATATTTGGGAGCTACTCTCTTCACTGATCCAGCTTTCTAGCCCTTTTTTCTAGCCATGACATCATTCCCCCAGACAATAACTTGGGTCCACCTCCTTATCAGATGTCAGGCTCAGGGGAAAAAAATTAAAAAACTAGTATAGTCATGGGCCCTTTGGAATATGACTAAAATAGACCTACTAGCTATCTACAAAAGAGATACCCCCAATTCTTCATCTGCAATAGTCAACAACTTGTTTGGCTTTATATGTTAAATCTTCTTTCAGCCACCAGGTTACAGATGCTACCATGATGCCAACTGAATTTCCCTGGGCAGCCAACCCCAACAATGTGTCCTGGAGCTCTGCTTCCCCAGAGCTCTGCCCCACTTGGGAAAGAGAGACACAGACTGGGAGTATGGATAGATTTGTTAATGCCCATGTTCAATGGGAAGCAATTACAGATGGCAGACCTTCTACCTCCTACATCCCATAATGATCCTGGGTCCATACTCCCATAGGGTTAAAGAATTGGAAACCTATAGGGGGGTGGTGGCTAGGCAGTAGCGCAGCAGGTTAAGCGCACATGGTGCAAAGTGCAAGGACCAGCGTAAGTAGCCCCATACAAGCTCTCAAGTCCTCACTTGCAGGGGAGTCGCTTCACATGTGGTGAAGCAGGTTTTCAGATGTCTGTCTTTCTCTCCTCCTCTCTGTCTTCCCATCCTCTCTCTCTAGATTTGTCTCTGTCCTATCTAACAACAGTAACAATAACAACCACAACCAGGGCAACAAAATGGGGAAAATAGCCTCCAGGAGCAGTAAATTAATAATGCTAGCACAGAGGCCCAGTGATAACCATGGAGGCAAAAATAAAAAAAAATTTAAAAAAAAGGAAAGCTATCAGGGGATTCGGAGTTCTGGTGGTGGGAATTGTGTGGAATTGTACCCCTTCTACCCTATGTTTTTTGTCAATGTTTCCTTTTTATAATTAAAAAAATTACTAGTTAAGAGAACAGTAACTTCCATAACAAAAGCAATCCTAAGTAACTGGACAAATAACTTTGATCAACTCAAGGGCTGGGAACTTGATTAAACTAATCAGTTTAATCAGTAGAAATTCTGGGAGAATCTAAGGAGTTTACCTTAAACAACAGGGATATCATTAAGGTGGATGAGATTGGTAGTATAATTGCTCATAGAACTAATACTTTAATAAACTTTATATAATTGTGTCTAAAAGAGAATTTCTGAATGTTGGCATGTGACTATGATTTTCTTAAAATGGAGGTCTGTCATGCTGTGCCACGGAGGAGAGAGAGAGAGAGATCTGGATTGGAGAGGGAACACAATTCTTTATTCGCATGGGCACCTCAGAGTTGGGTGAGAGCGCAGTGGTTTGGGCCACATGGAGCTAGCCAAAAGAGCTGCTACGTGCAGCAGCCCTCCATTCACCAAAGTGTAAAGCGGGTAAGAGAGACAGGGGCGGAAGAAGAAGGGATTTATAGGGCAAAAACCGGGAGTGAAGAGCCAGGACAGGATTGGTTGGGAAGGGTACTTCGAGAATATCGTATTAACTCTCGCGGGAACTGGCACTAGCCTGAGGGGACATCTGCACAGCAGAGGTCACTCTCCAAAGGGAGGCTGGATCTACATAGTACTTCATCAAGGGAGACTGATCCTGAAATGACTGCAGCCTAGGATGTTCCTAGCTGTGACCATGGACTGTGAGCTCAGACTTACAAGGATACAGAGGTTACACAGGTTCCTGTGGTGAATATGAATAGATATGGGGCCTAGATCAGATAAATGGTTTTTATAGTTAATGGTATTTATATACTTTTCCCATGTTAGGAAGCTATTCTCTGCCTGCTAGCACTTTTTAGGCCTATTCTCAACTCTGACACCATCTTCCCAGCCAATACTTTCAGCCCACCTGCATGTTAGCTATCAGACTTAGGCAAAAATTACATTAAGTCATGAACCCCTTGGAACATACCTAAAATAGTCTTCCTAGTTTGTTGCCACACAAAGACCCTTAGCTTTATCTGTTCTATTCTTACCTTTGGGTTCCTGTTTATTAAACAAGTTGTCCTGCTTTATATCTTATTGCCTTTAAGCCAGCAAGTTTCAGATGCTAACAAGATGCCATGCTGACTTTCCTGGGAAGATAACCTCACCAATCTGTTCATGAACTTTATCTCTCCAAAGCCCTGCCCCACTAGGGAAATATAGAAACAGGCTGGGGGTATAGATCAACCTTCCAATGTCCATGTTCAGTGAAGAAGCAATTATAGAAGCCAGACCTTCCACCTTTCACACCCCGCACTCCATAATGATCCTGGGTCCATACTCCCAGGGGGATAAAGAATAGGGAGGCTTCCAATGGAGGGGATGGGATATGGAACTCTTGTGGTGGAAAATAAATAGAATTGTACCCCAGTTATCTTACAATCTTGTGAATCATTATTAAATCACTAATAAAATTCTCTTAATAAAAAAAAACACTATGATGGCTATGATGGCTACAAACATGATGAAGCATGTATGTTGACCCCCCCACACACACAAATGTAGCTCAAACAGGCTCCAATGCCAGTATATCAGTTAAAGTGTCTCAAGGTGCTTCTTTCCTACAGAGAATATAATATGCTTTCTGCTCTTTGGCAGCTATTGTTCCATGAAAATCTATATACGGAAAACAGGAACTCTGCTTACAGTAATGTAATTTTCACATTTTCTAATTACATATGACATAATTTACATTGTAGAAATATCTTGTATTAGAAAACATTGTGGAAAATAGTGAAAGAGATAGACTCATGTGTGTGTGTGTGTGTGTGTGTGTGTGTGTGTGTGTTCCTGCAAGAAACATGGCACAACACAACTGGGTAACTAAAAATGACAACAAAAGGGTTATTTTTAAAGTTTCAGATACATAAAGAAATTTGGGTGGAAATGACAAAAGAACAATAGGGCAGCTGCTAAGATCTGTCTTAAAAAGAGAGATATTGTTACAGAACACTTTCAAATATTGTACTCTACCCTCTACTCTGCTGTATAAATTTTATAAATGCAATTTAATTTATAAAATTGGTAATATGAATATTTTATAAAATAAAATCCTTCATAATATTACTTGTTTTTCATATTCCTGAACTTATTTACTAGTGGTGAAGTTACAGAGTTACAGAGTTGACCCATAAAATTAAAGGACAAGTAACCTTTATTATACAATCTTCAGTAAAAAAAACAAAAACAAAAACCAAGAAAATACACCTGAAAGTAGAATAAAATTGTATGTGCATTACCCAGACTGTGGTTTCCAACATGTTACAGTCTTGGAGGAATTTACTACTCTTGTAAGGCTTAAGACTACTTGGGTGAAAATAAAATCTATAATTTTACTGTTTATATTGTCAAGAGCATATGCACATTGAGGAAACTATTTCAGTAGAAATGGAAGCTATAAAAAATCTGTCCTCTGTCAAAGAATTACTTTGCTGACATCTGCCAGACCCTGATTTCCCAACTCTCAGAAACAATTATTGTTCTAAGCGTGTTATTTCCAATAGTCACATTGACAAAGGGAGAAAATCACATTTTTTTTAATAAAATCTCAGTGTTTGTTCTGATACTTCTCCCAAGCAAAAACAGTAAAACTACCTCAATTTTGTTCTTGCAGACTTCTTTTTATCACAGTATGGTAAGTCAATTTGTTCCAAAGATGTTTACCTAGCAACACAAGGAGTTTTTCTTAAACCACCACATCATTAAAATAATGCTAAATTTAAAACTCTTTTATTTAATGTTGCTATTGGACATAGGCACTTCTGAAGAATGACAAACATATTTGCATACAGCTTATTCAACCTAAACAAACAAATAAAAAAGATGGAAGTTATGCCCATAAACATAAATTTTTGTGAAACTGTTATTTAAAATTCATCAGAGATTTTTAGCTTTACACATCTCCTTAAGATGGTTAATAGTGGTGGGAAGCTGTGAAGTGGAATATTTGGTTGAAAAAAGAAAAGAACAGAGAGTTTTGTCAGAAGATGGTGGACTGAGAAGCTGCTAGTGGCTTGAGCTCTGACCACATCTTCTGGAAATGGTAGGATTTTCTGCCTTTCATAGGCCAGTCAATAAGGGGTCCTAGCGGTAACACCAAGGAGGTAACTATAACTTAATTTGGGTTAAAAAATAGAGTAGAAAAAAAGGGAAAAAAATTTTTTTCTTCTAGTTATTAAGCACACACCCCCCATAACCAGTCCCTGGGGACCAGCTCCAAGCAGGCTCCCCTGCTGAGCTTCTTCCTTTACCAAGATTCCTGTCCCACCAGGGACTATCATTCATTCTATGTTTATACCCTTCTGAAACCTCTGGCCTTTTTTCTTTCTAAGTAGCCAACCCCCCCTACCTCACCCCACATAGCTATTTAAATAATTAAAAATAAATAAATAAATAACTCATTCCTTTCACCGCTCTTTTATTACTGTTCTTTTTCTTATCTTTTTCTTTTTTTCTCTCTCTCTTTTTTTCCTTTTTCTCATTCTTGTCATCCTTTCTTCCTTAATCCTACAGCTTCCAAAGCCACAGGACCCAACCCCCACACCACCAAACAGTGTGCTTTCACTGAATCACTGATACACGTTTGGGAATTATTTTGGGGAAGAATTCTGACTCATAGTGGACTCTCACTGCGAGTATCTCTGCTCAACTTCCCTTCCTCCTTTAGCTACCACTAGAATATACAGTGGGTAGTAGATTTGCATAACTGTCTATTTCAGCTATCCTTGTCTAGTCCTGAGGGTTTTTTTTTAAATTTTTTTAACTTTTTAAATTTTAAAATTTTTTTCTTCTTTATTAACAATCAGCTGCCTCTGATCACGAAGTTTGAGGTAATCTGGGACAGGTTTTTTTATACCCTGCTCTATTTTATTATTCATATTATATAAAGGCATATATCTTCCCCCCCCCTTTAATCAGAATTAACTCTCAGGGTATCTTTCATTGCTAGGGTAGTAGGCATCTTATCTATTGTGGGAGGAACTTGTCTTGTTACTCCTACCTCCTCTACAGACTCTCCCCTTCCTCCTTCTCCTAGCTAATTAAAAAAAATAAATTAAAATTAAATTAAATTAAAAATAAAATAACTAAAAAAAATTGCCTTTCACTACTCTTTAATTACAGCGCTTTTTCTTATCTTTTCTCTCTCTTATTTCTTTTTTTTTTTATCTTGTCATACACTTCTTCCTTCTTCTTTGCCTTTCTGAATTTGTGAATTATTTTGGGGGAGAAATCTGACTCAGAGTGGACTCTCTATGTGTGTATCTCTGCTCTACTTCCCTCTCCCCTCTTGTTATCCCTAGAATATACATTGGATAGTAGATTTGCATAACAGTCTATTCTTGCTATTCCTTCTTTCTTTTCTCTTTCTTCTTCAATGGGATTTAGTTACTATTTTTTCACGGACTGGAGACATTGTTTGACTAACTGGTAGTGATTAAACTGCTTCAATACTTGCTTCAGTTGCTACTGTAATTCCTGAGGTTGGTGAGTGCAATTGTCATAAAGGTATTTAGTTCAGTGTTGCTTGTACTCAAGAGAAAACAACTGAGGAATAACAGAGCATAAAAAGAAACACATAAGTCAAAAAAAAGGGTAGATCAAAAACAAATAAAACTGCTACTCCAATGAATGAAGAGAAGAGCGCAGAAGAAACTACAAATCATCCAGAAGTAACCATAGATAAGAAAAGTATGCAAGCAATAATAAACTTATTAATCAAAGAAATGAAAACAAAATTGGAGAAAAGGAATGGCAGTATTAGGGAAACAACAGTTGAGACCCCCAAGGAAAATACTGATTATCTTGAGGCAATTAGAGAACTGAAAGCTGAAATAGCTGCAATGAAGAAAGAAGCTGAGACAAGGGAAAGCAGACTAACAGAAGCAGAAGACAGAATTAGTCAGACAGAGGATGAGTTAGAGAAAACTAAGAAAGAGGTGAAAGCTCAAAAAGAGATTGAGAGACACTGAAAACAACAACAGAGACATATGGGATGATCTCAAAAGAAGTAACATTCATATAATTGGCCTGCCAGAGGAAGAAAGAGAGGAAGGGGAAGCAAACATTCTAGAGGAAATAATAGAAGAAAACTTCCCAGACCTGAATAACAGAAAGGACATTAAGATTCAAGAGGCCCAAGAGTTCCAAACTGAATCAACCCAGACCTGAAGACACCAAAACACATCACAGTCACAATGAGAAGAAGTAAGGATAAAGAAAGGATCCTAAAGGCTGCAAGAGAGAAACAAAAAGTCACATACAGGGGGAAACCCATAAGATTATCTGCAGACTTCTCTACTCAAACTCTAAAAGCCAGAAAGGAATGGCAAGATATCTATCGAGCCCTGAATGAAAAAGGGTTTCAACCAAGGATGATATATCCTGCTAGACTTTCATTCAAACTAGATGGAGGGATCAAAACCTTCTTAGACAAACAACAGTTAAAGGAGGCAACCATCACCAAACTGTCCCTGAAAGAGGTTCTAAAAGACCTCTTATAAACAAGAACAACACTATAATACTTGCAATATATCAGAGCAAACAACAAAAAAAATTTTTTTTGAACAATGGCACTACAATACATTAAATCCATAATATCAATAAATGTCAATGGCTTAAACTCACCCATCAAAAGGCACAGAGTGGGGGATGGATCAGAAAACAGCCCAACCATATGCTGCTTGCAAGAATCCCATCTGTCACAAGATAAACACAGACTAAAGTGAAAGGATGGAAAACTTTCATACAGGCTAACGGACCACAAAAAAGGGCAGGAATAGCCATTCTCATCTCAGACACAATAGATTTTAAATTAAATAAAGCAATAAAATATAGGCAAAGACATTACATAATGATCGGAGGATACATCAGCCAAGAAGACTTAACAATTATTAACATCTATGCACCCAATGAGGGACTATCTAAATACGTCAAGCACTTACTGAAAGAATTTCAAAAATACATCGATAGTAAAACAATACTAGTGGGAGATTTCAATACCCCACTCTCACACTTAGACAGATCAACAAAGCAGAGAACCAACAAAGATACAAGAGAATGGAATGAGGAGACTGACAGACTAGACAGCTTGGACATTTTCAGAGCCCTACACCCCAAAAAACTGGAATATACCTTCTTTTCAAATCCACATAACACATACTCAAGGATAGACCACACATTAGGCCACAAAGACAGCATCAATAAATTCAAGAGCATCAAAATCATCACAAGTATCTTCTCAGACCATAATGGAGTAAAACTAACATTTAACAACAAACAGAATATTATTAAAAGTCACAGAATTTGGAAACTAATCAACATACTCCTTAAGAAGCACTGGGTCAGAGATTCAATCAAACAGGAAATTCAAATGTTCCTGGAAACAAATGAAAATGAAGACACAACCTATCAAAATATTTGGGACACAGCTAAAATAGTACTGAGAGGAAAACTTATAGCCATACACTCACATATTAAATGACAAGAAGAAGCTCAAATGAACGACCTTACTGCACACCTCAAGGACTTAGAGGAAGAGGAACAAAGGAACCCTAAAGCAACCAGAAGGACAGAAATCACTAAAATTAGAGCACTAAAATAAATCCCCACACCTATGGATATCTAATCTTTGATAAGGGGGCCCAAAGGATTAAATGGAAGAAGGAGTCTGACTTCAATAAATGGTACCGGGAAAACTGGGTTGTAACATGCAGAAGAATGAAATTGAACCACTTTATCTCACCAGAAACAAAAATCAACTCCAAATGGAACAAAGACCTGGATGTCATACCAGAAACATCCAAATACTTAGAGGAAAACATTGGTAAAATAGTTTCCCACCTACATCTCAACGACATCTTTGATGAATCAAACACAATTGCAAGGAAGACTAAAGCAGAAACAAACCAATGGGACTACATCAAATTGAAAAGCTTCTGCACATCCAAAGAAACTATTAAACAAACAGAGAGACCCCTCACAGAATGGGAGAAGATCTTCACATGCCATACATCAGACAAGAAACTAATCACCAAAATATATAAAGAGCTCAGCAAACTTAGCACCAAAAAAGCAAATGACCCCATCCAAAAATGGGCAGAGGATATGAACAAAACATTCACCTCAGAGGAGATCCAAAAGGCTAACAAACATATGTAAAACTGCTCTAGGTCACTGATTGTCAGAGAAATGCAAATTAAGACAACACTAAGATACCACCTCACTCCTGTAAGAATGGCATACATCAAAAAGGACAGCAGCAACAAATGCTGGAGAGGTTGTGGGGACAGACGAACCCTTTTACATTGCTGGTGGCAATGTAAATTGGTCCAGCCTCTGTGGAGAGCAGTCTGGAAAACTCTCAGAAGGCTAGACATGGACCTTCCATATGATCCAGTAATTCCTCTCCTGGGGTTATACCCCAAGGACTCCATAACACCCAACCAAAAAGAGGTGTGTACTCCTATGTTCATAGCAGCACAATTCATAATAGCTAAAACCTGGAAGCAACCCAGGTGCCCAACAACAGATGAGTGGCTGAGAAAGCTGTGGTAAATATACACAATGGAATACTATGCAGCTATCAAGAACCATGAACCCACCTTCTCTGACCCATCTTGAACAAAGCTAGAAGGAATTATGTTAAGTGAGCTAAGTCAGAAAGATAAAGATGAGAATGGGATGATCCCACTCATCAACAGAAGTTGAGAAAGAAGATCTGAAAGGGAAACTAAAAGCAGGACCTGACTAAATTGTAAGTAGGGCACCAAAGTAAAAACCCTGTGGTGAGATGTAGACATGCAGCTTCCTGGGCCAGGGGGGGGGTTGGAGTGAGTGGGAGGGATGGGTCACAGTCTTTTGGTGGTGGGAATAGTGTTAATGTACACTCCTCGTAAAGTGTAGTCATATAAATCACTAGTTAATTAATATGAGTGGGGGAAAATTAATTGTATGTCTCGAAGTTTTTTAATACACAGACTGAATCTTTTTAATATATAGGCTGTGTAATTGATATGCAGACTCTCTCAAAAGCCTAGACCAAGTAGATCAGAAGCAACCAATAGCACAGCTATATATAAGGTACTGGGTACTGTACAGCAAACCCTAACAGAAGGACTTTTCAAAGTTAACCCAATTACCAATTAATGTGATGATAACATTAACTATCGATTGTCTCTTTGAACCCTAAGACAGCAGGAACCTCACTTCTTCACTATAGAGCCTCTATTTCCCCCAGTCCTGGAACCCTTGGATAGGGCCCAGTTTCCCGTATGCCTGTCCCAATCCATATCAAATAATATTGCATCTGCTGATCACAACCTAATCAACACAATGATTGCCACCTCAACATGCTTCACTTCAGACTGTGTCCAGAGACTTCACATGTGGAATGGCAATACTTCAGCTTCATTATTCGGGTGAGACCTTTCCTTTCACAGTATACTCTAATTCCATCCCAGGTGCTTCACTTTCTGATTAAGTCCCAAAACCTAGATATACACCAGTTTCTGTGAGAGAGAGCATATTTTCACACGTATCCATAAACTACTGCAAAATATATACCTGAAAGCAGAAGTACACTAGAATATGCAGCTAGAATCCCCCTAACACTTCCTCTCCACTATTCCAACCTTTGGGTTCATGATTGCTCCACAATTTGTTTGGTTTCGTATGTTAACCCTCTTTTCAGTCACCAGGTTCCAGATTCATCAGGATTCCGTCCAGGCTTCCCTGGACTGAAGACCCCACCAATGTGTGCTGTAGCTCGGCCTCCCCAGATACCCACCCTACTAGGGAAAGAGAGAGGCAGACTGGGGGTATGGACCGACCAGTTAATGTCCATGTTCAGCAGGGAAGCAATTCAGAAGCCAGACCTTCCACTTTCTACAACCCACAATGACCCTGGGTCCATGCTCCCAAGGGATAGAGAGTGGGAAAGCTATCAGGGGAGTTGGTGGGATATGGAGATTGGGTGGTGGGAATTGTGTGGAGTTGTACCCCTCCTACCCTATGGTTTTGTTAATTAATCCTTTCTTAAAAAAAAAAAAAGAACAGAAAAATAAATGGCTTCTGGGAGTGATAGATTTGTCCTTTAGGCTCTAAGCTCCAGTGATAGCCTTGGTGGCATTTTAGATAATAAGAATTTTAAAAAGATGTTAATAGTAACTATATTATTACTATCATTTGTAATATACTCCTAATCAACACACTGCACCAAATAGAAAATAAGTCATGCAATTAATTTAAATATTAAACGCATAATTACCTATTGGTCTTTCAAATACATTTTCCAAAAATCTATGTTTTTAAAAATTCAGTGTAAGTTGGTACACCTCCTGTGGAGATTCCTCAGAATATTAGAAATAGATTAACCCTATGAACAAGCAGTTCCTCTCCTAGGGATCTATGCAAATAATACAGTAACATCTACCCAAAGAGGCTAACATACACCTATATTCATAGCAGCACAATTTTAATAGCCCTAGTTTGGGCTATATTCACATTAACAATGAGAAGGGTTTTTGATTTTAACATTTTAAAGTTCTATTTCTTTATTTTAAAATAGAAGCAGGAAGCATGTAAGAGATCACAGCACTAAAGCTTCCCGCAATGCTGTGGGGTCTCCGTTCAAACCTGGGTGATGCACATGGCAAAGTAACACACCACTCATATCACCAATCACAAAACTGCTGTAGCTTTAAATAAAACTGTCCACCCATCTCTTCCTTCTCCATTCTTTTGACAACCACCAGTTTTCACAGAACTACATTGAATTAATTTACATTTTCTAAAAAAGTTGTTGCTTTCACCCAGGGAATTCTATTTTATTATTTTTTTTAATGAGACACAGATTGTACAAAGCACTGCTCCATCACCCATGTACTCATCCTTGTGTATGTTGCTCTTATATAGTGTCAGGTATGAATCAAGTATAGCACACATGCAAGTCATGTGCTCTATTGTTATGGAACATCTCCAACCTTTACCGAGTAATTTAAATACACGCACATGGAGTTTGCATCCAGAAAAAACTAAGTATACAACAAGTCTGTGGACATTTCATATCTCGTTTCCTTTTGAGTATATAAGTGGTCTTATTATTACTTTTTTCTGCTTTTATTTGAGGGTTTGAGTTACCCCCATATAATTTCTTGATTCAGTTGCCTCTCACTTCTGTACCACTATTTTTGTCATATTCAGATCACTAACTCCTCAACATTTAAGGATACTTCCTTTTAAAACTGATTTGTCTGTTTTCCTTTCTTATTTTTTTTTACATTTATTTATTTTCTCTTTTGTAGCCTTTGTATCTTTTGTTTGTTTGTTTTTTTGCCTTTGTATCTTTATTGTTGTAGTAGTTATTATCGTTGTTATTATTGATGTCGTGTTGCATAGAACAGAGAGAAATGGGGAGAGGAGGGGAAGACAGAGAGGGGGAGAGAAAGATAGACACCTGAAGACCTGCTTCACCGCCTGTGAATCAACCCTCCTCCAGGTGGGGAGCCGGGGACTTGAACCGGGATCCTTATGCCGGTCCTTGGGCTTTGCACCACGTGCGCTTAACACGCTGCGCTACCGCCCGACTCCCTCTGTCTTCCTTTCTTTTGGTAATTATAGTTATTTTCTAGTCTTCTCAAAATTAATTTTAAATCACTTCATTTTGCTTTACAATATTTAGCAAGAAATTGGTATATAGCTAGCATCCTTTCTTTAAAGTCATTCTTAATTTCTCCATATACTTACATATTTAAAACAAAGAATTATCAATTACATGCATTAAATTGTTTTCAAAATTCTTTTTTTATTTAAAGTTTTAATTTATTTTGTTTATTTTTTAATTTCTTATTGAACAGAGACAGAGAAAAATTGTTGGAGAGAGATAGAGAAGGAAAGAGACAGAGAGACACCTGCAGCCTTGCTTCACCATGTATGACACTTTCTCCTTGCAGGTGGGGAACAGGGGCTTGAACCAGGTCCTTGTGCATTGTAATATGTATGCTAAAGCATGTGCGCTACCACCTGGCCCCAAATTTTCTTAAGGATACCTTGACTTGTTTCTTTAACTGTATGACTTATTAAGTGTTTTATTTAAATTTTACATTTTTAATTTTGAAGTCATTTTCTGATGTTCAATTCTAATTGTACCTATGCTATATAATTTTAGTTGTTTAAATTGAGGGGGGAAGTCTAAACATATAAACTGGGACTCAGTGACCCTAGAAACAATTTTAAGTGCTAGCACATGTGCATTTGAAGCTATGAAACTGAAGAAAGCGAAAATAAAGCAGAATAAATAATGCTGACACATTTACAAATTTTGCAAAAAATTACAGACTTACATATTTTTGAAGTCAATGAACCACAAACAGAATAGAAAAATCACTAGGCACATCACAATCAAAAGCTTTATGACCAGGGATTATGATCTTAGATTGATATGAAGTCAGAGTTTACAAGGGCTCCTGTGCTAAATACGAATAGATATGGGGCCTCGGTCAGATTGATGGGGCTAACAGCTAATGGTGTTTATATAATTTCCTCATACTAGGGAACTACTATCTTCCCTAATCTTGCTTTCTAGTCTTTTTCTCAACTCTGACACTATCTTCCCAGGCAATACTTTTAGCCCAACTGCATGTTAGCTATCAGGCTCAGGTAAAAATTCCTTAAATCATGAACCCCTGGGAACATACCTAAAATAGACTTCCTCATTTCCACATTAAGACCCCGAGTTTAATTGGTTCTATCTTACCTTTGGGTTCATGCTTATTGAACAATTTGCTTTATATCTTACTGACTTTCAGCCATAAAGTTAACATTATGCCTCCTGACCTCCCTGGGCAGAGGACCTCACCAATGATCCCTACCTCTCCAAAGCCACACCCCACTAGGGAAATATAGAAACAGGCTGGGGATATAGGTTGACCTCCCAACATCCATGCACAGTGGAGAAGTAGTTTCAGAGGCCAGACCCTCTACCTTGTGCACCTCATAATGATCCTGGGTCCATACTTCCAAAGGGATAAAGAATAAGAAGCTTCTAATGGAAGGGATGGGATACTGAACTCTGGTGGTGGGAACTGTATGGGATTGTACCTCTGTTATCTTATAATCTTGTTAATTATTGTAAAATTACTAATAAAAAAGAAAATAACTATCAAAAGATAAAGCTAGAGACATAATGTATACATTGGAACAAATAAAACAAAAGTGAAAATGGAATTTTCATCTGAAATAATGAATGCAAAATTTATATAAAGCAATAAATTGAATTTAAGAATATATTTTCTTCAAGACACTACTAAACAAACTGAGAACTAAAATGTTTATTATTATCTATTATTATTATTTGTATTCCCTTTCATTGCCTTTGTTGTTTTTTGTATTGTTGTAGTTATTATTGTTGTTTTTGATGTTGTTGTTTGGATAGGACAGAGAGAAATGGCGAGAGGAGGGGAAGACAGAGAGGAAGAAAGACACCTTCAGCCCTGCTTCACCGCCTGTGAAGCGACTTCCCTGCAGGTGGGGAGTGGGGGGGCTTGAACAGGGATTCTTGCGCCAGTTCTTGTGCTTTGCACCACCTGCGCTTAACCCACTGTGCTACCGCCCAATACCCTATTTAATGTTATTATAGATAACTAACAATAGGTATTATTGTCAAAATGACTGCTCTAAACTACTATTTATGGAAACCAAAATTAAAAAAGTAAAATATTAAAACTGTCATCAAATTATTTGGTATTTCTAGAAGATATAAGAACAGTTGACCACTGGGTCCTGGTCCTGGTCCGGGCCAAGAAGGGAGTCAATTGGGACTTCATTACATTTGAATTATATATATATATTAGGTGGTAATTTTATTCCTTTATTGTGGTGTGTTCCTCATTTTGTTTTAGATTATATACTAGCTTTTCTGTGTTAAGTTAAATGGATGTCTTGCCTTAACTTGCTGTGTAGACCTTAAATCAGAATTATAGGTGGCAAAGATAATCCTACGTTATTTACTCAGGAGACTGTGGCTTCTGCTGCTTTATATGCTGACACCTCTGTACCTATTTAGATGATTGGAGCTCTAGTGTGAGCACAGAATAGAAGCTGAGGCAGCAGGGAGCAAAGAGGTTGCTATTACATGCTATGTGAATTCACATCTCCCATAGTGCTGATAATATCCATGCTAAGGGGACTGGATCCACAGCAACCTTCTCCTCTGGGGCTGTGTAATGGTTAGGGCTTTCTCAAGTTACTCAAGTTATAAATACCCCAAAGCTGTGAACTCTTATCTGTGAGTTCTACAATGCCAGTCTCCTCGCCACTGATAATCACAGGTAGATATAGGGACTGTGGTTCTTTAATTCTACAGATTCCCTGTCTTCTAAATGAATTTCAAGTTGTGCACTCTAGGCTCTGACTAGAAGCAACAATCACTGTAATTAAATACAATCCAGTGAAGTCCCAAGAAGACGGTAGAACAGGTGTTTTGTATCTCAGAAAGACTAGCTGCAGAGGTGAGCCTCACTTGTAAGAGGTCACAGGTCAGCAGTCAACGACTCAACCAACTGCCCCACCGCTAGACTAAATTTCTAGTGGCCTGTCAGTGTATGTGTGTGGGTTGAGTGGAGGCAGGGGCTGGTTGTAGGAGATAGGAGTAGGGGCTGTCCTAGGCTTAGATCTTCCGTTTGCACCCTTGCTGGGAAATTGTGCATATGCAGCCACATCTGCCATGTTGCCCCCTCAGGCTACTGCTAGTTCCCGGGAGAGTTGGGACATTCTCGGAGTGCCTGTTTCGCCATGTTGTGCCCTCAGGGCATTGTCTATTTCCCCGTGATATTTGGAGTGCTTTGGTCACTCCTCCCCCTTCCCATCCTCACGAGAGTTATTATCCTATCCTGGAGTGCTATGGTTACTTTCTCACGAAAGCTGCTCCTATAAAAGCCCTTCTTCTTCTGCACCTTGCTCTCTTGCCAGCGCTTCACTTCAGTGTTCAGACGCAGGAAAAGTTACTGCGTGAGGTGGCCATTTTCGCTACCTCCACGTGGCCCAACCTGCTTCTCTAGCACCCAACTCTGAGGTGCCAGCG
Organism: Erinaceus europaeus; assembly: GCF_950295315.1. Classification (NCBI taxonomy): domain Eukaryota; kingdom Metazoa; phylum Chordata; class Mammalia; order Eulipotyphla; family Erinaceidae; genus Erinaceus; species Erinaceus europaeus. The sequence goes on from NC_080164.1 coordinate 136,092,115, forward strand.
CAAATAAAGATGTGTGTTCCCTCTTCGCTCCGGACCTCCTCTCTCTCTTCTCCGCAGCGCAAAACGACACACCCTGAACACACACAACACTGCCATCCAACAAAAAAAAAGAGACAATAGAGACATAGGATGTTTCATCCTTCACCCTGAATCCTAGGCTGCTTTCTATGGTCTATAACCTGCAATTTCTAGTTTCTTTCTGCTCCCCTAGTACTTAGTCTTGGAGCTCTACCCCTTAGTGTCAAACAGCTCTCTGGAGGAAAACCCCTCCACTTATCACACCTGGCATTGTGTGCTTTCAAGCATCAAAGTGTCCAATGTAGGTGTAAGCACTTCAGTCTCAAAAACAAGGTGCTAAATCATAGCCTTCCTCCCTCTTCTAAGTCATTTTACTTTGGTGGCACACCACATAATTTTATGTTAGAGATTTTCCTATCCTTTCCACTATTTTTCATTGCTCATTTGATCTTTGACTCCTTTTCAGAATCTATGGTGTCATTAGTATTATGTAGTAAAAAAAAAATGTATGGAATAGGTAAATATGGTATTTTTACTCACCCACCATCTTGCTGGAAAAAATACTGGATGTTTCATGAAAACTAAGGACCTAATATGATACACACACACACACACACACACACACACATATATATATATATCACCAGTATATATTGACTAATTTTTAATAGAACTAGAGATTGACACTGATAGCATGCCAGTGATGGTACGGAATTTAAAATCCCACTCTCAACCATAGACAGATCAACTAGAGAGAGAATAAACAAGGAAACAGTTTTACAAAGATATAAAGTGGGGCCATCAAAAGCTCACTTGTATGGTGTGCTGCTTTGCTATATATCTGACCTAGGTTCGAATCCAGCCCCTAACACGCTGAAGGAAACATTGAAGATATTTTCCTCCCTCCTCTCTCTCTCTCTCTCTCCTCTCTCCTTCCTTTCCTTCCTCTTTCTGAATCACTTTGTCTCTGTCTTTATCTAAACACAGAGGAAAAAAAAAGAAAAGTTCTTCAAAGTAGGAAAAACTGACAGGAAAAAAAATAATACATATTTTTGAATCCATAAAACTAAGAGCTGGTATTCAAAAAAAAAATAACTGATTAACTTGTTGAGCAGTTTATAAAGAAATTCTGTAAAAGATGGTATCGAATAAATATGTTTAAATGTGTCATTCAGTTAAAGAATGTAACTTTCTACTTTTTATTGACATGTTTTATCATTATTGAAATTTCTTTCATATGGATACAATATGGATATATTTTTATATTGTCTATGCATTGTTTTTTTCTTAAAATTTTTCATTATCTTTACTTATTTACTAGATAGAGGTAACCAGAAATCATGAGGGGAGAGAGAGGTAGAAAAAGAGAGAAAGAGATGGAGAGATAACTTGCAGCACTGCTTTACCAATTGCTGAGCTTCCCCCTGAAGGTAGGGTCTGGGGGCTTGAACTTGGGTCCTTGTACATTGCAACAAGTACTCAGCCAGATGCACCACCACCCAACCCCATTGTTTATGCATTGTTGAAAACTATTTATGTCATTTTTGCATCTATTACTCTGCATGTTTTTTGAATTCTTATGAAGTATTTGTGAATTTTGTAACAATTACTGTGTCAGCCTTTTGGTTTATCATTTATCATTCTTTAGTACTGGGGAGACAGGGCAATATGGCAGATACACATTGCTAATAATTTCTATGTGACAGGCTTCTACAGAAAGATGTGGTAAGTTGTATATATGTATACACACAGAGACACACACACACAGAAACAGGGAATGAGAAATAGTGTACTAAGTAGTGTTGTATGCTTTACATTGGGTTCTAGTTCTCCCCCACCGAGAGAATTAGATCAGTCCAGTTAGTTTCGCGGGCCTGCTTGGCCCCACCCCGAAGGAACCCCGTCAGAGTTCCTGAGTTCCTGAGTTCCAGAGTAAGTGCTTGCGCCGCCGCAAAGAGACAGCAGAGTTCTGTTTGGTGATTAGTTTGTCTTAGTTTATGAATCGTTTGAATAAAGAAATACAGCTTCCCTGCCCAGCCATTGTCTCCGCGTCTCTGTTACCCGCCCATGAAGCTAGCCCGGCCAGCTGGAGCCGCCCGAATTTTAACAACAAAGTAGAGTCTGTGAGGCTTGCTTTCTTAAAAGGGTCAACATCTTACTATTAATAGTAGTAGCAACATTCAGTCCATAACACTGACAGTAATATGAGGACTGTATTTATAAAGTATGATAATTATTTCAGCTTATTTTAGATAGAATAAAAATAGAAACATGGACAGTACACTTTTCAACATTTATATATGACACTACTGGTAGGAGATCTTGTATGTCTTAACTGTCATTTTTTCTTTACACATGTTGCCTTTGTGGAAGGAAGTTGGAGGAAAAAAGAAAGAATTCAGAGAAATGTATATATGTTTCTTTTGCTGAGATCAATTATGATCTTCAAATATTTGTTCCTTTCTCCCTCATTTAAATTCTGTCTCCCTTTATAGCACAAAGTATTAGGAAAACCTGAAAGTCTTCCTTGTTTTTCCATTTTTTAATTATTAATTAAGAAAAAAAGAGATAGGCAAAGTCTTTTCTTTACATTTTCTCATAAATAGCTTCATTTATTTATTTTTCTAACTCAAGAGATAGTTTATAAAAAATACTCAGTGGAGATTCATGTATTGACTCAGTAGTATGTTACCATATGCCCTTACATACTAGAGTTTTGTTCATTTAAATTGTGACATAATGTAAATTTCTATCAAAATGTAAATTTCTCCTCTACATACTATAAATAGGATCATGACACTGCCTCACAAGGGTAGTGTAAGCTGCCAGTGTTTTAATATTGGTCCTATCCTACCCTTTGCCCTCACCCTCAGACCAATTTTTAACACTGGTTCTGAAATTAAAAATAAAGTTCCTTTGTTTAATCTTTGCAGTGGTGATATTTTATTTTTTAAATTATCCTTATTTACTTATTGGATAAAGACAGCCAGAAATTGAGAGGAAATAGTATGATAGAAAGGGAGAGAGACAGAGAGACACCTGCAACACTGCTTCACCACTCACAAAGCTTTCCTCCTGAAGGTGGAGACCAGGGGCTCGAACCCTAGTCCTTGCAAGTTGTAACATGTGTGTTTAACCAAGTGTGCCACCACCTGGCACCTTATTTATTTTTTTCTGATATATTTTACTTGTTTAATTTTAGTGATAGAGAAGTAGAGAGAGAGATATAGAGAGAAAGGGAAGGAAGGAGAGAGAGAGAGAGAGAGACCGAGATCAGAGTACTGCTCAGATCAGGCTTATGTTAGTACGGAGTGTTGAATTTGGAAGGTCACCCATGAAAGTATTTTTGCATAACCGTATGCTAACTCCCTGGCCCTGTGTTTTATTTAAGTTTACATGTTTGATGCTGCACTTTTTCTTTTTTCTCAATCTGTAGCCATGGGGTTTAACTTGTATTCAATATTTTGTCAAAATAGCTGAGTTAGTAGAAAGACACTCAAAGTTACTCTCAAAAAACTAGATCCCTTGTAGTCTCTGTGTAGATTTTTAGTATGTAGATGAAACACTACATTCAGCATCACTGTGTTAGAGATAAGAAAACATCATTTTCATAGGAATGACCACTTTATTATATAGTGCAACAGAACAAAAACATACCCCAAACCACCAAGGAGCAAAGCTGCAGAAAAAAGAATAGCACCTGTTAAAAATACTAATTTAATTAGCTAATATCTTTACTTTTAATCATAACTGTATCCTTGAAGAGACCACAATTTTAGGTTTAGAGTACTTACTAGAGTCATCATTAATGTATATTTTGCTTTATATTGAATTTCTAAAAAAAAAGTTAAATAGTACCTTTTACATATTTCTAGTATATTGATTATTCAAGAATCTTCAAAAATTATTATAGATTTCTATTGCAGGTTTATTTGCTAATAATATAGAATTATGTAATTTCTATGGCTTATATTGGAATGAATATATACATATATGCTGAAACTATTTTTCAAAAAATATGGAAAAATGAACACTTAAGTTGCATAGTTGGTGCCAGGCAAGATTTCAGTTGGTCTACTTTAAGAAATTATAAAGATCATGAATCGCAAGGACCAGTGTAAGGATACCGGTGGAGGCCCTGTTCCCTACCTGTAGGGTAATCGCTTCACAGGTGGTGAAGCAGGTCTGCAGGTGTCTATCTTTATCTCCTCCTCTCTGTCTTCCCCTCCTCTCTCCATTTCTTTCTGTCCTATCTAACAATGAAAACATCAATAACAACAACAATAAAAAAAGAAGGGCAACAAAAGGGAAAATAAATAAATAAATATTTTAAAAATTTTTTAAAGATTAGTGTCCATGGAGGCAAGAGATAGAATTCAGGATAAAGACACCAGTAAATAACAGAATGTATTTATTAGAAGAGGGAAAACGAAAGTACACACTCAAAATAGAGTGTGGGTGTGTTCCAGGGTAAGTTTGTGCTGCTGATTTGGGGCTCCCGTCCCAGATTATATGGGATTTATCTCTGATAGGAAGGGTTTACTTGAAAAGGATGTCTAATTATTATTTATTCTTAGGGTTAAAAAAGCAGAGCATTTCCTAGAAACGGTGGTGCTTTCCCAGAATTTGAGGCATGGAAAATAAATCTTCTATTTTGGCCTTGTGTTTTTAAAATGACTATTTAATTTATTTGTTTTTACTAGATAGAGACAGAGAGAAATCAGGAGTGAAGGGAGAGATAGAGAGGGAGAGAGAGACACACATCTGCAACACTGCTTCCCAATAGTGAAGATATCCCTCTGTAGGTGAGAACTGGGGATTTGAATCATGTTTCTGGCTCATAATAACATGTGAGCAGAATCAGAAAAGCCATTGACAGCCCCCTGCCTTCTGACCCTGTTTGTACATTTCAGAAGTGCAGCTGCATCAGTTACATAATGGGGCTCCACCCAACTGTAGATTATAATAATGGAATAATGACATTCAGGATCATGTTATGGACATTTTGGTTGCTATTTTGTTTCAATGATATCTTGGTGTTGCTATGCTTCTAATTCTGCTTTTAAAATCCCCTTCTGTTTCATTTGGTTTAATCCCCCCTGCATTCTATTTACATAACACTGTATTCCATTTACATAACGGCTGTTAACAAGCACCACCCTCCCTCCAGGGCATTGGTGGTTCAGTGGTAGAATTCTTGCCTGCTCCGCCCCCTCTCCTTGTCATACCCTGATTTTCACCAGTCACTTGTCTCTCCACCCTCTCTGCTTCACATCCTGTTCCCACCCTACTGGGCTAGTATATTTATAAGGACAAGATTGTTTGTAGTTTTTAGTTTAGCTTAGCTTGGTATAGATTGTGCTGCATCCTGCATGAATAAAGAGATACTGTGTAAAACCCAGCCATGAGTCCCGGGTCGTCTGTTACCCGCCCGTGAAGCCAGCCCAGTGAAAACAACATCTTAGGGTTTCTTTCTTATGATAAAGTTTCTTCCATTCTCTTAAAGTCCACTTCTTGTTTATCGCTGAATTTAAGGTAGAGGTCAGTCTTGTGTCCAATGAGTTCTAGCTTGGAACTGATATGAAATGAAATAGACACCTGCTTTCCTGACTCAGAGTGATTTCATTTTTCAACAACTACTATTTATTACTTAAACATGGCTGATACTATATTAGAATCAGAATGTAAAAGACAAAATTCTCATGAGGTTTATGATTTGGGATTATAGATAGTAGTTGAATATTAATAAATATTCACAAAATGTCATGCCACATAAGTAAGCCTGTAAGGCACTACAAAAAAAGCAATATTTAATTGCTTAAATTGAATTGGGCTATTATGGGATACTTTAAAATTGGAAATGTTGCTTTTATGTAAGAAACAAATGTTGGAAAGCTCAATATACTAGAACATTTTAAAAATATTTATTTATATATTCCCTTTTGTTGCCTTGTTGTTTTATTGTTGTAGTTACTACCATTGTTGTTGATGTCCTTGTTGTTAGATAGGATAGAGAGAAATGGAGAGAGGAAGGGAAGACAGAGAGGGGGAGAGAGAGAGACAGATACCTGTAGACCTGCTTCACTGCCTGTGAAGCGACTCCCCTGCAGGTGGGGAGCTGGGGGCTCGAACCGGGATCCTTTCGCCAGTCCTTGTGCTTTGCACCACCTGCGCTTAACCTGCTGCGCTACCACCCGGCTCTCAACAATATTTTAAAATTTATTTTAATTTTTATTTATAAAATGGAGATATTGACAAGACCACAGGATAAGAGTGGTACAATTCCACACAATTCCCACCACCAGAACTCTGACCCATCTTGGGTGGAGCTAGAAGGCAGAACAAGAATTTTTAAGAATCTCAAATATTATCATTGAAGTAGAAAGTAGACATGAAGTAAACTGAGTTGAGGCTTAGTTTGGGGAAACATCCAGGAAAGGTATTTTAGCACTCCAGGCTTATGCTTGCCACAGTCTTGTACAACTCATGGCCTAATTACTCTACATGACCAGCAAAGATCTATAACTCTTCAAACATTGATGAATGTATACCTCCAGATGCCAAATCATCTGGCCACAGCTCATTCTATATCTGATGTCTTTCTCTCCCTCTCTGTCTTCCCCTCCTCTCTCCACTTCTCTCTGTCCTATCCAACAACAACGATATCAATAATAACTACAAAAAAAAGCAACAAGGGCAACAAAAGGGAATAAATAAATAAATATTTAAAAAATCCATAGTATACTGAAAGAAAATGGAGGGGGAAGAAAGGTAAATACATACGATCCTATCAACATTATTACATTTCTTTTTGAAAATGTTCTACTGAGTACTTGCTCTGAAAAATATATGTATTAATCATAAAACATTTCAATAGCAGTAGGCAAAAAATAATCATTCTCTATAATCATTCCTAAAATATTATTTATCACATGACAAGATCAGTGAGGCATTCTGCCTAGAGTTAACAAAAAATACTGCATGAATTCAGGTTGTGCACCACATGTTCAAAGAATTTCAGAATAGTTGCTGTTTTCAAATGAGGCTTTTGATTTTTTTTAAATCTAGGGGACCAGCTGTGCAATATGTTTCATAATTCATCATAAAAATATAAGCATACTAAGCAAATACCAGACAAATACAAAATTTAATTAAATTGTGAGTATAAGTTAAGTACCAAAATATATTACAATTCATACACTATAAAAATTAGATTGGGAAATGTTTTATGATTTCTTCTTCTTTTTTCTATTTAACTAAATGTTCATTCTAGAAACAATTACTTACACTAAATAGAAGAATCTGCTAATGTTTATTGTCATCTTGTGTAAGAATGTGTTTATTGTTGCTAGCCATATCTTATTTTTTCTATAATAAACATTCAATTTCATCTGCCTGTGTCATGCAATCCCAAATAAAAGGTCTTGATAAAGTACCTTAAAAGTAATTTCTGAATCTTCCTACCTTGTGCAATTTCTATTGATTCTTCAATGCAGGTCAACATAAACTATCACCTGTACTACTAGTAGAGTTTCTTAGGAATAACTGGTGGTGCATCTGGTAGAGTGCACACATTACCATGTGCAAGGACTCTGGTTCAAGTTTTCCATCCCGCCTGGGGGGGTGGAGGACTTCACTAGTGGTGAAGAAGGGCAGCAAGTGTCCCTCTTTCTCTCTCCTTGTCTCCTCCTTCTCTCTCAATTTCTCTGTCTCTTTAAAAAACAAAGAAGGAAGGAAGGAAGGGAGGGAGGAAAAAAAGAAAGAAAAGAAAAACACTGGGATAATTTAAAACCTTCTTTTTTTTTTTTAAATTTTTTTAAATTTTATTTATTTATTTTTTACCAGAGCACTGCTCAGCTCTGGCTTATGGTGGTACAGGGGATTGAACCTGGGACTTTGGAGCCTCAGGCATGAGAGTCTCTTTGCATAACCATTATGCTATCTACCCCTGCCCTATTTAAAACCTTCTATAGCCCTTCATTATTTCTTTCACATAAATGGTTATATGACTTCTTGATTAAATTTGAGGTTTAGTGTGATATAGAGTTCATGGATCATTCTTTTCATAAGACATTCATTTGAATCAGTCTCCTCATTTGAAAAGATCAATCTTTTCCCACTGAAACACAAAATCACATTTCTCATGAGTCATGTGGTCCATAAAAAGTTATGTCTGTTTCTGGGATATGTATTCTGTGTCACTGGTCTATTTTACCATTATGTGTTAGTTACACTGTTTTGTTATATACATGACCCAGATTCTAGCCTGATGTCCACCATCTTGAAGGAAGCTGGGTACTGTGGTCTCTTATTTTACTCCCTTTCTATTTTCCTTTCTATAAATAAACTAAAAATAAATGTTTGACACTTATAAATAAATAGGTAAATAAAACTTTAAAAAAATAAAAAGAAAATAAATAATTCCAGCTCTTGCTCTCCAGAAGTGTCTAGGAATCATACACCATGAGGCCTTTAAAGGGCCAATTAAAAGAAGAGGCAGCAAAAATGGAAAGTAGCTGTGGCACAAACACCTTCATTTCCAGACACGGGCACAGTGAGGATTTATCAAACACTTGATAACTACATATAAACAATTAGTTCAATGAATCATAATTGGTATGATAGTAAAATAATGCACTGATTATAGTTGGTACAGAAAATTAGTCAATTATTATTAAAATTATTAGCTATCATTTTTGTCTATTATAGGATTGTTGACTTAGTAGGTGATATGATACTGAGCTGCCTTTCAAAGTTATAGTTCTTAAATTTTAGCATTTGTTCACAAGTTAGAAACTACAGCATCACTCTATAAGTTATTTTTGTTATTTAATGAGAAATAATAGACCAGAGTGTCAGATAGATATAGTTCCATGAGTTGAACCTAAGTCCTCATACATACAAGTACCACATTTTACCTGCTGAGTCATTTCACTAGTAAAATTTATCTTTATTTATTTATATATTCACTCATTCATGAAAGAGAGAGAGAGAGAGTGAAGAGGAAGAGGAAGAGAGAGAGAAGAAGAAGAAGAGAGAGAGAGAGAAGAGGAAGAGAGAAAAAGAAAGAGACCTAGAATATTATTCTGCCCTCTGTGATGCTAGGAATCAAACTCAAAACCTTAAAGTTGGAAGTCCTATTGTTGTACTGTCTTCCTATAATTTTCACCATGACTTTTATATGTGCTAGTTTTATCTGATATGACAATATTTATACACATACAGTATTAAAAACTAAATTAAAACTAAAAATAAAAACCCTAATGATGAAAAAAAAGATTCTGATTTGTATAAATAATAATGAAACAATTAAACAGAGAAAAATACAATTTAAATAAAATATGAAACTTGTTTTCTACCAACATGGATTAAGTGCAAATGCATCCTAAAGAAAGATGGAATACAATATATTTTGAATGGAAAAAGCTTGGTTTTTGTTCATGGAAATTCTGTGGTTATTTTGAAATTAATTTATACTGGAGGATAGAATATATAATTAGTGTATTACACTAAAGGAAAGGACCCTGGGAAAGGGAGAAGGAATGGATGGAGCTTTGAGGTCCTGTTGCATGATGCACAGGGAGGTTAGTAACTATGTCCATGTTTTCACAACTTCATTGTAAACCATTAACACCTCAGCAACAACAATATAAAAGAATAGGTATGTAGATAACTGAAGTTTTGGGAAACCAAGATTCTTACAATCAGAAAAGCAAATTCTAGTAATGGAAATAGGGTAGACAATAACTATGATTTTAATATTTGAATAAGCAGTGGTCTGATTCTTCATATTTTTATTTTATTTATTTAATTTTTTATCTTTATTTGTTCGATAAAGACAGTCAGCAATTTAGAGGGAGGTGGGTAATAGGGAGAGAGACACCTGCAGGACTGCTCCATCACTTGTGAAGCTTTCCCCCTACAGATGGGGACCGGGTCTTTGCACACTTTGCAAACCTGGGTCTTTGCACACTGTGCGCTCAACCAGGTGTGCCACCACCTGGCCCAATTCTTCATATTTTTAAAGATATATTTATATATTGACTAGCATGAGGCAGAGAAAGGGAATTAGAGCACCAATCTTGCATACATGGTGCTGTGGGTGGGATTCAAGATCTCATGCATAAGATAGGTGTTCTATCCAATATGCAGCCCCCCAAATATTATTATTATTCATACTTCATATTGTTATTGTCTACCAGAAGGGCATAAACTTAGGGCTTTTCTTCCTGCACACTTCACTTGATCCATACCATTCAATACTGTTTCTGCTGAGCTCAACCAAATCAATGCAACCAGAACCACCTCAACATGTTTCACTTCGGAGTGATTTTTGTAATTACTCTTTCTACACAAATTATCATTCTTCTATAAAAAGTTATTCTCTTCCCAGTGTTCAATTTATCACTTGAAAATCCATGGATTTTTTATATAATATTTTTTAAACCCTTGTCTCAATATTGAAAGTCAGCTTAAGCATTTGTCAATTTACATGAGTTCTCCTTACTCTTCTAACATTTCTTTGCTTTCTCTATCTAAAGCATGAATTTTGCTGTTTATTCAGTGTTATAAATATCTTTATGTATCAATAACTCTAGATAACAAATATCATAATATATATGCATATACACACAATCTATTCTGGACCTGGAAAAATATGGGTTTAATAGAGAATAGGGAGGGTTCCTGCTGTCTTTGAATTTAAGATGGCAATAGATAGTTATTATAACCAAGTTATGCTACCATGATGCCAACCTGACTTCCCTGGAAAGAGAACCTCACCAATATGCCCTGGACCCCTAATTCTCCAAAACCTTGCCCCACAAGGGAAAGACAGGGACAAGCTGGGAGTATGGGTTGACGTACCAACACCCATTCTTCTAGCGTTTGCCCTTCTTCCATAGCCAGTCAACAGCAAAGCTGTCAGGAGCTGCTTGTTTCTGGCTTTGAAAGTGACTGGGATCCATGTGGATTCAGTCGGCTAGGAAGGATCGTCAGTTTCCCCAATGAATGGGTACTCACGGGATGCACCATGAGAAGGTCGATCCAATGCAACCCCATGCTCAGCAGAGACAACTACAGAAATCAGACCTTCCACCTTCTGCACCCCATAATAACGCTGGGTCCGTGCTCCCAGAGGGATAAAGAATAGGAAAACTTTCAAGGGAGGGGACTGGATGAGGAACTCTGGTAGTGGAACTTGTGTGGAATTGAGCCCCTCTTATCCCTCTTATCCTGTGGTCTTGTCAATATTTTTTGTTTTATAAGTAAATTAATAAAAAATTTTAAAAAGAAAAGAAAATCCCTGGGCAGACAACCTCACCTTCTTCTTCTAGCGTTTGCCCTTCTTCCGTAGCCAGTCAACAGCATCAGGTTGAGCCTGATGTAAAGTTTCAAGACCTCCTTTGAATCTGGAGAGGTGGCAGTCATTGACTATGTGGGTCATAGTCAGTCTGTAGCCGCAGGGGCAGTTCGGGTAGTCTCTGGCTCCCCAGCGATAGAACATAGCGGCGCACCGGCCATGGCCTGTTCGATAGCCATTGAGGAGAGCCCAATCATAACATGCTAGGTCAAAGCCGGGTTGAAGCTTGCAGGGGTCTGTGATGAGGTGTTTGTTCTTTACCTCAGCTGACAGCCAACTCTGTTTCCAAGAGTCTGGAACAGAGAAGTTCAGTGTAGGCGTAGGGGACCAGATTGGATGATGAGACGTCAAGCGTTGGACAGGGTGGGCGAAGATATCCGCGTATATTGGCAGGTCCGGTCGAGTGTAGACGTGGGAAATGAACTTAGATGATGCCGCATCCCGACGAATATCTGGCAGGGTGATGTTGCTAAGAACTGGCAGCCATGGAACCGGGGTGGAATGGATGGTTCCAGAAATTATCCTCATGGAGGAATATAATTTGGAATCGACCAAGTGGACATGGGGGCTACGGAACCATACTGGGGCACAGTATTCTGCAGTGGAATAGCATAATGCCAGAGATGATGATCGTAGTGTGGAAGCGCTCGTGCCCCATGAGGAGCTGGCCAGTCTTGCAAAGATGTTATTCCTCGCGCCCACCTTTGCTGCAGTTTTTATGAGATGTTCGTGAAATGACTGAGTGGATCGAGAGTAACGCCAAGATAGACTGGCTGGGCTTCATGCCGGATTCTCGTATTGCCAAGCTGCACATTAAGCTCACGCGAGGCCGAGGCATGGTGTAGATGGAAAACAGATGATACCATTTTTGCAGTGCTAGGATTTAGTTGCAATTTTTTACAGTAATCAGATATCAGAGACATGTCTTCCGTGAGTGTTTCCTCGAGGATGTCGAACTTGAATGCCTGAGTTGCACAGCAGATGTCATCGGCGTAGATGAACTTCCTTGAAGAAGTTTCTGGGAGGTCATTGATGTAAATATTAAATATTACAACCTCACCAATGTGTCCTGAAACACCACTTCTCCAGAGCCCTCCTCCACTAGGGAAAGATAGAAACAGGCTAGGGGTATGGAACAACCTGCCAATGTCCATGTCCAGTGGAAAAACAATTACAGAAGCCAGACCTTTCACCTCTGCACCCCAGAATGATCCTGGGTCCATACTCCCAGAGAGATAAAGACTAGGGAATCTTTCAATAAAGGGGTTAGGATGGAACTCTGGTGGTGGAAACTGTGTGGAATTGTATCCCTCTTCTCCTATGGTCTTGTGGATCATTATTACATCAATTGAAAAAAAAGAAAGTCACAATTGTGAAATTTCAAAACCGCCACCTTTTGCATTATGTACATACACAAATGCATATTAGACCAATAACAAGAAAATGCAAAGACTTCTGAGGTATATCTGGCACATGACAATAAAAGTTAGGGCTGGTGAAATAGTGCAATAGTAACACACTCAATTTACATGCCTGATTTACATGAGGTCCCTAAAATCTCAGACTCAATCCCTGGCTGAAAACACCATATGTCGGATATGAGTAGTGCCCTAGTCTTTCTTATTTCCTATCATAAAAATAAGTAAATAAATTAATATTTTAAAAATAAAACTAAGTATATTAATATTTATTTTATGACCATTAAAATAAATGAATGTAAATTTTAGATTAAGATAACTGGACAAAAATCTGTGCATGACCAAAAATGAATATGAGCAATATAAATTGGCCTAAAGTGCTTATTAGTGAAGTAGATGATGTTTCTGAATGCATTCAGGAAACAGAAAAGTTGTTTTCTATGTATTTTCTTCATATATACATATATGTATGCTGTACATGTTTATTGGACATTAAATAAAATTATTAAAAAATCAACTGAATTTATTTCTCATTAAGTTTCTTATGGATAGAATTGACATTTCAATAACTTAAGAACTGGATTTATTTATTTTTCATGAACTAGTCAAGCTGTGAGGATTTCTAAAACTTGATCCCTAAAAGCAAAAATAAGAATAAAAACAAGTGCTTCAAAGGGAAATAGATAAATATGGGCATATAATCTAACATAATTAATTACAATTGATTTTTACAATATTGGGATGGGACAGCAGTTTAGATAAAGGCCCATGTTCCCCTTTATATAACCATGCTTACCAAAAGTATATTAAAAGTATGTATGCATATTAAAAGATATTATATTAATTTTGACATTCTGTACTCCATAGAGAAAATTAAGTAAATGGTGATATGCTACATATTAGAAACAAAAGTAAAGGTTTTATCAGTATTACTTTAATAAAATAAAATCACATTTCTTAGTAAATATAAGTATTAAGTTCTATCAATTTCAAGATACATGGTACAAACAAGAGTTAAACACTTCAGGTGATAAATAGAAAATTAAAGCTAAAAATGGGATTTTGGCTATGTAGAAACACACAAATAAGATTAAACAAGATGGAGAGTGATGCTCTTATTTTCAAATGTGACATATTTTGTTTCTCAAAAACTTCAATTTTTATGAAATAGTGCCAAGAGTAACATAAATGAAAACTGAATCTAGTATATTGAAAATGGCAATTTGGATGCAATATAGGATACTATCTCTGTGTAAATATTTTAAATCAACTGGAGCTTCAAATAAATTACAGTTCTCATTTGGAACACTGGAAAGAAATTTTTAAATATATATCTGATTAACTGGGGATATATGAAAGCATGTGCATGTATAGTTGTGTGATGTGATTTCACCAAATTTCATTATTAAGTAGCTTGAGCTATACCAACTTCTAGGAATATTCTTTTTAAAATCCCCGCTTTCTACTCCTAGAGAGGTAAATGTTAGGGAAGGTGACCAGGGAACTATAAACTCCAGTTCCATCAAGACCAGAAGAGGGGGGAAAAAGAAATGAAGGAAGGAAGGACACTCAGAAGTAGTGTGACTTACAGTGGAAGAGAAGGCAGGGCTACAGGGGAAAAAAAAAGGCAAACAGATGATGATAGATATAGAAATAATATTCAACCCCCCAAAAAAATATTCAACCCGTATCTGTGATCTTGGGAGAACTAATGCAATTTCCAATGGACAGAATGGGGACACAGAACTCTGGTGGTGAGAAAGGTATGAAATTATACTTCTGTTATCTTAAAATTGTGTAAATCAATATTATCACTAATATATATTTTTAATCCCAGCTTCCTAGTCTTACTTTTAACTCTTGTGTGATATTCTCAGAAAATATATTTAGTCAACATCCACGTTAACTATCAAGCTCAACTGAAAATTATTATAGTCATGGGCATCTAGGAACATATCTAAAATGGACTTCCTAGCTTCTCTACACCCCAAGATCCTTATTCTTATCTGCTGTATTCTTACATTTTGATTCCCATTTATTAGGCAGTTTGTCCTACTTTTTATCTTATTGCCTTTCAGCCACTAAGTGGCAGATATTACTAGGATTGATTCCATCCTGAATTCCCTGGGCAGACAGCCTCATTACCGTATCTTAGAAGTTCACCTCCCCAGATCCCTAACCCACTAGGGAAAGACAGAAACAGGCTGGTGGAATGGATCAAACCTGTCAACACCATGTTCAGTGGAGAAGCAATTATAGAAGCCAGAACTCCCACCTTCTACACCCCAAAAAGAATTTTGGTCCATAATTTCAGAGGAGGAATAATGTTAAGGACAGATGACTAGATGACTCTGAACCCCAATCAATAGAGGAAACAGTACCCTGAAAGAGTAAAGGAAAAAAAAAAGACACTCAAAAGTAGTAATAGATGTAGGTATGATTTAGAAAGGAAGAGAAGGCAGGACTATAGGAAAAAAAAAGAGCAATAGATAGATAGATAGATAGTTATAGAAGTAATAGTCAACCCCTATCTGTTATCTTGGGAGAACTATTGCAGTTTTCAGTGGAGGGATTGAGGAAGCTGAACTCTGGTTGTGGGGAAGGTGGGAAATTATACCCCTGTTGTCTTATAATTTTGTAAATCAATATTAAATCACTAATAAAAATCCACCTTCCCATTTTTCTACCTGGATGAGTGTACTCATATACCTATAATATCAGTTTCTCCATAATATCCTCATGATTCATCCAAAATAATATTGATTATATTTTATTTTGTTATTTAACATCCTCCCAATTGCTCATTTTAGTTAATCTTTCTAAAGTGCAATATATGGATTGTTAATCAAGAAAAATAATTTACTGAACATATACACACAGAGAAATATTTTTAAAGCCATCATAAGTCAGAATCTTTTATGTATATATATTTTTATTTTCGACGGAGACTGAGAGAAATTGAGAAGGAAAGGGATATAGGGAGCAGTGAGAAACTATACTAATGAAAAAAAAAGGAAGGAAGACACTGAAAACTGAGAAATGTTATACATGTACCAACAACCATATTTGTTGATAGTCAATAATAAATAAATAAATATATTTAAAAATAAAGACACCATCAGCACTGTTTCACTGTTTCAGTGTGAGGATTCCTCACTGCAGGTAGGGACCAGAGCTTGAACCAGGGTTCTTGATCACAATACTAAATGGGCTCAACCAGGTACGCCACTACCCAATCCTAGTCAAGAGAACTTAATTCTGGGACCATCAATACAAATAGAAAAAATACATATATTCCATTCATTTCCATATTTTTACAACTGAAACTAACTATAAACAATGAAAATTTCTTTAATATCCATGAGGTGTATTTCATTATCCTTTACTTAGCTAGTTACAAACTGTGCTGTTATTAACTTAAGTGCAAACAAATCTCTTTTGATAGGTATTTCTATTTTGTTTGGATAAATACCCAGGAGGGAAATTTCTGTGTCTTAAGGTAGGGGCACTCCTAGTGTCCCAATAAGTTTCCAAATTGCTTTCTACAATCATTGGATCATTTTGTACTCCCATCAGCAGTGAAGAAGTGCCCCTATTTCTTCACATTCTCTCCAATACATGTCATTTCTGTCCTTTCTGATGTATGACATTCTCACAGGTGTCAAATGGTACTTTTGTTCTCTTCTATGTATTTGATAGTTTTTTTAAATTTTTTTTAATTTAAGAAAGCATTAATTAACAAAACCATAGGGTAGGAGGGGTACAACTCCACACAATTCCCACCACCCAATCTCCATATCCCACCCCCTCCCCTGATAGCTTTCCCATTCTCCATCCCTCTGGCAGCATGGACTCAGGGTCATTGTGGGTTGCAGAAGGTAGAAGGTCTGGCTTCTGTAATTGCTTCCCTGCTGAACATGGGCGTTGACTGGTCGGTCCATACTCCAGTCTGCCTCTCTCTTTCCATAGTAGGGTGGGTCTCTGGGGAAGTGGAGCTCCGGGACACATTGGTGGGGTCTTCAATCCAGGGAAGCCTGGCCAGCATCCTGATGGCATCTGGAACCTGGTGACTGAAAAGAGAGTTAACATACGAAGCCAAACAAATTGTTGAGCAATCATGGACCCAAAGCTTGGAATAGTGGAGAGGAAGTGTTAGGGAGGTACTCACTGCAAACTCTAGTGTACTTCTGCTTTCAGGTACATATTTTGCAGTAGTTTATAGATATGTGTGAACAAATGCTCTTTCTCACAGAAACTGGTGTATATCTAGGTTTTGGGACTTTGTTAGAAAGTGAACTACCTGAGATGAAATTAGAGTATACTATGAAAGGAAAGGTCTCACCCGAGTAATGAAGCTGAAGGGTTGTCATTCCACACGTGAAGTCTCTGGACATAGTCTGAAGTGAAGCATGTTGAGGTGGCAATCATTGCGTTGGTTAGGTTGTGATTGGCAGATGCAATATTATTTGATATGGATTGGGAGAAGCATACGGGAAAGTGGGTTCCAGGACTGGGGGAAGTAGGGGCTTTGTAGTGGAGATGTGAGGTTCCTGCTGTCTTAGGGTTCAAAAAGACAATGGATAGTTAATGTTATCATCACATTATTTGGTAATTGGGTTAACTTTGAAAAGTCCTTTTGTTATGGTTTGCTGTACAGTACCCAGTATCTTGTATATAGCTGTGCTATAATGCAATACCCAACAAAGTTCCAACAAGCTTCTTTAAGAGAATAGAACAAACACTACAATCATTTATCTGGAACCTGAAAACACCTAGAATTGCCAAAACCATCTTAAGGAAAAGAAACAGAAATGGAGGCATCACACTCCCAGACCTTAAACTATATTATAAAGCCATTATCATCAAAACCACATGGTACTGGAACAAAAATAGGCACACAGACCAGTGGAACAGAATTGAAAGCCCAGAAATAAATCCCCACACCTATGGACATCTAATCTTTGATAAGGGGGCCCAAAGGATTAAATGGAAAAAGTAGGCTCTCTTCAATAAATGGTGCTGGGAAAACTGTGTTGTAACATGCAGAAGAATGAAATTGAACCACTTTATCTCACCAGAAACAAAAACCAACTCCAAATGGATCAAAGACCTAGATGTCAGACCAGAAACAATCAAATACTTAGAGGAAAACATTGGTAAAACACTTTCCTACCTACACCTCCAGGACATCTTTGATGAATCAAACCCAATTGCAAGGAAGACTAAAGCAGAAACAAACCAATGCGACGGCATCAAATTGAAAAGCTTCTGCACATCCAAAGAAACTATCACACAAACAAAGAGACCCCTCACAGAATGGGAGAAGATCTTCACATGCCAGACATCAGACAAGAAACTAATCACCAAAATATATAAAGAGCTCAGCAAACTTAGCACCAAAAAAGCAAATGACCCCATCCAAAAATGGGCAGAGGATATGAACAAAACATTCACTACAGAGGAGATCCAAAAGACTAACAAACATATGAAAAACTGCTCTAGGTCACTGATTGTCAGAGAAATGTAAATTAGAACAACTCTAAGATACCACCTAACTCCTGTAAGAATGGCATACATCAAAAAGGAAAGCAGCAACAAATACTGGAGAGGTTGTGGGGACAGAGGAACCCTTTTACATTGCAGGTGGGAATGTAAATTTGTCTAGCTTCTGTGGATAGCAGACTGGAAAACTCTCACAAGGTTAGACATGGACCTTCTATATGATCCAGTAATTCCTCTCCTGGGGTTATACCCCAAGGACTCCATAACACCCAACCAAAAAGAGGTGTGTACTCCTATGTTCATAGCAGCACAATTCATAATAGCTTCTTCTTCTAGCGTTTGCCCTTATTCCGTAGCCAGTCAACAGCGTCAGGTTGAGCCTGATGTCTGCTTGTTGCTGGCTTTGAAAGTGACTGGGATCCATGTGGATTCAGTCGGCTAGGAAGGATGGTCAGTTTCCCCAATAAATGGGTACTCACGGGATGCACCACGAGAAGGTCGATCCAATGCATCCCTTCATAATAGCTAAAACCTGGAAGCAACCCAGGTGCCCAACAACAGATGAGTGGCTGAGAAAGCTGTGGTATATATACACAATGGAATACTATGCAGCTATCAAGAACAATGAACCCACCTTCTCTGACCCATCTTGGACAGAGCTAGAAGGAATTATGTTAAGTGTGCTAAGTCAGAAAGATAAAGATGAGTATGGGATGATCCCACTCATCAACAGAAGTTGACTAAGAAGACCTGAAAGGGAAACTAAAAGCAGGACCTGACCAAATTGTAAGTAGGGCACCAAAGTAAAAACCCTGTGGTGAGGGGTAGACATGCAGCTTCCTGGGCCAGTGGGGGGTGGGAGTGGGTGGGAGGGATGGGTCACAGTCTTTTGGTGGTTGGAATGGTGTTTATGTACACTCCTAGTAAAATGTAGTCATATAAATCACTAGTTAATTAATATGAGAGGGGGAAAATCAATTGTATGTCTCAAAGTTTTTCAAAACACAAACTGAATCTTTTTAATATATAGGCTGTGTATTTAATATGTGGACTCTCTCAAAAGCCTAGACCAAGTATTTTATAGTTTCTAATGTCCATGTCATTGATACACTTGGAGCTGACTTTTGTGAATAGAGGTAAGTGACAGTTCAATTTCATCGCCTTGCATGCTTAAATTCAATTTTTCCAGCATCATTTGTTGAAGAGACTCTGCTTTTATCATTTAATGGTTTGGGCCCCTTTATCAAAAATTAGATGGCTGTAAAATGGGGGTTATTGAAACATTCATCAAGAACCTCTCCAACAATAGGAGTCCAGGTCTAGATAGGTTTACAGATAAACTGTAAAGAGCCTTTAAAGAAGAAGAACTATTACACATACTCCTCAATATCTTCCTAACTACTGTAGACACAGGGATTCCCCCAACACATTTTATTAAGCCAACATCACAATAATACCTAAAACAAAGAAAGTTATAAAAACAAAACTATAGACCAACATCCCTGATGAACATAGATGTTAAGATAGTCAATAAAATTCTGTCCACATACAGAAATACATCAAGAATACTGTGCACCATGATCAAGGCAGTTTTATCCCAGGGATGCAGGTTTGGCTCAATATATGTAAATCAATAAATTTGATCCATCATACCAATAAATGTAAAACTAAAAATCACACAATTATCTCTATATATGAAGAGAAAGCCTTTGACAAAGTCCAGCATCCTTTCATGATAAAAAAAATGGATATAGATGGAAAATACTTTAAACTAGTTGAATCTATATACAGTACGCTAACAGAAAGCATTATACTCATGATGAAAAATTGAAAGCATTTTCTCTCCAGTCAGGTACAAGGCCATTATCACCACTACTATTCAACATTGCTGTAGAAGTCCCAGCCATAGCAACTAGACAAGAAAAAGGATTCTAATGAATACATACTGGAAAAGAAGTTAAACTACCCCTATTTGGAGATAACATGATTGTATATATACAAAACCCTAAAGAGTTCAGTAGAAAACTCTTAGATATAATTGAACAATAAAGTGGTAGAGTACAAAATAAATAAACAAAAGCAATGGCAGGGGCTGGGCAGCGGCACACCTCCTGGTTAAGCAAACATACTACTATGCACAAGGACCTGGGTTGGAGTCTCTGCTCCCCACCGCAGGGAGAACGCTTCACAAATGGTGAGGCAGGCAGGTCTGCAGGTGTCTATCTTTCTTTCCCTCTCTCTATCTTCCCCTCCCGTCTCAATTTTACTTTTTCCTATCAAATAAAAAGGAAAAAAAAAATGCTGCCAGAAGCAGTGGATTCATACTACTGGCACGAGCCCTAGTGGTTGGAAGCCAAAAAAAAAAAAAGTCAATGGCAACCCTTTATGTAAACACCAAATCAGAAGAAAAGATTCAGAAATAAATTTCCTTCACCATAGCAACAAAAAAAATCATATATTTGGGGATAAAGTTAACAAAGTAAGTGAAGGACTTTTGCACTATGAAACACTCTTTAAGGAAATAGAAAGAGATATAAAGAAATGGGAAGGCATCCCATGACCGTGGGTCAAAATGACCATCCTGCCCAGAGCTATATACAGAGTTAGTGCCATCCCCATCAAAGTACAAATGAACTTCTTTAAAGGAATAGAACAAAAGCTTCAAACATTAATATTTGGAACCAAAAGCTCCCCAGAACTGCCAAAGCAATCTTAAAAACAATACTGGAGATATTATACTGCATAACCAAAACCTACATTACAGAGCTACTGTAATAAAAACTGCATGGTACTGGAACCAAAACAGACATACAGACCAATGGAATAAATCCATAATCTTTTTTTAAACTTATCAATTTTCATTTTTGTTGAGATGGTCATAAGTATTATCCTTGGAAGTAATCACTTCATTCGTATGGGAAAGTATGTATCCATAAATTATTTTACATAAAGATGACCTATGCATCATCCCTTGACAGTCTTTAGAAGAAAAAAAAAAAAACTGCATAGAATTGGTCAAGAGATATACTACCAAAAATAAATATCGAGTAAAGGATAATTAATGGTCCTGTGAAACCTATATTAGAATCATCCAACAAGCCTTTCTACGAAGATGGCGCCGAAAGCAAAGAAGGAAGCCCCTACCCCTCCCAAAGCTGAAGCCAAAGCCAAAGCTTTGAAGGCCAAGAAAGCAGTGCTGAAAGGCGTCCACAGTCATAAGAAAAAGAAGATCCGCACGTCACCTACCTTCCTTCTGCCCAAGACACTGCGGCTCCGAAGACAGCCCAAGTATCCTCGCAAGAGCGCCCCCAGGAGAAACAAGCTTGACCACTATGCCATCATCAAGTTCCCCCTGACCACGGAGTCGGCCATGAAGAAGATAGAAGACAATAACACACTTGTTTTCATTGTGGATGTCAAGGCCAATAAGCACCAGATAAAACAGGCTGTAAAGAAACTCTATGACATTGATGTGACTAAGGTCAACACCCTGATCAGACCTGATGGAGAGAAGAAGGCATATGTTCGATTGGCTCCTGACTACGATGCCTTGGATGTTGCCAACAAAATTGGGATCATCTAGACTGAGTCCAGCTGCCTAATTCTAAATATAACTTCTCACTGTAAAAAAAAAAAAAAAATCATCCAACAAGCAAATGCAAAAAATAATAAAAATAAAAATAAAAAAATAACCTTGAGAATATATATATATAGATATATATATATCTTATATATATATTCTTATATATATATATATTCTTATATTCTTATATATATATATATTCTTATATATATATATAAAAGATATATATATATATCTTATATATATATTCTTTTATATATATATATATAAGAATATATATATATATATACATATATATATATATTCTTCAAGTTTGGGAGCTACTCTCTGCACTAATCCAGCTTTATAGTTATAGTCTCTAATCTGAGACCATCTTCCCAGATAATGCTTTGATTCCATCTCCATGCTGGCTGTCAAGCTCAAACAAGTTGCTATTGCTACTATAATTCCATCCTGAACTCCCTGGTCAAATGATCTCATCAGTGCCTGCTGGGACCTGATGTCTCCAGGGCTCTAGCCCACTAGGGGAAGATAGAAACAGAATGGAGTTATAGGTTGACCTGCCAGCATCCATGCCCAGCGGAGGAGCCAGAATTACAGAAATCCCATATTCTACATCCCAAAAGAATTTTAGTCTATACTCCCAGTGAGGTAAATAGTAGGGGAAGATGACAAGAAGGCTCTGAACCCCAAATCCATCACTAATAAAATGACCTATATAAAATATCCACTCTCTAACTCCCTCCATATATAAACATATTTAAGTGGCAAAAAGGACTTGAAGATGTGATTGAATAAAGGATTTGAAATAGAAAGGAAAAGAGGATGAAACATAACCAGAAATTTGCTGGTAAATGTTTAGACAGAAGGATGAATTGGTGTCAGAAGAGATGTGATAAATGAAAGCAAAGATCAAAGTAATATAATCTCTAGTTTAGAAAACATAAAACAGATTGTCCAATTTACATCAATCTGCATATACAAAAATCAAAATATGTAGGTCACCAAAAGGACTGGAGAAGGCAAGCACTTGATTGCTTCAAGAAAGAACTAAATCTTAGGTGTTGAAAAGTATGGTGATTACCAGAAGGAAAAGAGATGTGTGAGTGGATGGAATGGGCAGAGATTGTGGAGATGATGTAAAGTTACACACTTATAATCTTTATAGTATTATGAACCAATGGTAAATCAATGAAGAGACAAAAGTAAAGAGCACAGAGCTACCAGTACCATTTTAGACCCATCCAAACTCAGCATCTTTAGAACTGTAAGAAAATGCACATATTATCTGAGACAAGTTTGTACTAACTTACTATAGCATTTATAAGAGACTAATACAAATACCTGTATCTAGTCCACTACCAAATTGTCCACTCCCCCAATTTTACTGTAATGTATAATCCTTTGCTGCACCCAAGTAATTAAAGCTACAATTGTTTGAATACAATGATATCCCTATTTTAGTCAGTTAACTTTATTAAAAGTGATGGTAACAAAAGATTCATAGAGAGACAGTCTAGACATTATAGAACTTTTAGATAATAATGTACCTAGTTTACCTTTGTTAATAATATCTGACCCCATAATCAATCTGTCTTTTTAAATATTTCCTTGAGCTTTTCAACCTTAGGTTTATTTTTGTTCTTAAATTTAAGTCTGATCAGATCATGGTTTCTTCATGAACTATACTTTTAACACCTTTTTTTTTTTTTTTCCTCCAGGGTCATTGCTGGGCTCTGTGCCTGCACCATGAATCCACCACTCCTGGAGGCCATTTTTTCCCCCTTTTGTTGTAGCCTCGTTGTGGTTATTATTATTGCCATTTTTGATGTTGTTCATTGTTGGATAGGACAGAGAGAAATGGAGAGAGGAGGGGAAGACAGAGAAGGGGAGAGAAAGATAGACATCTGTAGACCTGCTTCACAACCTGTGAAGCGACTCCCCTGCAGGTGGGGAACGGGGGGGGGGGGGCTCGAAACCGGATCCTTACGCCACATGCACTTAAACCACTGCACTGACCCCTTTAACACCATTTCTTATTATCTTTCTAGTAGTTGCAGTGATACACATCTATTTAAAAGAAAAGCTGTTTGGGATAAATATTTAAGACACTGCTTTAAACATCTTGGTCTTTTCATAACTTGGTTGAAGTAAGATTTATAAGATGAATCACAAAGAATGCATACTACAAAACAGATAAAAAATAGATTATTTTCAGCAAGTTGTTTAATGTCTTTTATTAGAGACTCCTTTAAGACAATTAAAAAGCAAGTAAAAAGCTGAAAGAATGTATAATTCCCACATCTGACATAGGACCATTACTTCAAATACATAACTAACTCTTAGAACTCAACAACTAAATGTAAAGTGATAACAAACATTTGAGCAGACTCACATCATTACAAGTTGCACAGAGTAGTCATTGATGTGCACAAAAAAAGGAATGCTAAGCACTATTGTTACCAGTGATATGTAAATTAAACTTACAGCTCTGCCCTACATAAACCCACTAGAATGTCTAAAATTAAGATAAGTGCAGATACAGAACACTAATACTGTACCTACAGAAGTTTCTACACATTGTTGAATATAATTTAAAATTGCCCTAAAGGGCTGGGCAGTGGAACATCTGGTAAACTGCACATGTTACAATGTGCAAGGACCCTGCACATTCAACTCTACAGTTCCCACCTGCAGAGGAAAAACTTTATGAATGGTGAAGCAATGATGTAGATGTCTATCTCTCTCCCTATTTCCCCCTTCTTCAATTTCTATCTTTATCCAAAATAAATAAATTAAATTAATTGTCCAAGTACTTTAGAAAACATGCATATATCCCAAGTTTGAATTTCTGCACTGCATGGTAGTACTGCTAGACAATCTTACATTTAAAGTATTTTTCTTTTTTCTCTATCCCTCTATTTCTAAACTAAATACCATTGACTTAATACAAGTTTATAAGTCTATAGGATTAGAGGGTTATATTTCCATACCATATCCACAATCAAAATTCTGTGCCTTTCTAATGATAAACAATATCTCTCACAAAGTTTTAGAGACAATTTGACTCTTTTATTTTATGTTTTGCAAGTTCATTCTTCATATGAGTAAAATCATCCTGTAGTTTTCTGTCTTTAACTGCCTTACTTCATGAAATATAATCACTGCCTGAGATACTGCATATGTGCAAGGATATGAATCATAAAAACATGATGATTTATCTGTAGTTAATGTATATTTCTGTGGTACAAAGAAATTCCTCTCCTATGTATTTACAAAAAAAGGATACATACTCAGTCTTATACATGAAAATTCATTATAGAGGTATTCACTATTGATATACTAGAAAACATGAAAAGGTCTCTAAAACATATGAAATAAGTCAACTATCAGAGTGCAACTCTAGATTCTGTTCATACAACACTCTGGAAGTGATCTATCAAAATTTTAGTAGCAGAGAAATCTTCAGTGGTTACCCACTAGATGGATATTTAGTGGATCTATTGCTTATTTGCCCAAGTTCAAAAGGCAATGATAAATGTTTGTAAAAATATTTTGCCCGAGGGGCCAAGCTGTGGGGCACCTGGTTAAGTACACACATAAGGTACCCACCTGCAGAGGAAAAGCTTCACAAGCAGTGAAACAGGGATACAGGGATGCAGTTCTCTCTCTCTCTCTTTCTCTCTCTCTCTCTCTCTCCCCTTCTCTATCACCCCCTTTCCTCTTGATTTCTGGCTGTCTCTAACCAATAAATAAAGATAATTAAAAAAATAAAAATAGAAAATTAAATTTAAAATATTTTGCCCTTAGATTGTGAATAAAAGTGATAAGGAGTTTTCTTACAATTCTATTTTTCTTATATTATGAGATAAGAACTCAAATAATCTGTATTTATAACTGTAAATACTACTCTGTATGCCCCAGATTACTCTTCCATCCTGAAAGACAAATATAGCGAGTTTATAAGTTTCTTGATACACATGTGAACAAAGGCTCTTTTTATTGATTCAATTATGAATGACAAGCACATTAGATAAGAGGAGAATAGTTCCCACCACTAGAGTTCTGCGTCCCATTCCTTCCATTGGAAGCTTTGCTATTCTTTATCCCTCTGGGAGTATGGCTCAAAAATTTTTATGGAATGCAGAAGGTGGAAGGTCTAGCTTCTGTAATTACTCCTCCACAAGACATGGGTATTGACATTTTGATCCATACTCCCAGCCTGTTTCTGTCTTTCCCTGATGGGTCAGGGCTCTGGAGACATGGGTTTCTAGGACACATTGGCTAGGTCATTTGCCCAGGGAAGTCATGTTGGCTTCATGGTAGCATCTGCAACTTGGTGGCTAAAAAGATTAAGATATAAATCAGAACAATCTGCACAATAATGAGGAACCTAAAGGTAAGAAAAACGCAGATGTCATTTGGGTTCTCCATTTTGGGAAAAGTTAGGAAGCCTATTTTAGGTATATTCCAAGAGGCCCATGACTTTACTAATTCTTGCTTAAGCTTGACAGTTAACATGCAGGTGGGCTAAAGGTATTGTCAGAGGAAATGGTGTCAGAGTTGGAAATAGGACCAGAAGCTGTATCAGGGAAGAGAGTAACTCCCAAATATGGGGAAAGTACATAAACACTATTAACAGTAAACACTATCAATCTGACCTGGTGCCCATATTCAGTACTAGAGCCTGTGTAACCTCTGCATCCCTGTAGGTCTGAGCTCATGTTCCATTGTTGTTGGTCTGCTTCTAAATTCTGCTTCTAAGACCACTTCTGTTTCATTGGTTTAATCCCCCCTGCTTAACACTATATTCTATTTACATAACCACTGTTAACTAAGCACCGCCCTGCCTCCAGGGCATTGGTTTAATCCTCACTGTTTTGCACACTTTTTCCTTCTCCTCACCCCCTATCCTACATACATCCTCTTCGGACCTGACACTTCTGCCTCAGGATATATAAGGACAGGATTGTGATTAGAGATAGTTTAGATTGTGCTGTGTTCCATATGAATAAAGATTGAACTGCGTACCACTCAGCCATGAGTTCCTGGTCATCTCTCTCTCCCACCCGTGAAGCTAGCCTGGCACATTGTCACAGCAGGGAACATTCTATATTGCACTCATTGCAGGACCAGTCTTCCTCAAGTAGCAAAGTATGTTGACCCAGTGTCCCTTTGGAAAGTGAGGCAGTCCCTGCCATTGTTGTTTCACATTGAGGGCAGGGTCCTGGAGAGGCTCACAAGTGGGTCCACAATGCTGTTGCTGATGAAGATGACCAGCAATGGTGGAGAAAGTAATCTGGTTAGAGGTCTAGGTCCATCATATCTATGTGGGAATTCCAGGATTCCCTGAGTAGGGCCCCAGATTAACGGTGGCCTGGTAATGACCAAGCAAGCCATCACAGAAGTGTGCCAGTCTCTTCTCCTTATCTAGATTTTGTAATCCTTACTTTACCCGACATGGTTAGTCTTAGAGTAATTGAGGGGAATGAAATAGGAAGTAGGTGAGGAATTCATCTAGGTCTGTGTAGAAACTATTTGATGAAGTACTTTATGGTGTCTTTTTTTTAGGTCTTTCTACTTGCTTGCTGTACTTAAGTCACTGTAGACTACAATGCATTTTTACTTTAAGGTATATGTTTTCCCATAACTTATTGATAAATGTGCACATGCATCCTTACTCATAGGCCCAAGTTTATATGTAGGTTCTGTGACCTTGTTAGGAAGTGTGCCACCCAAAGTAGAATTAATTACCTAGTTTATAGTAGTCCTATAAGCTAGGAAAAGTCTCACCAGAGTAATGGAGATGAAGGGTTGGCATTCCAGGCCTTGTGTCTCTGGACACTGTCCAAAGTGATTCACATTGGTTTGGCTGAGATCAGTAGATGCAGTATCAAATGGTATGGACTGAAAGAAGCATGAAGGAAAACGACCCAAGCTCCAGATGTTCCAGGACTGGGAGAAATATGGCTTTTTTTTTTTTAGAGAGACATATTTTACATTTTGTGGGTATGTGCATATTGTATTACATATACACATTATATATCCTCTAAAATATCAAATAAGTAATATATGCATATACATAGACACATATTATCAGAAAAATAATGAAGCATTTTTTGCATAGAAAGACAGAAAATATTCTGGGCTAGGGACAGAAAAATGATTACACACAGAGCCTGAGGCTCTGAGGTTCAATATCCAGTACCACCATAAGCCACTGCTTTGGTTTCTCTCTATATCTCCCTTTCTCTCTCCCTCTCTCTCTCTCTCATTAAAGTAAATAAATTATTTTTACAGAGAAAAAAGCTATCACTTTTATGAAAACCCAATATTTCACACACAGACATATGTGTATATGTATACATATATACACAACAAATGTAGACATACACTATCAGACATAACATATCAGATTAACATAAAAGTACAACTATATTTTTCACAAGCCATATGATCTTTTATTGCCAATGATTCTAATGGTGATATAAGATTTTTAATTTATGTGGCATTTTCTACCTAATTATTACCTCATGGACTCCCAACAGCAACATCCAAAATATATGAAATATTTTAATATTCTCTTCTGGTTAGAAATATGGCTTTCATAGAGAATAGGGAAAGTTCCTGCTATCTTAGAGTTTAAGAAGGCAATAGATAGCTATTGTTATAGCCAAGTTATTTGGAAATTTGGTTAACTTTAAAAATCCCATGGTTAGGATTTACTGTATCATATAAGACTTTACCATGCCATTTAAAGCTATTTACAAATAACTGCATCTTATATACTGACCTGACCAGTTGCTTGTGGTTTCCCTGCTCTAACCCCTGTGGAGAGCAGTCTAGAGAAACTTCACAAGGCTAGAAATGAACCTTCTTTATGACCCAGTAATTATGGACTCAATTGAACCCATCCAAAAAGATATGTGTATATCTATGTTCATAGCAGCCCAATTCATAATAGTCAAAACCTGGGAATAACCCAGGCATGCAACAAGAGATGAATGACTGAGAAAGTTGTGGTATATATACACAATGAAATACTACTCTGCTATTAAGAATAATGAACCTACCTTCTCCAACCCATCCTGGATGGAGCTAGAAGGAATTATGATAAGTGAAATAAGTCAGAAAGAGTAAACCAGTAAGACAAGTATGAGATGACCCCATTCATTAACAAAAGTTTAGAAAGAACAGAAAGGGAGATACAAAGCAGAAATTGACTTAAGTTTTGAATATTGCACCAAAGTAAAAAGCTCTAAGTGGAGCTTCATGGGGGGGAGGGGGTAGGGACACAAACGTTTAATGGTATGGATATACACTCCTATTAAGTTATAATCTTATAAATCACTCATCAATATGAGAAGGGAAAAATAGATTGAATGCCTCAAACTTATTGCTGCACAGACCCCGGTTCTGAGTATATATTCCTTCAATCTAAGCACTTAAGATTCCAAATTGGTAACCTGATTGAATTTCAACAGTGGGTTTAAATTGTTAATAAATTTCTAATAATGACTTTTTCTTTGAGATAGTAAATCACTCATAATCTTAGACCAGGGAGACCAGAAGCAACTGGCTTTTTCTTTAATTTTGAGATCTGCATGTAGTATCTATGTGGTTGTGTCCTTTTCTTCTTTAATAATGAGAGGGTCTAAAATTTGTGGTGTAAACTGAAATTAAAAATTCCTTATTAGTTTTCACAGAGTTCACTTGTAGAAAATACATAGTTTAATTAAGATTATATTAAATAAGACTGTGTTCTCAACACAATTCCATATTAAGCATAGAAACATGGGGATCTATAGTTTAATTAAGATTATATTAAATAGGGAGTCGGGCTGTAGCACAGCGGGGTAAGAGCAGGTGGCGCAAAGCACAAGGACCGGCATAAGGATCCCGGTTCGAACCCCCGCTCTCCACCTGCAGGGGAGTCGCTTCACAGGCAGTGAAGCAGGTCTGCAGGTGTCTATCTTTCTCTCCTCCTCTCTGTCTTCCCCTCCTCTCTCCATTTCTCTCTGTCCTATCCAACAATGACAACAACAATAATAACTACAACAATAAAACAACAAGGGCAACAAAAGGGGAATAAATAAATAAAATAAATATTTGAAAAAAAAGAACAAAAAACAAACAAAAAGATTATATTAAATAATATTATTGTATCCTCAACACAATTCCATATTAGGCATAGAAACATGGAGACCTATCGGTGGTGCCCATGGCACAGTGCACAAATTACAATGCACAAGTATCAGGTTTGAGGCCTTTGTCTCCACCTGTAGGAGTGATGAAGTACTTCATGAATGATGAAGTATTGCTGCAGGAGTCTCTCTGTCTTCCCCTTCCTGTCTCTATTTTTAAAAAGTCACATGAGTGATGAAGTGATCTATTCATCATGCAGGCACTGAGACCCAGTGATAAGCCTGGTGGCAATCAAAATGTATTAATTAATCAATTAAAATAATAATAGTACCTTGTAGCCTATTTCATTTTAATCCTATCTTATTTGGCCCTATATTTATGATTATTCTCCAGATAAAACAAATTAAGATGAAAAAAGCTGACTGTACTATAGTAATAGCAACTGAAAACAAAATAATTGTATATTTTCTAGTAAACTAGCTTTATAATTTATATGATACTATTATGACTATATTCACTTATTAAACATAGCATATGTATACATAAGATTTACAATTTTCTAAATGAAGCCCCAATATTCAGTTACTGAAGGTTGCATAATATAACTTGTTAATAGAGCAGATACTTCATTTCTTTAAATATAATTTAATATGAAGAAAATTGCAAACATGTATATCAAATTAGAGTAGTCAGTAACAAATTAGAATAGTGAGTCTGCTTTCAGAATACATTAAATTTTTTGAGATTTAATTCATATGCCTGTGTATTAATTTGGATATCAAAGCATTTGCAGATAGACAACAGTTTAAGTGTGAGAACTACTATTGACCAATCTGCCTTTTCATTTTATGGATTAACTTTTTAGATGAAAATAGAAGGGGAAGAAGTCTGGACAGATAGAGCAACAACAGAGCACAGAAGTTCCATACATATATTCCCAGGATCCATTCCCTACACAGCATAGGCCAGAGCTAAGTGGTGCTCTAGTTGGTGGGTCTTCATCATAATCAAATATGCTTCCATAAATGGAATTTTTATTTATTGCATTTATTAAAATATGAACTTAAAGTTAGTGAATCAATCTACTTTTTTGCTTTTATTTTCCACCTCATATTTACTAAAATAAAAAATATAACTTACTATAAATATTTATTTTAATTTAAATGAGTTTTATCTAGTGGGTAGGCAGACAGAAAGAAACAGATGAACATGTAAAAACAATTTTTTGTTGTTGAGAAAATGCTTATACATTTTATCTAGAAGTATATCATAAATGAGAAAAGTTGGTCAAATTAGATTGTCTGATATTATTGTTAGCGAGCAAAATCAAACCACCATCCACTGCAAGGAAGCAAAAGATGTTTTTTCACGAATTCGAATCCGGGCTGAGAGGTGACTGACAGCAGTCCACCAGCTCAACCCTGAACAAGGCTCAAACCACACAATTTATAGGATTCTAGAGTACATTCTGGGTGGGGAATATGCAAAACTAGAATTTTATCACACACTCAATAGCATTTTACAGAAAACGCAGGATCTAATCATTTCAGACACTGCCATACCCTAAGCAGCCTATAAGAATTGTCTAATTTCAAGCCTTTATGCAAAATAGGGTCACCACACTTTTTCGTTGTCAGTCAAGACAACCTGGCTATCAGCTCCCTCGACCCTGAGCAAGTGGTTGGGTTTCAAGGACTCGGTTAGGCTAGCTTTTCTCTTTAAGACAAACAACAGGTGGCTTACATCTTACATCTTGGTGTGTGGGTTTTGTTTTTCTAGGGGAAAGGGTAAGGAATTTTCCATCTCACACTATAAGCAGAAAAGCAACTATACTTAAAACTCATACTTAAAATTATACTTAAAGCAATTCTAAAGCTACTGCTTCTAACAATTATGACCCTATGCCATCATGCTACAGCACCTGAACCCTCCCCCTGACCCCAGTGTCTTTTACTTTGGTGCAATACAGCAACTCCAGTCCAATTTCTGTTTTGTGTTTTCCCTTCTATTCTTATTTTTCAACTTCTGTCTAAGTGGGGATCATCCCATATTCACCCTTCTCTTTCTGCTTATATCACTTAATATAATTCCTTCAACCTCCATCCAAGATGAAGTGAATAAGGTGAACTCACTATTTTTAATAGCTGAGTAGTATATTATTGTGTATATGTAACACAACTTAGTACTCATCTGTCACTGAACACTTAGGTTGCTTCCAGGTTTTGCTTATTACAAATAGTGCTGCTATGAATAAAGATATACACAAATATTTATGGATGAGTGTGTTTGATTCCTTAGGATATATCCCCAGGAGAGGAACTGCAGTGTCATAGGGGAGGTCCACTTCTAGACTTGTGAGAGTTCTCCAGACTGCTCTTCCATAGGGTTTGGACCAATTTACCTTCCCGTTAGCAGTGCAGGAGGGTTCTTTTGCTCCACAACCTCTCCAGCATTTGTTGTTACTACCTTTTCTGATGTTTGACATTCTCACTGCAGTGTCTCATCTTTGAGTAGACTATACATTTAACTGAAACCGCAAACAGGCAGTGATATTTATTGTGAAAATATATTGAATATACAAAGTTTTCTGGAAGCATATGCATTTATCTCTAAATGATAAAAACTAAAACTTGGAAAATACAACTTATGGTAATAATATTAAGGAATGGATGTATGTGCAATTTAAAACTTAGAGACTACTGCTTGTAAAATTAAATAGTAAATTTTTATAAGTCCATACCTTATAATACTATATGTAAATATATTTTAGAATAACTATTACATAAATAAGAGGAGTAAACTACAGAGATATTCTCCTTCTAACTGTGTTATTCAGGAACCAGAGATAACATATTGAATGGCTACTCATTGCTGAATATATACAAGTAGCAAGGGTAAAGTAAACCAAGCCAATGAAACTTATGTAGATATCAGAAATAATAAACTCATTTTTATAAGCAATAAAATATTTTCCCTTTGTCACGCATGGGACTCCCCCCACTCAGGCTAACTTTTTCAGGCAGAAAGACAGAAACAAAGAGAGAGGGAAAAATATAACATCAAAGTTGCCCTCATTTGGGGTCTTGCTTGTAGCCTTGATATCATATATAGGAAGGCAAGCACTTTCCTGGATGAACTATCTGTTGTCCCAAAATAGATACATCGTAAAAGTCATCATTTATAATGTAAATTCAATAATTATAGTTTTATTTATAGAATCATACTTTTATAAATTAAAAAACCATTCACATGTAAAATATTTATATTATCAAATACAGCATATGTTAAATGAGATAATAGATGACACTACTAATACAAGCAATATGAGTTCCTATACTTATATTATGAATATTACTTTGTATAGAAAATTATACTTCTGAAAATGACAGATCCTAAAGATAAACATCTTAATTTTTAGTTATAAACACTTGCTTTCTAATGTGCTTAAAATTCACATGTATCTTTCCCTACTAGTCATCTACACATGTGACATTATAATTCTTTTTAACAACACTTTCTTTACATTTAAACTTTTTAAATTGGATATGTTGTACGACTCTTAATAACACACACCGAATGCAGCTTGTAAATTTTGGGATTCTAGCCAAAGTT
This sequence comes from Erinaceus europaeus, assembly GCF_950295315.1. Taxonomy (NCBI): domain Eukaryota; kingdom Metazoa; phylum Chordata; class Mammalia; order Eulipotyphla; family Erinaceidae; genus Erinaceus; species Erinaceus europaeus. Next base: position 136,125,755 of record NC_080164.1, read on the forward strand.
GTGAACAGTTTGGTTACTTAAACTAAGTGATAATTTTCTAATTAATTCAATTAAATACTCATTCAAGTGTATTTAGCTTGGGGGAGGATAATGTTAAAAATCTATAACTGGACTCGTAATCTGGCTGTGTGCCTAGAAACACTGAACTGTGATATTAAGTAGTCACAAGAGTAACTGGGAACTAATGGCAAGGAAAAATAAGGCATTGTGCTAAGAGTAAAAAGTTTAACACATTGAACAGAAAAGCTATAAATTTGTCTTTAATTCACAGTTGTTTAAAAGCATAACCAATCTGTGAATAAGATAGCAGAAGAATCAAGATGTGGAACTTTTCCTGTAGAATCAAATATGCTGTAGATCAGGTTCAGTGGGAGTCAAATTTATAGTTTGAGATTTGAGAGTAAGAGTTTTTTGGATTAAAATATTAGGCATTCACACCTCCAGAGAGAATAAAGACAGGAAAGTCAGTTCTGCAGATGGCCAAACCTTACAGACTTGATCTGCAGTCAGATTAGGAGGAGGTTATCTGTATATCCCCATAACAAGTTTCACTGGTTTAACCTAGGGTGTTTCTTGGAAAACTCAGTTGGGTTCAGGCAGCAGCTCCCATTTCCAGCTGCCTGGGAAATGACTGTTAGAAATCTAGGAAAATATCAAAATGAGTTTATTATTTAAGCCAATATGAGATTTTGAATATACATGATAATTATTAACAGATAATTAAGTGAAAACTGTCAATCATTTTTTTAGGGTTTATGTACTTATTTATTGGGAGGGGATGATGATAAAGATAAGCATTGCTCTGCTAAGCTCTGAAATAGGTGTTGCCAGAACTGAACATGAGCCTTTGGGACTTCAGATTTAGTGGCACTTTAACAGGGTAAGCTATGATTTAGTCACGCTTTATCAGATTTTCATGTTTGTTTTTCTGAAAAGATTTAACCAACTTTATTTTCTTAATGGTAATAAAAAAAATCTTATATGATAGGAAAGGACTCAAATCAGTGGTCAGAGTGTTGTGCTGATTTTATCACTCACAGCCACATGAGAAATCCCCACATATCTGTTCATAGCTGCATCATACACAACAGCCAAAATATGGAATCAATTAAAATGTCCTTTGACAGATGACTGGATAAAAAAAAAGTTATGGGACATATACTCAATGAAGTACTACTCAGCAATAAGAAAAGATGATAGTATGTCCTTTGGGATAAAATGGGTGTAACTCGAGAAGATTATGCTTAGTGAAGGGAGTAAGGAAGCAAAGGACAACTCTAGGATAGTTTCACTCATATATGGAATTTCTGAGATGTCAATATTGAGCCTTCCAATACATTAATATCATTTATTTTCCCACTAAATTTGGTATTTTTCAACTTTTCATTATTTTACATTTTGTACACTGTAATACTTAAATGCATACAATGCTTGAATAAGTATATGCCCAGTTAATTATTTTATTTTAATTTATTGACAAGAACACCGCTCAGTTTTCACTTATGACCTTTCAGAGTATTGAGTGTAGGGCTTTGGAGCCTCATACATGAAAGGGTTTTTACATATTCACTGTTATCTTTCCTGCCTATAAGAAATCAAAATATTAATATAAAATATTGGTTCTAAGAACAGATACATAAACGTAATTCACATGTATTTCCAGAATGATGTTCTTTAATATTGTATTAAAATTAGCTGCATAATGTAGATGGCCCCAATCATCCATCATGTGCATTAACTTGAGTGGATAAGTGGGCAAGTGGTCTTTCTTTTTTTTTTTTTTTCCTCCTCCAGGGTTATTGCTGGGCTCGGTGCCTGCACTATGAATCCACCGCTCCTTGAGGCCATTTTTTTTTCCCCTTTTGTTGCCCTTGTTGTGGCTTCGTTGTGGTTATTATTATTGCCCTTGTTCACGCAATTCGTTGTTGGATAGGACAGAGAGAAATGGAGAGAGGAGGGGAAGACAGAGAAGGGGAGAGAAAGATAGACACCTGCAGACCTGCTTCACCGCCTGTGAAGCGACTCCCCTGCAGGTGGGGAGCCGTGGGCTGGAACTGGGATCCTTATGCCGGTCCCTGCGCTTTGCGCCACATGCGCTTAACCCACTGCGCCACCGCCCGACCCCTTGGTCTTTCTTTACATAAAATATCACCCACAAAGAAGATGTGCCAAATTTGCTCTCTAGGTGGCAGGTTTCCAAGAGTTAAAACCTTATCAAACCCCTGTTTCTATCATACATGCTGATTTCCTCTTGGATCAAAGCATTTTATATAGTCAAATGAGTTATCTGAACTACAAAAAGCCAAGAACAGCATAAACTATGATTTATTGGTAGTAATTAATCTAACAGATCTTATAAAAATAACAAATGATATCCAAATCTGAACATTTTAGAACAAAAAGCATTTTTATTCTCATTCATCACATCTGCTCAGATATGGCCATGACTCTACTCAGTGATAACACTGAAATTTAGTAGACAACATACCTGCATTCACAAATTCCACTCACATTTCATAGGTCTAGACAAGAGACTTATCCATATTTAATTTTGCAGAACAGGAATGTTTTATTCCATTTTGAAGATGGAATCACTTGTTTATAGTATGTTACTATGTAACACTATGTAACACATTTCATATTTTTATATTGCCACTAGGCAGTTGTATATTTTCTTAATAATAGAGTTTTCTACATAGATGACTATACATTTTTGTTAGATTTATAATAAAGAAAAACAGAAACATATTTCATTTTATATTAAAGTAATTAGATAGTTATATATCATTTTTAAAAACAGCTAATATATGACATTCTTTTCAAAGGCCTAGAAAATTTTATTAAGCATTAGTTTTTATTTCAGATGCTAGACAACAGCCTCTAAATATAATTTTCAAGTGTTAATCAGGGATATTAACAAAATAATTACAGAGATGTCTTCTTGATGTAAAGCATAGCATTTTAATTGTCTCACTTTCAAAGAACATGGATGATTTTGTACCTGACCCAAATTGAGATGATCTGAGCATCAAAAAATTATAATTGGCTTTTAAGAAATTCATGGGTTTAGGACCAGGTGTTGGCACACCTGGTTGAGCACACATGTTCACTGCACAAGGACCAGAGTTCTAGTCCCACTCTCCACCTGCAAGAGGGAAGCTTCATGAGTGGTGAAGCAGTGCTTCAGGTGTCTCTATCTCTCCCTATATGTTTCCCTCTCTCTTCATCTCTGTCTCTAGCCAATAAAAAATAAAACAAAGTATTTTTAAAAGAAATTCACGAGTTCATGCTAATAGCTATGTGGTAGTCTCCTTTCTGAAAGCAGCTACATTACTCTATAATTTTCAGCTCTGATTAGAACATAGAACCATACAAAAAACTTTACACTAACACAACCCCTGGCATGACATAACTGTTTAGTAGCAACTGTACTAGAGACTTTCATGGACAATAAACATTTTATTCCTCATAATCATATTCCAAATAAACTCTTAATGACATTTCTTTCCCACTTTCTACATTTGTCATCACGGTTACTCACAATGTTTACTGTAACTTCACCTCTTCCTAAATACACATATAATTTGGAGAAAACTCCAAATTATAAGCTGCTGCATTACCCCCAAGCCTTTACATGACATAAAATCAGGATCCTGTGTCTGCCACTACCTCCTCAAATAAGCAAACAAACAAACAAAACTTGCACTATTACCTGTGTTACTTTTACTAAGTAGGTCCCTGACTTATAAGTTGTATTCTTGCCAAGAAAGCTTTTCTGTTCTATTCATTTGTTCCTGTGATTTCTGGATTACAGAATTACATATTTTCCATTTAACTCATACTGATTTTACTTCAGCACAATCATAACTAGATTTGGAATATATATATATATATATATGATTTTTTCTAATAATTTTAAAAATAAAAGTGAACTAGAACAATTTTACAACTTTTACTGGAACAATCAATGTGAACAATGGTCTAAATAATAAAAAATGATTAGGTGAAAACTTGATAAGAAACTTTGTAGTACAGTAATCACACTGACAGCACTTAAATCTACTGATCTGATCAATGCTTAAACAAAAGTATAACAAATAACATTCTACTTGGCCTTGTTTAATACACTAGTAATCACAATAAAACTATATAACTGCAATATGCTTTTATTTTTAATTATCATTTTACAGGAAGTATGAAGAATAGAGAGTACAAGTAAATGGCACTAGAAAAAGACAATGTGATAGACAAATCTGAGTAAATCTATGACAAATAACTTTGAGTTCCCCAATTTTGTAAAGATGCCATTTAACAAAATTTAGCTTAGTTTTTGTGAATATGTAAAGAGCCTGCATGGTGTTCTTTACTCTTAAGCCATTATATCTTTGTCCTTGACTTTCAGAAAATAGAACTCTTGCTAAGACGGAAAGAAATTCAGAGGAGAGGAGGCAGGGGATGTACTCAAGCGCATACATGCAGAGTGAGAGAGAGAGAGAGAGAGAGATGAAGAGAGACCTGGAGACATGTTTTTGCACTTGTAAAGCTTCTTCCCTATAAGAGGAAATTGGGGGATTAAAACTGGGTCCCCGCACATGGTAATGTGTGCACTCAACTGATTGTGCCACCATGACCGCCTTTAGGCCACCATATCTAACAAATTCATATAATTACAAAAATAATTGATGTTTTCACATCAAACCCACATATATTTTTAGCAACTATAGTCATGAATAAGAAGTGTGGAAATAACATGCTAAGATCAAAATAAGACTAGTGGAAAAGCTCAGTTTGAGTGATGTAATTTTTAAACTTTCGTTTAATAATACTGCATATAAAGCTACTAATACTGACTAATGAGAATTGTTACAAGTATTAAGATAATGCTGTTAAATAACTTGTCAAATGCAGATTTTAAATTTGTTGTAAGCATTAGTTTCTAGTTTCTGTCTAGTGGATTTTATACATAACTGAAAACAAACTTACAACCTATTTTGACATAGATTCAAAGTAACAAATTAGAAAAAAATGATAAAATAAGTACAATTGATAAAATATCCTGGTGGGTTAGAGAATAGGAAAGCTATCAGGGGAGGAGATTGAATATGGAATTCTGGTTGTGGGAATTGTACCTCTATTATACTATAGACTTGTCAGTGTTTCCATTTTATAAATAAAAATTTAAAAAATATATATATCTTGGTTGAGTTCTCAGAAATACTAAAATGGACAATGCTTCCCCAGGAAAACTGTAATGGAAGTACAAAAAAAAATAATAGTTCTTTTTACAGAGTAGTAAAACTCATTTCAGTACTTGCAACATCAAAGACAATGACAATGCTAAGAAAAGATGTGTTTATATGGAATAGAGCAATACAGAAAATAGAAGTTGTTATTCTTCCAATATTTGATGTTATTCCTCAAATCTGCTGCCCTCTCTTGAAATTAACATTGGTAAATCCAAATTTTTTTTTTAACTTCAAGATACACAGACATTTTCTATGTATTTTCTGAAAGAATGATTTTTCCAGCCAATTATATTCTAATCAGTCTGTATAATGAGTGAATAGTATATATTGTTTTATACATAAAGTGAGTCAAGGTAACAAATGTATACTATATGACATTTAATATAATGATGTGAAATGTATTTAATATAGTTAATGTGATTCACAAAATATCCTGTATTAACTTATAAGAACTATCTTTCCAGGAATTTTTCAAAGATGGAAAGATAATGTTGACCTATATAAACTGTGCTACAAATACATTAATATCACTAAAGAGTTAGGGATAAAAGTTATGCGATGCTAAGCAGAGTCACAGCTAAAAAGTGATATATGAAACTATTAATGGTCCTCAGCGAGACTATCTCTTTTTCCTAGTGCCAATAACCTAAAAGATGAAATGTAACTCCGTGTGAAGGACAAAAGTAAATGTGTCAGATACGATATGTTAGTCCTGAATATGAGGGGAAAGTGCACTTTTTAAAATACCATATGAATAAAAATGATTAATTTTTCTCACCCCTTCTCTGCCTTAACTAGAAAGGTAATTTCAGTGCATACAAATTTAGAGACTCTGGGCTGATATTAGTATATTTTCTTTGCATAATCAATTTATTCTAAACAAATTTCAAGGCACTAATGACTCACCAAACTATATTTTGCTTACAAAATGGCATTTTAATTACTGAAAGGCAGAATGACAACCTAAATCTTATCATTATAGGTACTAAATACTCACAGAAAAACTACTAAAAAAATAGCAATTCATTGTGTGATCTTGTATAAACCACTCATCCTTCTACAGATTAGTCATGATATTCAAAGTTCCCACAATTAAAGGAATGTGCATGACTATATAAAATGTGTTGTAATTCTTAGATTTTGTCTCATAAATGTATATGTAATATGTATTGATATCAGAATAATGGACTATATATAGCTATTGAATAAATTGTTAATTCATCATAGTCAGTCCCAGGGTGCCTTCTTTCTTCTATAACAATAACAAAATTATTTTAAAGACTAATAAAGAAGGAGTTTGGGAAAAGATATATCCCAAAATTGCTTCCTTTATTATTTTTACATAACTCCACAATAAAATTGATTTTTTTTCTAAAGAGAAGGATAAATATGGGATGATCCCACTCACAGACAGAAGTTGAAAAATAAGAACAGAAGGGAAAATATAAAGCATAACTTGGTGTACTACACCAAAGTAAAGAATTCTTGGACAGTAGGAGTATTCAGGTCCTAGAACATGAAGGCAGAGGAAGACCTGGGTGTGTGTGGGGGGCAGGCGGGTGGGATGAGGGGAAACTAGAGTGTTATGTAGAATTTAAGAAATGTTACATTTGTACCACAATTACTGTATTTTACTGTCAGCTATAAATAATCATACACCCCCCCCCCATAAAGGAAATAAGAATCAGAAAAGAAAATGATTTCTTCTGAGTCATTGAAGAGTATGAGCTCACAGACAAATAAAATTTGGAGTTCTAGGGGGAAAGAACCAAGTGTTGCAGCTGAGCTTCCCCTCCCCCTGATTTTTTGACAAATGAGTAGACTAGATAAGTATAGCTTCTAGTCAATTCCTAAAGGAAAATTTAACAATTTCAACAGTAATATTAATACTATTAGTGTAATTTACTGACCTTATCATCTTACTAATCATAACTAAATCACTAATAAATCCAGTGCATGAGACAGATGGACCCTCCAAGTAATTCTAGAAGAGTACATGGAAAAGAGAAAGGTGAGGATAGTCCTTCTTCTTCTAGCGTTTGCCCTTCTTCCATAGCCAGTCAACATAATCAGGTTGAAAGCTGTCAGGAGCTGCTTGTTGCTGGCTTTGAAAGTGACTGGGATCCATGTGGATTCAGTCGGCTAGGAAGGATCGTCAGTTTCCCCAATGAATGGGTACTCACGGGATGCACCACGAGAAGGTCGATCCAAGTCACTGAGGTTCAGGGACAAAAAGATGCAGTCTACCTTCTAGTGGCTTATGTAGGAAGGACTTGGGATCTCTAATACTGAAAGATTATGAAGCTTTTATCTAAAATTAAACCTCACTATATAGGAAAATATTAGTGATGACAACTGAAAAAGAGAACAAAAGCCAAAATGACATAAATCAATATACAACCTACATAAATATTAATAAGGGCATGGGAATAGGAAATAAAACAAAATAAAGATTTTACTTATTTATTAATGAGAAAGATAGGAGGAGAGAGAAAGAGCCAGACATCTCTCTGGTACATGTGCTGCCAGGGATTGAACTTGGGACCTCACGCTTGAGAGTCCAAAACTTTATCCACTTCACCACCTCCTGGGCCACAGGAAACAAAATTTTAATGCAGTATTGTGTAAACTGTCCTGTATGTTTATAGAAAAAATCTTCTCTTCCTTTTTATTACTGAGTTAATAACGTTTATAACATGATAAAAGTATAGGGTTATTTTCCACACCATACCCACGCCAATGTTTTGTGTCCTCATCCTCTCAACTACCACCACCACAGTTGTCAGTCTTAGAAAATGTTTGCCTATTTCTTTTTTCTTTCTTTGTATGTTTCTTTATTCAAGTACATGTATTTCAATTGTCTATATTCTGCATATTAGTGAAACTATTCAATAGCTGTCTTTAACCTAACCCTTACTTATTTCAGTAGGCATTATCACCTTCAGTCACATCCATTTTATCTTGAAGGACACAATAACAACTTTTAAAATCACAGAATAGTATTCCACAGAGTATATATCACATAAAATTTTATCCATTCACCAATTATTATTATCTTTTTTATATATTCTGTGTATAAAACTATCATACTTATGTATATCAAACCATCACATTATATATATATTAAAATTAAAATATAGAGATAAGTATTAATGCTATTTGTTATTTCTAAAGGGTACACTCATGCTGTCTATAAAACATTAACTGATCTTAAGACAATAAATAAAATAGTACAAAATCAAATTTATTAAAATAAATCTTCCTTTCAAACACCATGCTGTTCTAAGATATCTTCGGAAAGTATCACTAAATGCTGATAAAGATATCAAATTTTTATTTGCAGGCATTGTTTTAGTAGATTAAAATGAGAATAAGGTAAATGGCTCTTATTTTAAAGGTTGCTGAATAAACTGAGAGTCAATGATTTAAAATAATCCCATGGGAGAGAGGAAAACAAGAGAGTTGGTGCACTGTTAAGTGATGTGACCAAAGCCATTTATCTAGTAATTACTGAAGCTAGAATTCATACATAGACAATGTGCTCTCAGATCATTATGCTTCATCATTATACTAAATTGTATTTGCTGTGATGACACAAAACAGGATAAAGAGTTGAACTGTATTCAGTGAAGATGCCAGATATTACACAGAAAGGACAGAAGAAAACCACTTCCTGAAAGTTATGATCTCCATTAGCTATGTTCTAATTAGACTGGATAATTTAGAAAATACCACAAGGATTAAGGGTCTTTGTTTCCCTCAACTGCCATATGCTTAATTTCTCCAATAAAGGAGAGGTTGAGGGGGAGGTGGAATAACAAGTCTAAGTGACAGATTTTACCTAAAATAGATGAATATGTCAAAAGAAAACTAGTTAATGGGAAATTATTAAGGTCCTGTATAGCATAAAATCTGAAAAAACTATATATTGTCATCTTCTAATGTGTTCATTTAACTTACTTATTTTGTTGCTAGATTTATCACTGGGATGACTTTTTTTTTTTTGCTTTTATTTGATAGAGGGAGACAGAAAGTGGTAGAGACAGAGACAATGGCATAGGAGGAGAGACATCTACAACACCACTCCATCTCTCATGAAGCTTCCCCACTACAGAAAGAGAATGGAAGCTCAAACCTAGGCTTTCAAGCATAATAACATGTGCAGTCCACTACCCAGTCTGTTTCCTGCTTCTAAGCAGTCATATTGACTCTTCAAGAAATCATTACAGATATGGGCATAGAGAAATGTATTTGTATTTATACATCTGAGTGTAACATATGTATAATGTTGTATAATTGTCTCAGTGAACTTAACCCTACTCTGATAGAAAAGGGGAAGGCAAACAGGGGTGGGGGTATTGGGTGGAGCCAAGATGACCGTGTGACTACAGCCCCTAACTGTTTCCAACACAGCGGCTTAAACGCTGGGAATATAGAGTGAGGACAGGATTTACAGGCCAGTGGGTGAGAGAGCAGACAACAGAATGCAAGTGAGGCCAAGGAGGAGAAGAGCAGATCACATGTAAGCTGGACCGGGCTACAGAGAGGACAGGCACATACCAGATATTGAGCCACCTCAGAGCTGTCTACCAGGTTCCAGATGCTATCATGATGCCAAGCTGACTTTCCTAGGCAAACGACCCCACCAATGTGTCTTGGAGACCCACCTCCCAGATCCCTACCCCACTAGGGAAAGAGAGAGACAAGCTGGTAGTATGGGTTGACCTATCAATGCCCATGTTCAGCAGGGAAGCAATTACAGAAGTTAGACCTTCCACCTTCTGCACCCTATAGTGATCCTGGGTCTCTACTCCCAGAGGGAGAAAGAACAGAAAAGCTATCAAGGGAGGAGACTGAATACAGAGTTTTGGAGGTGGGAATTGTGTGGAACTGTACCCCTCATACCCTATGATCTTGTAAATTATATAAAAAGAAGAAAAAAAGGAAGGCAGAAAACACTACTTTAATAAATTCAGAAAAGTCTTTATGTAAAAGTAGTGCTGAGAGGAATATTCCATCCCATAAAAAGGATTCACTAGTCAGAGAACATTTAAAATCATTATGGGATTTATTCAAAAGGAAGTGCCCAGTGTCTTAGACTTCTACCTACAAAAAGATAAACATTGTAAGGGTGGGTAAACAAGAGTTTTCTAAACTAAGGGAATCACTTACATATTTGTATGGGTGGTTTGGAGGTCCTGTGGACTCTGGGCATGCATATAGTTCTTTCTTAATGGGGAAGAAAAGCCACTTGTACCCATAAGACAGAGAGTATGTAATATAATGTCATTATATTTTACACATTTGTGTATTCATTCAGTCAATAGTTACTAACTAGTCCATGCGTCATGGTGTCATAGACACAGGATCAAAAATTAGACAAGGATGCAAGTTGTCTACAACAGCCTGAAAAGACTTCAATGACATGCACCCCTAGAGAAGTGGGAGCAAGTAGTGAAACTCTGAGCTTTGGAGTATTGGTATTTATATTCACATGCCTTAAAATACATAAAATTTCCAAGTTCCAAAAAATTTGCTCAAGTAGGAAGCGAGAGCAAGGAGAGGGAGGGGGTTTGGTAAGTAAACAAATTAGCTTAGTTAAAAGGTTCTATATATTCCGGGTGTAGCCTCAGCATCCACATGACTGCTTCCTCATATTTAATCTCAGATGAGGAGATATTGAATTTTGACTGGAGTTTTAACTCTCATGGTGTCTTTTTTCCCTCTTGCCACTGTCATTGTTTGAGGAGTTGCAGATCATGTACTGACTCCAGAATTCTTTAGGTTTGGGGTTGTACAGTAAGACTGAAGCTACCAAATATCTTGTCTAGATGTTTCCCCACACCATATTAAAAGCTTTAGTAGATTTCACAATTAGAGAATAAGGTAGAATCATTTACTAAGACTTATAAGGGATGAAAAACTATAAAGATTGGAAGTTAAGGAAATGATACCATTGTATCCACATTCAACAGTGGGCTAAAAAAAAAGTCAGTTCTTAATTATTGGATTTTATTTTCAGTGTAAAACATTTAATTATGTGTCTGTTGGGGTCACTGTACTAAAAGGCATTTGCTTTCTTCACTTTCTCTCATCCATGAATTCACACTTTTAAAGAAAGTTGAGTACTGATGATATCACTCAGAACTTAAGAAGCAAAACTTTAAGGGAAAATGGAAGGTGAAATTGGACTGGGTAGAACTGTGCAAACAGCATAATGGTTCTGAAAAAGATTTTCTTGCCTAAAGCTCCAAAATCTCAGGTTCACTCTGCAGCACCACCATGAGCAAAAGCTGATCATGCTCTGGTTTTTCTCTATGTATTGTTCTCTCTGTATCTTTATTCATGAAAATGAATTAAAAATATAAATAAATATAAAATAGGAAACTCAGCGTGTGATGTATTGACACCATAGCAAAGGACTCTGAAAGAGGGAAAGTGATAGGCTGTAGGGGTCTTGATTCCTGGTGTGATGGTGGAAAATGACCTAGATTAAGGGAAAAAGTGTCTTGTGGACAGCTATCATGTTGTGTCGGGCTAGCAACTTGAGAGAGAGAGATAACCCAGGAACCAAGCTCGTGGTGGTGAGGCAATTCAAATCTTTATTCATCCTAGTACCCCAGAGTCAGGTGGTAGCACACCTGGTTAAGCCATGTGATGCAAACCGAAATGGCCGACGTCTACCTCCTTGTCTACCTGTACACTTCTCCAGGCCAGAAACCGGAAGAGGCAAGTCGGAAATGGAAGAAGCTTTACAATACCATACATGGTTAGGAAAGGGGCAGAGAAAGGTGAAAAAGGGCTGGGAAAGTTAGGGACTTCCTTAGAGACTATTTCTAGGGGTTTAATTGATTGGATTAATAATACCCTGTGGGGAATTAGGGAGGAGACCTCAAGTCATTTGTAAGACAAAGCAGAAGATTGATATGTAGATAATAAAAAGATGGGCCATAGTATCAAGGAATGCAGGGTGGAGCAGGGGGAGCTGGCTTAATGTTTTAAGAAATGCCGGGCTCCTGGAGCCAGAAAAATGTAGGGTGCTTTCTGAGGCAGGGAGTCTGATAAGACGACGAGGCAAACCATGGGGGGGGGGGGGTCTTGTGTCCCTCCTTGCTCAACCTCTAGAGTAGAGAGAGAGACTGACGGGATGGATGCCTACTCCTCAGGTCAAGCCCTGCCAAGCTCTACCACATCCTCACAATTGTTGAGGTGCAAAATTGAAGCCATGAGTTAACAACTGTACTGTAGCCCATTAGTACCCCAATAGACTGGCAAAAAACATAAAACAAGAATCACTTAAGAGAAAATAAAACAGATATACATAAATAAGCCTCTTGTAAGTCTACACTATCCTTTAGCTACCACTCATGCTATTACTCTTGGGATGAGACATAAAACTTTAGAGAAACTTGTTAGGCATTTTTATTAACAATGTGTTTTAACATCTCTTTTGAGTTCATATTTTTATATGGCTTCACAAAATTTGTAGTTGTCTTACTTTATTCTAGTCATCAGCGATACTCATGAGCTCAAATCTATTTCCTTTGTTAGGTCTGAATATTTAAGTTGCCTATATATTTGTCATAAATAGATTATATATGTAACTTTATGTATTCATAAATGAAAAGCTAATTGAAAGTTAAAGAAATGTAAGGTAGCCTCCTTGTTTTTGTGTAAAAGCTCAGGTTTAACCATAAAAAGTAAGATAAGTCATCTTCTATCTTCCATTAGAGAGATGTATCTGGAAAGTTAGGTATTTTATCTATGTAGTTAGTGAGACAACTCACACATAGCTGTGATCTAATGATTGTGTTAAACTCTAGTTGTTCTGAGTTACGAGAAAAATTATATATATATGTATATATATATATCTTATAATAATATATGTAATATATATTATATATAACATATATAATATATATTTTTACCTTCAGGGTTATTTCTTGGGCTCAGTGTCTGCCCCATGAATCCACTGCTCCTAGAGGCTATTTTTTCACTTTTGTTGCCCTTGTTGTTTTATCCTTATTGTGGTTATTATTGTTGTTGTTGTTGTTGGATAGGACAGAGAGAAATGGAGAGAGGAATGAAGACAGAGAGGAGGAGATAAAGATAGACAGCTGCAGGCCTGCTTCAATGCTTGAGAAGTGACCACCCTGCAGGTGGGGAGCTGGGGGCTCAAACAGGGATCCTTACACTCGTCATTGCACTTCGCACCATTTGCGCTTAATCCACTGCACTACTGCCCGACCCCCGAGCAGTTTTATTTCTTATACTCAAAATCATGTTTACTTAATTGGTTAAATAACTGAGCTCACATACTTAATTATCTAGCAATAATACCCAAGTCTAGCTGATTTTAGATACTGGGACTCTAATAATAATAATAATAATAATAATAATAATAATAATAATGTGAAACAAATGATATTTATACCACTAAAAGTAGATTATAATTTCCATGAAGATAATGTTAAATAAGTGAAGAAGATAATCTAGAATATAATTCTATGTAGTACAAACATTTATAAAGCAAGTAGTAAGAGTTGAGATGAAAAATGTAAATGTAGTTAAAATACATTATCCAAGAAATGAAATACCAGAACTTTGTAGTACTTGGGAAACTAGAAACACATACTTTTGAATAGTTATTTGTCAAGATAAATAATGACATAAGGAAGATCAATTTTTTTCTTTCAGTAGTCAGTGTCTTGAAAGTACCTGAGTTTTATTTCATTTGTCTCTCTCCCCCCTCTCTCCCTTGGTCCCTCCCTCCTTTGCAAGCAAACAAACAAAAAAAAGTTGGTTATGATAAGTACTGGTTATCTAAAATGACACTGAGCTTAAACTCTATGTCCGCATCTTCCAATTATCAACTAATAATATTCTTTTATCAACCAGTGTCAAGAATGTAAAAATTACTGAAGTTAATGTAATTGTTTAATATATTCAAAACAGTACCTATTAGAATGTTAATAGAAAATGTTTGTGAATACATTAAGATAGAAAACTTGAAGAACCAACTATTTTTGTACTCTATTTAATAAAGACTTGCATTCTCGTTCTCTTTAAAATTCCAATAAACTCGCTTTCTCAGTACATTACAGTCTTAACTATGACAGCATAGCATTATCACCTCCCCCACTGATTCTCCTTTTAATTCTAGTTAAAAGTGCCAACCTATTATTCTGAAGCTTATCTTAACCTTTAGTACACTTGGCTTGCTTAAATATTCTTCGTATGATACATACTGCTCTAATAGTTTCATTTGCCAAAATCTCTTCCCTAGGGAAAGAGCCAATGATAACAAAGTCCCATGAAAAGTGCTAGGTAAATTATGCTCCATTCTAATTATGACATTATATTAATTAATCTATATGTCATCTATATTTAAATGTCTTCTTATAAAGATTGCATACTGTTAGCATTTTTGGCCATGAATTTAATAATATTTTATATATTAACATTTAATAATATTATAACTTCTATATTTTTAAGAGAAGAAAATATGTATTAGTGTTTGAAAATTAATTAGCACCTTCATAAATTTAGTTACTATTTACATTTTGTCACCAAAATTTTCACAATTTGGTTTAAATCATATCTTTGAGCCACTTCTACAGTAATGAAGCATTATAGTGATTTAGTGAGACAATTCTCTTAAAAGTTACTTGTGTTGTTGAGGATGAAAAATATATAACCTCTAATTCTCAAAGTCCACATGTGTGAAATGAAAGTAATATTTCTTTTTTATTTAACTATTTTATTTACTTTAAACATTTTACTGATTCATTTTAATGAAAGAGAGATGGACTATGTGTGTGTGTGTGTGTGTGTGTGTATGTGTGTGTTTGAAAGACAGAGACAGAGAGAGAGACAGAGAGAGAGAGAGAGAGAGAACTTGAGTAAAACAATACTCTGGTTTATTGTAGTGCTGGGGACTGAATCTGGGACTAAGAGTTTCAGGCATGACAGTCTTTTGAAAAAACATTATTTTATCTCCCCATACTGAAGGCAATATTTTAAACTTATATTATAATTAGAAAGTTTAAATTAGATTATTATATAAGACTGGGTTCTCAGAGTATTTTATGTATTTTGACATAAAGTGAGTGAAAATTTTTGACAGGATTTTTATCTAATGGTCAAAGAAACTGGTAGAATATATGAAAATATTAAGGTGCTAACTAAAGAAAAGAAAATCAGACTTTGAAACTGCTGTAGCAGTTAGTGCTTGCACAGCCAAGATCCAACACATGGTCTGACTCACTCTCTCACTAATAAATGGATAAAACGTTTTACAAGTTATAAAAGCAACTTGGAAATGACAAAGAAATAACTACTGAATCAAGATACACATATAGAATATAATGTCAGATCAGTGGTCTTGGAGATGGCTCAGTGGATAAATGACTGAACTCTCAAGCATGAGGTCCTGAGTTCAAGCCCTAGCAGAACATGTATCAGGGTGATATCTGGTTCTTTCCCACCCTCCTATCTTTCTCATTAATAAAAAACAAAATCTTTAAAAAAAATAAAGAATACGTCAGATTGAAGAACACAGCGAAAGAACTGGAAATTTAATAGTGAATAGGACTTACATATTGATATTTTTCTGTAGGGAGAAAGACTAACTTATTGCCCTCTTATATCTTGTGAGTTGTTGGGAAATTATGCAGATGTGATCAAGCTTGGCAGGGCCCACAAACCACCCTATTTCCATCCTAGTGTTATTATCTACATACCAATCTTCTGCTTTGTATTACATATGACTAAAGGTCTCCTTCCTAAAGTCCCTGCAGGGTATTGCTAATTTCCTTTGCCAACTGAATCCCTGGCAACGGTTGCTAGGGAAGCCCCTATCATTTCTAGCCCCTCCCACTTATGGCATTATAAAAGCCACTTCCATTTCTGCTTTCTTTTTCTTCCACATTCCAACCTAGAGGAGGTCAGGTGTGCAGACCTGGAGGCAGATGCCGACCATTGCGGCTCTACGTGGCTTAAGAGGCTCCACTCACGCCAAACTGTGGGGATACCACATGAATAAACATTTGTATTGCTACTGCTAAGAGCTTGGTTCCTGTGTCATCTATCTCTTGAGTCGCTGAGTGAGTAGCAGCCCAGCCTGAGTCTGGTGGAGTTCTCTCCAACCCAGAGAGCACGCACCTGGGGAAGAAGTACCCCCACGCTAGCTTGTCAGTGAATATTTAACTGATGGGTAAAGGTAAATTTAAAAAAATAAGAGGAAGAAGAAGAAAATGTGGAAGGGAGGAAGCAGAGATGTCAGAGGAGAAGAAGGAAGAGATAACATATTTGCATAAAAAGAAATAGGTAATTTTTTTATCAGTTACAGTGAAGACAGTGAATAACATCTACTGAATGGTTCTGCTCATATGTGAAACATAAAAAATTGAAATTCATGAACTAGAAAACAAAAAAAGTGACAATTTTCTCTAAGACTTTAAAAGAACTATGGTGGTTATGTCTGGAAAATTTAAGGGGGTGTATAGGCCTTTGGTGGTTACCTGTGAAACTACACCTCTGGATTCTCTTAATCATCTAGACCATTATTAAATTACTAGTAAAAATAAATAAAAGGAAAATAAATGGATTACTGCAATGTAAAGTAGTGCCATGTTTTATTTTTGCTTGTGCAGGTATGTGATAATATTATATGAGATTATGTTAAGGAGCAGAAACCATACATTGATGGCAGGCAGTATTTAGCTATAAAGCCAAATCACATTTGTGGATTAAAAGATGATTTAATTACAATACTCATGTAGACTGGCAGCCAAAAGTGGCTTCAAGTGTATGCAAAATTATAGCCTGAAAATTTATACCCAAATAAACCAGAGTAATGTCAGGACATTTAAAGGAAACACATGGATTGAGGACATAGCACTATAGAAATGCTTATTCTTTGCTTGTGGGATTACAAAATGGTACAGTCACATTTTCATGACTTCAGTTGTTTCATACAAAGGTCAATATATCCTGATAACCATATCCAGAAAATATTCTTCTTAGTATTTACCCAAATAATAAAAATAAATAAATAAAAATTTTTAAAAAGCCTTATGTGCACACCAAATTCTGCACAAAGGAGCTGAGGGGATAACTTAGAGGCAGAGCACTTAGCTTATTTGACTGGGACTCTGAGTTTCAACTGTAAATTAGAACATCATAAATGATGAAAGAATTTTCTGTGTTAACTATTTTCTCTAATTAAAAAAATACACATCTATATTTATCACAGATTTATTCATAATTTGCAAAACCACAGAGGCTAGCAAAATGTTCTTCAATAGGCTAGTAATGAAAACATTCATTGATAATGAGAAATACACTATAAAAATATAAAAATAAAAAACACTAAGCACATAGTTCTAAACTAAAGAAGCTAATCTATAACAAACAAACAAACAAAAATGCAAGATAGTCTATATAACTCCCACTGTATTTTGAACTAGAAAAAAAAAGGTTGAATAGAATAAATGATCAGAGGTTCTCAAGGATTAGAATTGATACATGTATGAGAAAAATCATACAGAAAGAGTGTGAATGTATATCGAACTACTCTGTGAGATAAAATAATGGGCTGGAGCAGACTAGTTGAGAGGCGGAGCAAAGATGGTGACTGGAAAGTAGCAGCACCCGTGGGCTCTGACATCAACTGCTAGAAAGCTTTGAAATCCTGGCCATCAGCAGGACAAGCAAGGAGGCATCCTAAAGGTAGACCAGGGAGGTGATTATAATTCAATTTGGGTTAAAAATTAGAGCAAAAAGAAAGGAAATTTCTTGATTATTTCTCTCAGCCCCCCTCTCCCCATAACCAGACCCCTGGGGTAGGGAGCTGCTGCTAGCAGTCTCTCTGTGGAGCTCCTTTCTTTACCAAGATTCCTGGCCCACCAGGGTGCCATTAAACCCTGCTTCCAAATTTCAAGCTATTTTTGTTGTTCCTCTGAGTAAGGGACTTAGACCCATTCAAGTGACAATTAGCTAATCAAGCAAGCCTCACCCAGCCTGGAAAAGACTGCTTGAAAGTTTTCTTTTTTCTCCCCCCCCCCCCGTTTGTTTTGTATTGTGTTTTCTTTCCAAATCAGTTGTCTAGAATCAATATACATAGGCTAACAGGGAGTTGTCCAAGTTGTAGACCCACTGTTTGGGCTTTTTACTCTGTTCTATTTTACAAATACTATTATATATACACGCATATCCCTTCCCCCCTTCAAGTGACCAAAATTAACTCTTAGTATACTTTCCATTGCTAGACAACAAGAATTATCACCCACTGTCAGAGAAACTTGTCTCACTTTTCATACCTCCTCTATACACTATCACCCTTCTCCCACCTCCAAGCCAATTAAAAAAAAATATATATATATATATAACGCTCCTTTCACTGTTTTTTTTTTCCTGCTGTTCTTTTTTCTTTTCTCTATTTTTCCCCTGTCTTCCTTTCTCCCTTCCTCCTCCCTCTGCCTTCTGAATTCACTGATATTTATTTGTGAACCATTTCAGGGATGAAGTCTGACTCAGAGCAGACTCTCTTTGTGTGTGTCTCTGCTCTACTTCCCCCTCCCCTCTTGCTACCGCTAGAATCTACAGTGGACAGTAGATTTGCAAAATTGTCTATTCCTGCTATCTCTTTTAACTTTCTCTTTCTTTTTCATTTAGATTTTGTTGCTATTTTTTCTTGAACTGGAGACATTGAGGGACTAACTGGTACTGGTTAAATTGCTTCAGTCATTGCTTTAGTTACTATTGTAATTTCTGAGGGTGGTGATTGCATTTTTCATAAAGGTATTTAGTATAGTGTGGCTTGTATATAAAACAAAGAAACTGAGGAACAACAGAACATAAAAATAAAAAATACATTAAAAATGGGTAGATCAAGAGCAAATAAAACTGCTAATACAATGAATGAAGACAAGAGCCTAGAAGAAACTACAAATCAGCCAGAAGTAACCATACATAAGAAAAGCATGCAAGCAATAATAAATTTATTAATCACAGAAATGAAAACAACTTTGGAGGAAAGGAATAGCAGTATTAGGGAAACAACAGATAAGACCCTCAAGGAAAATACTAACTACATTGAGGCAATTAGAGAACTGAAAGCAAATAGCTGTAATGAAGAAAGCAGCTGAGAAAGCAGACTAGCAGAAGCAGAAAACAGAATTAGACAGACAGAGGATGAGCTAGAGAAAACTAAGAAAGAGGTGAAAGAGCTCAAAAAGAGATTGAGAGACACTGCAAACAACAGCAGAGACATATGGGATGATCTCAAAAGGAGTAACATTCATATAATTGGCCTGCCAGAGGAAGAAAGAGAGGAAGGGGAAGCAAACATTCTAGAGGAAATTATAGAAGAAAACTTCCCAGACTTGAACAACAGAAAGGACATTAAGATCCAGGAGGCTCAGAGAGTCCCAAACAGAATCAACCCAGACCTGAAGACACCAAGACACATCATAGTCACTAAACAAAAAAGTGAGAAGACTCAGATTCATATAATTGTAAAAGATAGAGGTGATATCACAACTGACACCACAGAAATCCAGAGAATCATGCGAAACTTCTATGAAGAACTATACGCCACCAAGCTAGAAGATCAGGAAGAAATGGAAGAATTCCTAGAAGCGTATGCCCTTCCAAAACTGAACCAAGAAGAACTACAAAACCTAAATGCACCAATCACAGACAAAGAAATTGAAACCGTTATTAAGAATCTCCCCAACAATGAAAGTCCTGGACCAGATGGCTTCAAAAACGAATTCTACAAAACCTTCAGGAAACAGTTAATACCCATACTCCTAAAGCTTTTCATAAGATTGAAGAAACAGGGACACTCCCTTCCACCTTCTATGAGGCCAACATCGCTCTGATACCAAAAGCAGATAGAGACACAACAAAAAAGGAAAATTACAGACCAATATCTCTGAACATAGATGCCAAAATATTAAACAAGATCTTGGCCAACTGGATACAGCAG
Organism: Erinaceus europaeus; assembly: GCF_950295315.1. Taxonomy (NCBI): domain Eukaryota; kingdom Metazoa; phylum Chordata; class Mammalia; order Eulipotyphla; family Erinaceidae; genus Erinaceus; species Erinaceus europaeus. The sequence continues at coordinate 136,145,996 of NC_080164.1, forward strand.
CATATCAAAAAGACTGTTCATCACGACCAAGTGGGATTCATCCCAGGATTGCAAGGCTGGTTCAACATAAGTAAATCGATCAATGTCATTGAACACATCAATAAAAGCAAAGCCAAAAAACACATGATTATCTCAATAGTGGCAGAGAAAGCCTTTGACAAGATCCAACACCCATTCATGCTCAAAACTACAAAAAATGGAATAGATGGGAAATTCCTAAAGACAGTGGAATCCATATATAGCATACCAACAGCCAACATTATACTCAATGGACAGAAGTTGAAAGCATTTACCCTCAGATCAAGGACTAGACAGGGCTTCCCACTATGACCATTACTCTTCAACATAGTATTGGAAGTTCTTGCCATAGCAATCAGGCAAGAGAAGGAAATCAAAGGAATACAGATTGGAAGGGAAGAAGTCAAGCTCTCACTATTTGCAGATGATATGATAGTATACATAGAAAGACCTAAAGAATCCAGCAGAAAATTACTGGAAGTTATTAGGCAATATAGCAAGGTATCAGGCTACATAATCAATGTACAAAAATCAGTGGCATTTCTCTATGCAAATATTAAAACTGAAGAAGACATCCAGAAATCACTCCCATTCACTGTTGCAACAAAATCAATAAAATACCTAGGAGTAAAGCTGACCAAAGAAGTGAAAGACTTGTATACTGAAAACTATGAGTCACTCTTCAAGGAAATAGAAACTGATACCAAGAAATGGAAAGACATCCCATGCTCAGGGATTGGAAGAATAAATATCATCAAAAAGAATATTCTCCCCAGAGCCATATACAAATTTAATGCAATACCCATCAAAGTTCCATCAAGCTTCTTTAAGAGAATAGAACAAAAACTACATTCATTTATCTGGAACCAGAAAACAGCTAGAATTGCCAAAACCATCTTGAGGAAAAGAAACAGAAGCAGAGGCATCACACTCCCAGACCTCAAACTATATTATAATGCCATCATCATCAAAACAGCTTGGTACTGGAAGAAAAATAGGCACACAGACCAGTGGAACTGGAACAGAATTGAAAGCTGACATATAAACCCCCACACCTATGGACATCCAATCTTTAATAAGGGGGCCCAAAGCATTAAATGGAAGAAGGAGACTCTCTTCAATAAATGGTGCTAGGAAAACAGGGTTATAACATGCAGAAGAATGAAATTGAACACCTTATCTCAGCAGAAACAAAAATCAACTCCAAATGGATCAAAGACCACCTTATGTCACCAGAATCAAAAATCAACTCCAAATGGATCAAAGACCTGGATGTCAGACTGGAACCTATCAAACACTTAGAGGAAAACTTTGGTGAAACACTTTCTCACCTAAATTTCAAGGACATCTTTGATGAAACAAACCCAATTGCAAGGAAGACTAAAGCAGAAACAAACCAATGGGACTATATCAAATTGAAAAGCTTCTGCACAGCCAAAGAAACTATCACACAAACAAAGAGACCCCTCACAGAATGGGAGAAGATCTTCACATGCCAAACATCAGACAAGAGACTAATCACTAAAATATACAGAGAACTCAGCAAACTTAGCACCTAAAAGGCAAATGACCCCATCCAAAAATGGGCAGAGGATATGAACAAAACATTCACCTCAGAGGAGATCCAAAAGGCTAACAAACATATGAAGAACTGTTCCAGGTCGCTGATTGTCAGAGAGATGCAAATAAAGACAACATTGAGATACCACCTCACTCCTGTGAGAATGGCATACATCAAAAAGGACAGCAGCAACAAATGCTGGAGAGGTTGTGGGGACAGAGGAACCCTTATACACTGCTGGTGGGAATGTAAATTGGTCCAGCCTCTCTGGAGAGCAGTCTGGAGAACTCTCACAAGGCTAGACATAGACCTTCCATATGACCCAGTAATTCCTCTCCTGGGGATATACCCCAAGGATTTCATAATGCCCATCCAAAAAGATGTGTGTACATCTATGTTCATAGCAGCACAATTCATAATAGCTAAAACCTGGAAGGAACCTAGGTGCCCAACAGTAGATGAGTGGCTGAGAAAGCTGTGGTACATATACACAATGGAATACTATGCAGCTATTAAGAACAATGAGCCCACCTTATCTGACCCATCTTGGACAGAACTAGATGGAATTATGTTAAGTGAACTAAGTCAGAAAGATAAAGATGAGTATGGTATGTCCCCACTCATCAACAGAAGTTGAGAAAGAAGAACAGAAAGGGAAAGCAAAAGCAGGATCTGATTAAATCAAGAGCAGGGCACCAATGTAAAAACCCTGTGGTGAAGGGGAGGGTGGCCATTGGGCTTCCCAGCACAGTGGGGGGTGGGTGTTGGGGGGATGGAGGGGATGGGACACAGTCTTTTGGTGGTAGGAATGGTGTTTATGTACTATTCTATTCAAGTGTAAACATACAAATCACTAATTAATATGAGACGCAAAAAACTGATGATATGTCTAGAACTTCTTAAAACACAGACTGAGTCTTTTTAATACATAGGCTGTCTTTGATATCTTGTCTCTCCCAAAAGCCTAGACCAGGGAGAACAGAAGCAACCGGTAGCACAGCTATATACAAGATGCTGGGTATTATACCCCAAACCCTATCAAAGGGACTTCCAAAGTTAACCCTATCACCAAATAATGTGATGATAACTATAACTATCCATTGTCTTCTTGAACCCTAAGACAACAGGAACCTCACATTTCCACTAGAGAGCCTATATTTCCCCCAGTCCTGGAACCTTAGTGGGGGCCCACTTTTCTGCATGCTGCTCTCAATTCAAATCAAATAATATTGTATCTGCGGATCGCAACCTAATCAACGCAATGAGTGCCACCCCAGCACGCTTCACTTCAGACTGTGTCCAGAGACTTCAGGTGTGGAATGACAACCCTTAAGCTTCATCACTCGGGTGAGACCTTTCCTTTCATAGTATTCTCTAATTCCATTCCAGGTGTTCCACTCCCCAATAAAGTCCCCAAACCTAGATATAGTCCAGGTCCCCTGAGATAGAGCATAGGTTCACCCATGCCCATAAACTAGGGGAAATATATACCTGAAAGCAGAAGTACACTAGAGTTTGCAGTGAGTACCCCCCTAACACTTCCTCTCCACTATTCCAACCTTTGGGTCCATGATTGCTCAACAATTTGCTTGGCTTCGTATGTTAACTGTCTTTTCAGTCACCAGGTTCCAGATGTCATCAGGATGCCAGCCAGGCTTCCCTGGACTGAAGACCCCACCAATGTGTCCTGGAGCTCCACTTCCTCAGAGCCCCACCCTACTAGGGAAAGAGAGAGGCAGACTGGTAGTATGGATAGACCTGTCAATGCCCATGTTCAGTGGGGAAGCAATTACAGAAGCCAGACCTTCCACCCTCTGCAACCCACAATGACCCTGGGTCCATGCTCCCAGAGAGATAGAGAATGGGAAGGCTATCAGGGGAGGGGATGGGATATGGAGATCAGGTTATGGGAATTGTGAGGAATTGTACCCCTCTTATTCTATGGTTTTATTAATGTCTCCTTTCTTAAATAAATAAATAAATAAATAGTGGGCTGGAAAGATATATATTTGTTCAAATATATAACATCATGTACACACTCTGCTTGACAATGATTTGTTGATGTAACTCTCATTAATTGTAACATACGCAAATGGGGAATGTTAATGATACAGCAGCTAAGTACTAGAGAGGACAGGAATTGTAGCTTCCCATTTGTTTTTCTGTAAGCCAAAAACTACTCCTAACAAAGGAAAAACTTAAACAAAAAAAAGAGGCAGGATACAAGGATAATCCTTGTGTCTCTAACTTCCATATACTAAATTGTAATTCTCTGAACAAGTAATTGAAAGATTTAGACAGATATTTAATTTTTATTTTATTTCATCATACCTAAGACATTTTCCACATATTAAAAAAAAACCATTTATTTATTTATTTTTGAGAGAGACAGAGAGAAATTAAGAGGGGATAGAGAGAAAGAGGGGGAGGGAGAGAAGAGAAGCATCATTGCTTCTCTGCTTATGAGAATCCTCTCTTTCAGGAGGGAACTCAGGGCTTGAACCTGGGTCCCTGCACATGGTATCATGTGTACTCAACCAGGTTCATCACCACCCAGTCCCACATTTTCCACATTTACATATGTACCATTAACTGAATAAAATGGCAATAATTGCTATGAAAATGCAAATTGAAACAATAAGAAAATAATATTTAACCTTCTGTTGCTTCTTTCATATTATGCACTTTCATGTATTTAAATTTTACATTATTTAACCTGTGAAATAAAATTTCAGTGTGGAAATTATTATTCTACTGTACAGGACTCAAAACTGAAACAATTTTAAAATGTTTCTATTTATTAGTTTATTTATTTGATGGGGCAGAGACAGAAATAGAGAGGGGAAGGAGGAGACAGAGAGGGAGAAAGACAGAGACATCTGCAGCACTGTTTTATCTGTCATGAAATTTTACCCATACAAGTAGGAACTAGGATTGGACTGGAGTCCTTGTGCATTGTTGCTGGGGCTCACATGGGGGTGGCTCCAGCCAGGAGGCAAGTCACCGCTCTTCCCTCACTAGCTCAAGGGCTCAGTGATTCAGAAAGGAAGACTTGGGGAGCATTCTGGTACAAACACTTTTTTATTTGGGGGTGGGCTTGGGTTTATATAGAGATTTAAACAAAGAACCTTTTTCAAATACGTCAGAAATTACAGCTTTCTTAAAGGTCAGCTTGTCCCTATGGTAGGGGGCTGGTATGACAAGAATTGATGCGATACATAAAGGTCAAGACAATTAGTCTCCTTGATGCAGGCAAGTTAATTATCCAAAGGCATTTGATAAAGGCATAGGGGTTAAACAAGTAAGGTGAGATAGGGAGAAGAAAAACAAGACTTGATGTAAATCATAGATATCAAGGACCATAAGGAAATAGAAGTTTTGGGGATTCTCTGGTATTTGAGGTGTATGACAGAGTGTGTTCTCCTTTGTGATCAAAAGGTAAAGTGGATGTGTGAACTTTGAGTGACTATGTGAACTTTGAGTGAACCTTAAAGCAGGCAGCCATGTGGCCTGCTAGCAGGGAGAAACTAAGTGTGAGAGGCCTGTAGGTTTTCTTTGAGCTTGAGAAACTAATAAGGAGAAACTGAGTCTGGGAGACTTTTCTCTCTTGGCTCATCTCCATGAGGAGAGAGGCTAACAAATGGGGTGTCTTTCCAGACCTCCTTCCAAGGATGAGAGAGCTTCCCCAAGCTTTACAAGCTTCCACATAGTCCTACACATTGTAACATCTGTGCTTAACAAGGTATGCCACCATCTTGCCCTCAAAAGTGAAATTTTGAAATGTTAAATGACCTACTGAAAGTCTCAAGGTGATATATCTCAAGGCTCAAAATCCAAACAAAAATTCCTACCAAATCCAGTCTTTCAAATGTCATTTATCCATCTGGAAAGACCTATCATCTTTTTCTGGTATTTTGAACTCTGTCCTTTATCTTCTGCCTCAGTAATTAGGGTACATTTTTTGCCATGCCATAAAGTCGAAAGGTACTTTGAAGGATGTATTCTTGGAAGAGATATTTTAAGTTCAAATCCTGGTTTTATTTGCTGAACTTAAGATGTCACAATATACTAGACTTGAGACAATGAACGGAATTATCTCTGTGACTCATTAATGTTTTTTACTTGTTTTATAAGGTTTAAATAATTGCAAAGCACTTAGCACATGATCTGGCAAACAAAAGCTCAAGGAGGTGTTTTGTTCTGTTTTAACAGTTTTCTTCCCCTTCACAGATATTCTAAACAAACTATTCAAAATTTAACAGATCTCCTAATGAATAGCATCAGTATAGCAATGGGAACAGTTATCTTTCTCAAATTATTATCACTTTAAACTATTTTGAAAAAGTGGATATATTAATATGAGTTGACAAAAGAAATTATGTGAATCAGTAGATTAAATGTATAAATTAACGCTTTTTAAACCTGACAAGTAAATCCTTTAGGATAGTTAAAATCAAAGTTTATAGTAACAACCAACAATGATGTAAATAAAGATGAGAAGGGAATTTTCTGAGTCCATTTCCTGTATTAATGAATTTTATCTTCACTATAAATCTGCGAAGTCAATGCTATTAGTATGCTCCTCTACAGATAAGAAAACCATGGTTTTCTCTAATGTTATGAATTAGTCAGTGGATAAAGGACAATGATAGGATTCTAATCCAATTCCTATGACTTCACTGTTTTTGCTCTCAAATGTTAATATTAACACCTTCTAAACATGCATTCTAATATTACTGTATTGCTCAGGACATAATAAGCAACAATAGGGGGCCCAACGCTAGCACAGTGGGTTAAGTGCACATGGCGCTAGGATCAAGAATCCACTCTGGGATTCCGGTTCTAGCCAGGGGCTCCTGACCTACAAGGGAGTCGCTTCACAAGCGGTGAAGCAGGTCTGCAAATATCTATCTTTGTCCTCCACTCTCTCTCTTCTCCTCTTCTTTCAATTTCTCTCTGTCCTATCCAACAATAACATCAATGGCATCAATAACAATAGCAACAACAAGGACACTAAAAAAAAAAAGGGAAAAATGGCCTCCAGGATAAGAGGATTTGTGGATTTCTAGTGCAGGCACTGAGCACCAGCAATAACCCTGGAGGCAAGAAAAAAAAGAAAAAAAAATAGCAATAATCATTGATCTGAGCTTCAACCAAAACAAACAAACAAAACAACAACAAAAAAACCCCCCACAAAGTTAAAGAGCTCAGATATTTTAAAAATCACTTTATTGAGAAAGTTGAAAGACACACTAATGGATGATTTAACTCATATCTGGAATCTAGAGAAGTGAAAAAAATTAAATTAAAAAGGAGAAGTAAACCACCACAGTTCTCACAAAATATTAAAGAGCTTTTTTACTTTTTCTCCTTCTCTTTCTCTTCTTCCACCTACTCTTCTCCTTCTTCTTAACAACAAACAAATCACTTTACTAGGGACAGTGATTTACAGCTTGTTGCTGCCATGGGGGTACAGTTCCACATTTATTTAACATGGGTGTCAGCCCATCTCACTTTACACAGAATCCACATTATCTTCCACCATATAATACTAGGTCATCAACTCACCATACTTCCTGAGGGAGTGAAACCTCTAGTGGGAAGGTATACAACCAGAATCCTTCCTAGTATATTATATAATAATTTATTTTCTAAGATCTGATAGAAAGCATCACTTACAACAACCAAACATATAATGTTTAAGCTCATAATTAAAAATCTTTAGGTAGAAATTGTAGTCTTTTGTTAAATATTATTACTGAGAGAAATGTGGAAGACTGCTATTATAACTCCAGTACAATTTCTCATTTCAGTGTATTAAGTATAGAAACTAAGAATACTAAAGCGGAAAATATCTGAATAGTATAGACTCAAATCTAAAAGAAATTTTAAAATATTTGAAAAGATAGCACAAATCCTTTGAGATTCTTTCTGTATCTACCATACAACATGATTACATCTAATAATAGAGTTAAAAAATAGATATATTGGAATCCTGCTTTTACCTTTTATTCTTACAAGATTTTAACTCCTTCATGTTAGTGAGCAATAGCAAGAATTTTTACTTTGAAATATCTACATATTTCTGCCATAATTTATGCTTCCATATGGATATGTATCTGAATTTAGAAATTGTCATTTAATTTTAACATTCCTTACCTTGATTTCAGAAAGAATTTTTGTTGCTGTAAATATACATTCTTTTTTTTAAAATTTATTTCATATTGGGGAATTAATGTTTTACATTCAACAGTAAATACAATAGTTTGTACATGCATAACATTCCCCAGTTTCCCATTTAACAATACAACCCCCACTATGTCATTTATCATCCTTCATGGACCTGTATTCTCCCCACCCACCTACCCCAGAATCTTTTCCTTTGGTGCGATACGCCAATTCTAGTTCAGGTTCTACTTGTGTTTTCTTTTCTGATCTTGTTATTCAACTTCTGCCTGAGAGTGAGATCACCCCATATTCATCCTTCTGTTTCTGACTTATTTCACTCAACATGATTTTTTCAAGGTCCATCCAAGATCGCCTGAAAACGGTGAAGTCACCATTTTTTACAGCTGAGTAGTATTCCATTGTGTATATATACACAACTTGCTCAGTCACACATCTGTTGTTGGACACCTGGGTTGCTTCCAGGTTTTGGCTATTACAGATTGTGCTGCCAAGAACATATGTGTACACAGATCTTTTTGGATGGATATGTTGGGTTCCTTAGGATATATCCCCAGGAGAGGAATTGCAGGGTCATAGGGTAGGTCCATTTCTAGCCTTCTGAGAGTCCTCCAGACTGTTCTCCACAAGGTTGGACCAATTGACATTCCCACCAGCAGTGCAGGAGGGTTCCTTTGACCCCACACCCTCTCCAGCATTTGCTGCTGTTACCTTTTCTGATGTATGACATTCTCACAGGAGTGAAGTGATATCTCATTGTTGTCTTGATTTGCATTTCTCTGACAATCAGAGACTTGGAGCATTTTTTCATGTGTTTCTCGGCCTTTTGGATCTCTTCTGTGGTGAATTTTCTGTCCATGTCCTCCCCCCATTTTTTCATGGGGTTATTTGTTGTCTTGTTGTTGAGTCTGGAAAGCTCTTTATATATGTTGGTTATTAAACTCTTATCTGATGTATGGCATGTAAAGATCTTCTCCCATTCTGTGAGGGGTCTCTTGGCTTGGGTAGTGGTTTCTTTTGCTGTGAAGAAGCTTTTTAATTTGATGTAGTCCCATAGGTTTATACTTGCCTTAGTCTTCTTTGTAATTGGATTCGTTTCATTGAAAATGTCTTTAAAATTTATGCGGAAAAGAGTTCTGCCAATATTTTCCTCTAAGTATTTGATAGTTTGTGGTCTAACATCCAAGTCCTTGATCCACTTGGAATTTACTTTTGTATTTGGTGAAATACAGTAATTCAGTTTCATTCTTCTGCATGTTTCAACCCATTGTTTCCAACACCATTTGTTGAAGAGACTCTGCTTTCCCCATGTAATAGTCTGGGCGCCTTTGTCAAAGATTAGACGTCCATACGTGTGGGGGCTCATTTCTGGGCTCTCAATTCTATTCCACTTGTCAGTGTGTCTGTTCATGTTCCAGTACCAAGCAGTTTTGATGACAATGACCCTATAATACAGTATGCGATGTGGGAGTGTGATGCCTCCAGTTCTGTTCTTTTTTCTCAAGATTGATTTGGCAATTCTAGGTTTTTTCTGGTTCCAGATAAACATTTGTGGCATTTTTTCTATTCTCCTAAAAAATGTGCTTGGGATAGCATTAAATTTGTAGATGGCTCTGGGTAATATATTCATTTTAATGATGTTAATTCTTCCAACCCATGAACATGGAATATCTTTCCACTTCTTTGTGTCTTTTTCAATTTCTTTGAGTAGTGACTCATAATTTTCAGTATACAAGTCTTTCACTTCTTTGGTTAGGTTTACTCCTATATATTTTATTGTTTTTGTTGCTATAGTAAAAGGAATTGATTTCTGGATTTCAATTTCTTCTAACTTAGTGTTTGCATAGAGGAATGCCACTGACATTTGAATGTTAATTTTGTAGCCTGAAACCTTACTGTATTGCCTGATGATTTCCAAAAGCTTCTTGCTGGATTCTTTAGGTTTTTCCATGTATAATATCATGTCATCTGCAAATAAGGAGAGTTTGACTTCTTCTCTTCCAATCTGTATCCCTTTAATTCCTTGCTCCTGCCTGATTGCTGTGGCAAGAACTTCCAACACTATGTTGAATAGTAATGGTGATAGTGGGGAGCCCTGTCTAGTACCTGATCTGAGGGGAAATGCTTCCAGTTTTTCACCATTGAGTATGATGTTGGCTGTAGGTTTGCTATATATAGACTCCACTATCTTCAGGAATTTTCCATCTATTCCCATTTTTTGTAGTGTTTTGATCATAAAGGGATGTTGTATTTGTCAAAGGCTTTCTCTGCATCTATTGATATGACCGTGTGGTTTTTGGTCTTGCTTTTGTTGATGTGGTGGATCACATTGATTGATTTATATATATTAAACGAACCTTGCATGCCTGGGATAAACCCCACTTGGTCATGATGAACAATCTTTTTGATATACTGCTGTATCTGGTTGGCTAGTGTTTTGTTCAATATTTTCACATCTATGTTCATCAGAGATATTGGTCTGTAGTTTTCTTTTTTGGTTGTGTCCCTGTCTGCTTTTGGTATCAGGGTGATGTTGGCTTCATAGAAGCTGGCAGGGAGTATTTCAGTGTCTTCAGTCTTCTGGAAGACTTTTAAAAGTAGAGGTATTAGTTCTTCTTTGAAGGTTTTATAGAATTCATTTGTAAAACCATCTGGTCCAGGACTTTTATTTTTGGGAAGATTTTTGATAACTGTTCCAATTTCATTAGCTGTAATGGGCCTGTTCATGTTATCCACTTCCTCTTTACTTAGTTTTGGAAGTTGGTAGGTATCTAGGAAATTGTCCATTTCTTCCAGGTTCTCTAGCTTGGTGGCATATAATTGTTCATAGAAGCCTCGCATGATATGTTGAATTTCTGCAGTGTCTGTTGTGATATCTCCTCTTTCATTTAGTATCCGATTTATTTGGGTCTTCTCCCTTTTTTTTTTTTTGTGAGTCTGGCTTAAGGGTTGTTGATTTTGTTTACTCTTTCGAAGAAACAACATTTACTTTCGTTGATTTTTTGTATAGTTTTCCTATTCTCAATGGTATTTATTTCTGCCCTAACTTTAGTGATTTCTGTCCTTCTGGTTGCTTTAGGGTTCCTTTGTTGTTCTTCTTCTAGGTGTTTAAGATGTGCAATCAGGCTGTTTATTTGTGCTTTTTCTTGTTTCCTAATGTGTGCTTGTATAGCTATGAACTTTCCTCTTAGGACTGCTTTAGCTGTGTCCCAAATATTTTGATAGCTTGTGTCTTCATTTTCATTGAACTGTCAAAACATTTTGATTTCTTCCTTGATTTACTCTTTGACCCAGAAGTCGTTAAGAAGTCTACTGTTGAGCTTCCACATTTTGGGACTGTTACTAATCTTTTGTTGATTGTTAAGTGTAAGTTTAATTCCACTGTGGTCTGAGAAGATGCTTGGGATGATTTCAGTGCTCTTGAATTGGCTGATGCTGTCTTTGTGGCCTCACATATGGTCTATCCTTGAGAATTATCCATGTGGATTTGAGTAAAATGTGTATTCCAGTTTCTTGGGATGAATGACTCTGAAAATGTCCAATAGTTCTAGTTTATCTATCTCTTCATTTAGCTCCCTCATGTCTTTATTGATTTTCTGCTTGGATGATCTGTCAAGTTGAGAGATTGGGGTGTTGAAGTCCCCTACTATGATTGTGTTACTGTTAATATATTGCTGTAGCTCTTTCAGTAGAAGTTTGATGTATTTAGATGGCTTCTCATTGGGTGCATAGATGTTAATAATTGTTAAGTCCTCTTGATTGACTGATCCTCTGAGCATTAAGTAGTGTCCATTCCTATCTTTTTTAATCTTATCTATTTTAAAGTCTATCATGTCAGATATGAGAATAGCTGCTCCTGCCCTTTTTTGTGGGCCATTGGCTTGTATGATAGTTTTCCATCCTTTCACTTTAAGTCTGTGTTTGTCTTGTTGAGTTAGGTGGGTTTCCTGTAGACAGCATATTTTTGGGTTGTGTTTTCTGATCCATCTTCCTACTATGTGTCTTTTAATAGGTGAATTCAGGCCATTGACATTTATTGATATCAAAGATTGAAGATATTTTAACACCATTCTTGTAGAGTTTTAGAGTGTTTTGATATATGTCCTATTTGTGGTGGTCTGGTTGTTTATAGGAGAACTTTCAGAACTTCTTTCAGGGCAGGCTTGGTGATGGTTGATTCCTTCAACTGTTGCTTGTCTGAGAAGGTTTTGATGCCTCCATCTAGTCTGAATGACAGTCTAACAGGATATAGTATTCTTGGCTGAAAGCCTTTCTCATTGAGCACTTGATAAATATCTTGCCATTCTCTTCTGACCTGTAGTGTTTATATGGAGAAGTCTGCTGCTAATCTTATGGGTTTTCCTTTATAGGTGACTCTTTCTTTTTCTCTTGCAGCCTTCAGGATTGTCCACTTGGTCGATTCCAAATTATATTCCTCCATGAGGATAATTTCTGGAACCATCTTTTCCACCCCGGTTCCATGGCTGCCAGTTCTTAGCAACATCGCCCCGCCAGATATTCGTTGGGATGTGGCATCTTCTAAGTTCATTTCCCACGTCTACGCTCGACCGGACCTGCCAATATATGCGGATATCTTCGCCCACCCTGTCCAACGCTTGACATCTCGTCACCCAATCTGGTCCCCTATGCCTACACTGAACTTCTCTGTTCCAGTCTCTTGGAAACAGAGTTGGCAGTCAGCTGAGGTAAAGAACAAACACCTCATCACAGACCCCTGCAAGCGTCAACCCGGCTTTGACCTAGCACGTTATGATTGGGCCCTCCTCAATCGCTATCGAACAGGCTACTGCCGGTGCGCCGCTATGTTCCATCGCTGGGGAGCCAGAGACGACCCGAACTGCCCCTGTGGCTACAGACAGACTATGACCCACATAGTCAACGACTGCCACCTCTCCAGATTCAAAGGAGGTCTCGAAACTTTACATCAGGCTCAACCTGATGCTGTTGACTGGCTACAGAAGAAGGGTAAATGCTAGAAGAAGAAGAAGTTTTCAGGATCCTTTCTTTATCCTTTTTCCTTTCCATTCTAAGTATGATATGTCTTGGTGTCTTTAGGTCTGGGTTAATTCTGTTTGGGACCCTCTGGGCTTCTTGAATTTTTATGTCTTTGATGTTGTCTAGACTAGAGAAGTTTTCAGCTACTATGGCTTGGAAAATGCTTTCTTCCTCTCCTTCTCTTTCTTCCTCTGGTATGCCAATAATGCGTATATTGTTTCTTTTGAAGTCATCCCATAGGACTCTGTTGATGTTTTCAGCATCTCTTAATCTCTTTTTGAGATCTCTTACTTCTTTTTTAGTTGTCTTTAATTCATCCTTAATCTTGTTAATTCTGTCGTCAGCCTCATAGATTCTATTCTCTCTGCCCTCTACTGTTTTCTGGAGTTCATCTATTTTGTTGCCCTGCTCTGATATTGTTTTAGCTTGTTCAGCTAGTTGCATTCTTAGCTCAGTGATTTCAGCTTTCAGCTCTCTAATAATCATGAGATAATTAGTATTTTCTTCCATATTCTCATTTGTTGTTCCTGAATTTCTGGTTACAATTTTTTCAAATTCTTTACTCACTCCTGTTATTATTTCCTTAGCTAATGTTTGGATGTTGAGCTCATTAATTTGGTCTTCACCCTCTGGAGGACTTTTAGCTAGACTCTTGTCCTGGTTCAATTCTCCAATATTTTTTCTTGTTGTTTTAACCATTTTATATATTATGTTATGAGTTCCCTTCATGAGTAATTTTCAAATTATTGATCACTATTACCTGGATTGACTTGTGTCTAAGTAAGTTAATTAAAGGGTTCACAGTGGTGGAAGTTAACAGTTATTTCAATTCCTGAGTTGGAGCTCAGTGGTTTAAAAGCCTCTTTCTTTTTTTTTTTTCCTTTCACTGTAGGTTATGGGAGCATGAAGGCTTTTAAACTATCAATAGGCTTTTTAGCTTAATCACTGACTCCTAACCAAGAGATAAAGCAGGGTGTGGCAGAGATAATCCAGTGGTTATGCAAAGAGACTTTCACAGCCCCTCAGCTATGCCACCGAGGTATTGGTCTTCTGAGTTTCCTGGTTAGATCTCTGTCCCCTGGTGTCCCTTCCTGTCGCTGCTCCAGATTCTGAGGGTAGTAGCAATGGAGACTCAGAGTTGCACTTGGTGAGTCTCTGGGGAGTCCTCTCCTCCCTTAAGCTGTCCCCTTGTTGGTGGAGCTGACTGGAGGTGGTGTCTCAACTGATAAACTGCTGAACTGTTAGCCCTCACTTAATCTCTCCTTAGGCCCCTCTCTCCTCTCTGTCACCAGCCTCATGTGTTTGTACTCACCAGTGACTTACTGGGTTCCTGTGGTCATCTAGTCCTGTCTTGTTTCGGTCCCGGGTGGTCTCCTTTGGTATTCCTAGTTGATCCGGGAGAGGAGAGGAGAGGAGAGAAAGCGATCTGCTGCTCGTAGCTCGGCCTCCGGAAGTCCCCTGAACAACTGTAAATATACATTCTAATATGTCTGATATATCGTCTCCAGTTTGCCATCATATAGTGAGTGGGAGAGAGGAAAGTAAATCAGTTATAACTGGGACTAGAGTAAGTACAGTTCTTTCATGCATTTGCAAAATATTCTCATCTATATTCTGAATAACCAAAAAATTCTCATCTACATTCTGAATAGTCAACATCATCTTCTAGCTAAGTAGAAGATAACTGTGGTTTTTCTAGCATATTTTGGGGGATTTCTTAAGTGTTTAGTTTTTAATAGCATCCAACTAGAAGAGAACTCTATACCTAAAATCTTAAAGATTGATTTCCAATCCCTGTGGCCTACTAAATTTCTAATAACTTTCAAGAGCTCTGTTCTTTTCATTATTTTAGTTTCTTGTATTTGCATTGCAAATTACAAAAATTATATATAATTAAAAAGAAAGTGACCTTGTTATAACTCTGTCTGCTCACTTGAAATTAAAAAAATCACACTAGAGATTTTTAAATTCATGAAACCACCTCTTGTAATTTATTCTACTAGAGACTATCTGATAAATACAAAGAAAATTATTAATACTGCTTTATTTGGATATTTAATTTTATTTAGAGAAATATATTGACTGCCCTCAAATAAAGTGAATACGATTTTCTATGACTTATAAAAATAGCATCATCAAATTTTACTTTCTGCTAAGAATATTGTTCTTTTTAAAATCTTAATTTCAAGCTGTTAATAAAATAAATTATTCTTTTAAACAAACATTTGGTGGAAAAATATTAAAGATTCGGTTTCTTGTATTTACAGCTATCTACCCTCTTCTCTTTCATAACTTACCATAGTATTACCCAAAGTGTCAGAGAAATAGTGATTCTAAGTATATAAAATCCTAGGTGTTACCTAAAGCTGACACAAAAGCTTGCCTTATTAAGGAAAAGATTTTATTGAATTCTAATAAAAAAATCCATACTCAATGACCTAACTATAATTTCAAGTTTTATTATTTTTGTATGACATTATACTGTCAAAAGAAATGGTGCTAATATGTACTCCTATTAACTTATAGTCTTACAAATCACTATTCAATATGAAATGGAAAAATATATTTAAGGTCTTGAGCTCTTTAAATGCATAATTTCAATTCTGACTATATATTCCTTTAAGCACTTAATGTTTCAAATTTGTAAACTGACTGAATTCTAATACTGAACTTAAAGTATTAATTCATTTCTAATAATAACTTTTTTTGAAATGTTAAATCACCAATAATCTTAAAGGGAGATCAGAAGCAACTGGTCCTGTCAATATCTAAAAAAAATAGTTACTCGTTCCAGGACTGGGGGAAATATAGGCTCTATAGTGGAGATTTGAGGTTCCTGTTGTCTTAGGGTTCAAAAAGACAATGGATAGTTATTGTTATCATCACATTATTTAGTAATTGGGTTAACTTTGAAAAGTCCTTTTGTTAGGGTTTGCTGTATAGTACCCAGTATCTTATATGTAGCTGTGCCATTGGTTGCTTCTGATCTACTTGGTCTAGGCTTTTGAGAGAGTCTGCATATCAAATACACAGCCTATATATTAAAAAGACTCAGTCTGTGTTTTAAAAACTTCAAGACATACAATTAATTTTCCCCCTCTCATATTAATTAACTAGTGATTTATATGACTACACTTTACTAGGAGTGTACATAAACACCATTCCCACCACCAAAAGACTATGTCCCATCCCACCCACCCATCCCCCACCCCCATCTCCACCCCCCACCGGCCCAGGAAGCTACATGTCTACCTCTCACCACAGGGTTTTTACTTTGGTGCCCTACTTTCAATTTAGTCAGATCCTGCTTTTAGTTTCCCTTTCAGATCTTCTTTCTCAACTTCTGTTGATGAGTGGGATCATCCCATACTCATCTTTATCTTTCTGACTTAGTTCACTTACCATAATTCCTTCTAGCTCTGTCCAAGATGGGTCAGAGAAGGTAGGTTCATTGTTCTTGATAGCTGCATAGTATTTCATTGTGTATATATACCACAGCTTTCTCAGCCACTCATCTGTTGTTGGGCACCTGGGTTGCTTCCAGGTTTTAGCTATTATGAATTGTGCTGCTAGGAACATAGGAGTACACACCTCTTTTTGGTTGGGTGTCCTGGAGTCCTTGGGGTATAACCCCAGGAGAGGAATTACTGGATCATATGGAAGGTTCATGTCTAGCCTTGTTAGAGTTTTCCAGACTGCTCTCCACAGAGGATAGACCAATTTACATTCCCACCAACAATGCAAAATGTTCCCCCAGTCCTGGAACCTTAGGATAGGGCCCACTTTCCCGCATGCCTCTCCCAATCCATATCAAATAATATTGCAACCTAATCAACACAACAATTGCCACCTCAACATGCTTCAGCTCAGACTCTGTCCAGAGACTTCACGTGTGGAATGACAACCCTTCGGCTTCATTACTCAGGTGAGACCTTTCCTTTCATAGTATTCTCTAATTCCATCCCAGGTGGTTCACTTTCTAACAAAGTCCCAAAACCTAGATATACACAAGGTTCTGTGAGAGAGAGAGCATATGTTCACACTTATCCATAAACTAGTGCAAAATATATACCTGAAAGCAGAAGTACACTAGAGGTTGCAGTGAGTACCCCCCTAACACTTCCTCTCCACTATTCCAACCTTTGGGTCCATGATTGCTCAACAATTTATTTGGCTTTGTATGTTAACTCTCTTTTCAGCCACCAGGTTCCAGATGACATCAGGATGCCGGCCAGGCTTCCCTGGACTGAAGACCCCACCAATGTGTCCTGGAGCTCCACTTCCCCAGAGACACACCCTACTAGGGAAAGAGAGAGGCAGACTGGGAGTATGGACTGACCAGTCAATGTCCATGTTCAGCGGGGAAGCAATTACAGAAGCCCCACCTCCCACCTTCTGCAACCCACAATGACCCTAGGTCCATGCTCCCAGAGGGATAGAGAATGGGAAGGGTATCAAGGGGATGGGATATGGAGATTGGGTGGTGGGAATTGTCTGGAGTTGTACCCCTCCTAATCTATGGTTTTGTTAATTTATCCTTTCTTAAATAAAAAACAAATTTTAAAAAATAGTTATTTGTAAATAGCATAAAGTAACATAAATCCTGGTGAGATTTATTATGGTACAGTAAGTCCTAACCATGGGGTTTCAGAGTAAACCAAGACCCCAAATAACTATATTATAATAATTATTTATTGCCTTCTTAAACTGTAAGTCAGCAAGGAGCCTTCCTCATTCTCCTCTCGTAACAGCTACTTCACTTCCGTCAATCACTCTAAGTTTAACCTTGTCAGATGAAATAAGGACTTCAAAATCTGGATAAGGCTAGAGACGAGAAAACTTTAATGCTGGCCTTTTTCATCATTACTAAGGCACTCCATCATCTACGGGTCCAGTCAGAGAATCCTTGGATCCATATATATATATATGTATGTCATATGTATATATGACCTAGTTCTCTAGCAGATCCATCTCTTCACCATCACTGGTCACTTCCATCAGGAATATCATCCACAAAGCATTTCTGTGTGTTTTTAGTGAGCTGTTTTCATATAAATTTGTGTTCAGACAAAGTGCTTTGGCATATGCTAGCAGTCAACTAAAACAACACTGAAATTGCCACAAATTGCCAAAATGTAGTTCAACTGGAAGATAAGGGCCTTGAATGCCTGAGGCTCTAGGCTTAATCTTGGTTTTGCATGTACCAGAGTGGTGCTCTAGTTTCTATTTCTGGTTCCAATCTCTGGTTTCAGTCCCACTCCTCTGTATAAAACTCTGTCTCATGTAAAATAAACATGATAGATATTTTTAAAATAAATTAACGCGAAAGCTCAAAGAAAGAATGCCACTATATAAGCCAGAATTGACATTTTCAGACATTTAAATATTTTCAATGGTAAATGTTTTAGTGTTTTATGAATATGAAAATAATCTGAACTTTAACACTGTAACTTTAACTTTAAACACTGTATTGGTGTTTTTCCCTTTTAGTTGAAAAGAAAGACTTCTTAGTTTTCACTGTGATTTGTTCCATTTTCAAAAAAAAAAAATAGAAAGAAAGAAAAAGCAAAGCGAAAAAAAAAAGCTAAACTTTGCTTACACTTTGAGGAACATCCACTATTAAGATCATCATCCTATTTATTTAATACATTCTTTAGTAAAAATAATGTAAAAAACATACAGAGAAAGTAAATCACTTAAGTACTCAAATTGTATTCACTCAAAGATTGTACAAGCATTTTCCCCTAATTAAAATAAATTCCATAGCTTAATCTAAATTCCTTGTGGAAGAAGTAGAGGAAAAAAACTTCAAAAGTATGGATTAAAAATGGGTTATACCTGACAGTTCCATCATTCTAAAGCATTGTTTTATGATGTGCCCATATTTAATAACAGTTCTTAGGAGGCTCATAATCCTTTTTTGTGATTTACTGTGGCTATCCCTTATACCACCTGTGCATGATATTAATTAAGAACTGTAGACAGTGTGATAAAAATGAAAAATTTTCTTTGTCATCAGAGAGAAAAAAAGCACTGAGCAAGTTCTTTGTTCATCAAAGTTTAGTGATGCTCCAACTACTTATCTCAAGGCTACTGCTTTAGATCACCACAGTATGAAGCAGGAGAGCAGCTCAAAGATAAAGTTTGCAAGTTCAACAGAAGAGTTGGATATGTAATCATGTTTTTCTCTCCACTTAAATGTTTTTAGAGACCTGACTGTGGTTGATTCATCCTTTCATGCTGAGGTTTGAAATAAGCAGCATGAATTTAGTAAAACACCATGCTAGCTGTTAATCTACTAAATAGTCCATTAGTATCTGTCACTTTGGATTAACTGAGTGGTTTTATGTTCATCATGTTTTTTAAGTACATTGACTGGTAGATGGATTTATAGATGCATTAAATGCTGCTTCTTCAATTCCCAGAAAGCAACCACCTAGAGAACTTTATAAATTAAAACTATTTTTCCTCACATTAAGTGCCATAAAATGGGTTTTTCAAAGAAAGACATTACTAGAATGAAGTAACAGGACTAACATCTCTGTCTAGTACATGAAAATCTAAAATAGGAATTAATTTAGGCAGACATATTATTTAATGACTTTGCTTTTATATTTCTAAACATTCAAACTGTCTTTCAAACTATAAGACTATGCATTCATTGTGTTCTATGCTACTTTAAAGAGTCAAAAGAAAATCAAGATTTTCTAACATTTCAAAGTAAACCAAAATCTAATGAAGAATAATCAGTCTTTCTTTTTCTCTCTCAATTTCATACCACTACATCAATGAATGTTAACTATTAGATGTAATATTTATGTCTTCAATGTCTATCAATAGGTAAGCCATATTCAGTAAATGTAGTATTATGTTATTTTATATTTTAAAATGTAATAAAACTATGTAATAAATATTTCTTTAAATAGCAGCCATTTTGCATAATGTCAACTGTACATTGATTTGCCATATATCAGACAAAAGGTTAATAACCAAAATACATAAAGAGCTCACCAAATTCAGCAGCAACAACAAAAAAGTGGCCCCAATAAATTAAATTTAAAAAAATGGCCCCATCTAATAATGGGGAAAGGACATGAACAGAATATTCACCAAAAAAGAGATCTGATGGACAACAAATGTGAAAAAAAGCTGCAAGGCATTAATTGTTACAAAAATGCAAATAAAGACAACAATGAGATACCACCTCACTACTGTGAGAATGTCATATATCATAAAGGATAGCAACACCAAATGCTGGAGAGGTTGGGACAAAGGAACCTTCCTGCACTGCTGGTGGGAATGTCAATTGGTCTAATCCCTGTGAAGAACAGTCTGGAAAACTCTCAGAAGGCCAGAAATGGACCTTCCCTATGATCCTTAAATTCCTCTCTTGGGGATATATCCTAAGGAACCAAACACAGCCATCTAAAAAGCACAATTAGTAACAGTCTAAATCTGGAAGCATCCCAGGTGTCCCAAAACAGATGAGTGGCTGAGTTAGTTGTGCTATATATATAGACAGTGAATACTCCGCTATTAAAAATGATAAATTCACCTTCTCCACCTCATCTTAGATGGAGCTAGACGAAATCATGTGAAGTGAGACAAGCCAGACAGAGAAAGATGGATATGGAATGATCTCACTCATAGACAGAAGCTGAGAAACAAGAAAGAAGGGGAAACACAAAGCAAAACTTGTACTAGGTTTAGTGTATTGGACCAAAGTAAAGGACCCTGGGGAGAGTGAGGACTTTCAGGTCCTAGTGCATGATGGTGGAGGGGGACCTAAGCTGTGGGTAAGAATGTTTTACAGAGGAAAGAAATTTTACACATGTACCAGAAACTGTATTTAATGTCGACTATAAACTATTAATACCACCCCAATATTTTTTAATAAGAATGACTTTCTAAAAATTATTTTTATTTGTGAGGTTAGTAATGGTTAAAACAACTACAAGAGTATAGTTCCACACTACATTTAGTGTAAACCTATTTGATTGATAGATACTGTCAGGCAAGTTGTAATTCTACTGTGGCAATTCTTTACATATACTGAAGCAATGGAAATGTTTTTAAAAATCAACATGCCTTTTCAAAAATTAAAATTGGTATGGTAGTAAGGAATAAATTTTGATTTTAAGTTAAAGAAATATATATGTAAATACATTTTTATATCAGCCAAGGTAAACTGTGCATCATAGTGAGAAAATATCCTACAACTTAAATTCTATCCACATTTTGGGGCTGATACACTTTATTAGAATTTAGAAAGATTACACAAGTAGTAAGGGGGGATAATTTTAATCATTTTTAAGGTAGTTCTCAAAGAAATTGATGGAAATCAAATAAGATTCATCTAAACTGAGAAAAAGGGATCAAAAGCATGAATCTACATATTCTAACAATCTAATAAGAGCTATATTACAACCAGGATAGAATGTAGTTATGTAAAGGAACGGGGACCTGATGGGGAATGTGGATAGAAGTCTATCAGCAACAGTTTTGTTGACACCAATTACTTTACGGAATGATACTTCCCGTGGAGAAGCTTTCATAATTCTTCTTTAATATGCTACTAGAGGGTTTCACAATTATAATAGAACAGTTTGATTATAATTATAGAACTTTGAGCAGGAAAATTCATAGTGAGGTCATCAAATTTGTAATTGGAAGATAATTGTATTTGACATGAACTGAAGTTAATAAGGGTAATTATTACCATTAAAAATGACATTAAAGCCATTAAAACCTTGCATTTAAAAAGGGATAATTTTCAAATTTGAATATTTTGAGCATTTTTCCTGGATGTGAACAAAACTAATCTCACTTTTATTATCATTAGTAGTAGTATAGAAGATAGATTATTATTTCAGGAATGCTAACATCATGTCAAACATTTCATGAAATTTTAAGTTAATAGAAACCTAATAGTCTCTAGAATTCAAACATTCAATCCTTTACTACAATATAAATTGTATCAGACTTTTGTCTGGCTAATACTATCACATGCCAATATTATACTTATTCATTAATATTTTAAAATCCCATTTTACTCATGCTATGCATAAAGAGAAACTGAAAAGGAGGATACATATATATATATATATATATATATATATATATAGAGAGAGAGAGAGAGAGAGAGAGAGAGAGGGAGAGAGAGAGAGCTACCTGTAGCACTGTTTGTTCATAAAGCATTCCTGAACTCTCACCCCAGCAGGTGGGAACCCAGGGCTTACACTCAGGTTCCTGTGCAACATAACATGTGCACTCTACTGGGTGTACCCCACCTGGTTCCTTAGACTTATTCTTGAATTTTAGGATATTATGATTTAAACATTATTAAATATTTAACACTTGGGAGTGAACTGAAATCATACAAGTAGGTACTGCTATGACAATTTTAGGTATAACAGTGAGTTTATCAGAGAAGCACATCTAGATCCAAACAAGTTATAAAAATAATGTGGAGAGAAGTCTACATTATGTTTAAAGATTTTGTATAGTTCTGAATTAGAGTTCAGAGTCATTAGTGAATTTTCTGGCAAAAAAATATGGAGCTGGATGAGGCCAGACGGTAGCCCAACTGTAGACCACATGCCTAACTCTGTGTGCAGCCTGGGTTCAAACCCTGGTACCACATTAAAATAACACAGCCCTGGGGGAAGCTCTAGTGCAATGGCATTTTCTCTGAAGTACAAAAGTTTGAAAAATTCACCCTGGCAGAGTGGAGTTGAGCATCCAGGATATCCTGATGCTGAAACATCATTAGTAACAAAGGAAATGGAGATGGAGGGAGTTGGGGGGGAGCACAGCAGGTTAAGCAAACACGCAAAGCACAAGGACCAGCCTAAGAATCCCAGTTTGAGCCCCTGGCTCTCCACCTGCAGGGGAGTCACTTCACAGGCAGTGAAGCAGGTCTGCAGGTGTCTATCTTTCTCTCCCTCTCTCTGTCTTCCCCTCCTCTTTCCATTTCTCTCTGTCCTATCTAATGACAACATCAATAATAACTACAACAATAAAAAGGGCAATAAAAGGGAAAATAAATAAATATATATTTAAAAAGATAAAAAAAGAAATGGAGATGGAATCATGATGAAAGAAGCAATGGAAATTGAAATTTTCTTTATTATTCTAATAAAATGACTCAGTGATAGAATCAAGAACAACATATAGGTAATTTAGAAAGACTCACAAGATGTGAATTCAAATTCTGTCAAAGCTTTTGGAGATATCAGAGTAGTTTTCAACATTACATAGCTGCAATACTGGCCCAAAAGTACAGAAATTAGAGATAGACACACACAATTCACTTGGAAGAGCAAAAATAATTTGGTGGGAAGAAACATTGTAAATTGCAAATAAAATTTCATCTGATTTTATGTTTTGTGCCACTTTTTTTTCTTTTTTTGCCTCCAGGGTTATCGCTGGGGCAAATCCACTGCTCCTGGAGGCTATTTTTCCCATTTTGTTGCCCTTTTTGTTGTGCTTGTTGTAGTTGTTATTGTTGTCATAGCTGTTGTTGTTGGATAGGACAGAGAGAAAAGGAGAGAGGAGGGGAAGACAGAGAAGAGGAGAGAAAGATAGACACCTGCAGACCCATTTCACCGCTTGCGAACTGACTTCCTACAGGTGGGGAACTTGGGGCTCGAACAAGGGATCCTCATGCCAGCCCCTGCTCTTTGTGCCATATGTGCTTAACATGCTACACTACCGCCCAGCCCCCTACTTTTTTCTTCTTTACTGCTGTTCTTTAGAAAAGTTTTCAAACACTTTACTCCTACTTAAATTCAATAAAAATTCATTAGATTTGTACTTTATGTAAGATACAGAGGCACTGAGGAAGCAAAAGTAACCAAGCAGAAATGAATCTGCTCATAGGTCCCTCCTAATTGCTATGTATGCCCTGAAAATACAAAACTTCCAGGAATTGAGGAAGAAAATACTAACTTTGATTTGCATATGTTTTGTTTTATTTTACTTCTTTGGCTAGAAATAGAAATTGAGAAGGAAAAGGAGATAGAAAGACAGACACCTGTAGCAGTGCTTCACTGATCATGAAGCACTCCTTACAGGTGGGGACCAAGGGCTGGAACACAGATCCTTATATGTGGTAATAGGTGGGTTCTAGCAGGCATGCCACTGCCTGGCCCGATTTGCTTATATGTTATTAAAAATTTTTAATATTAGTTCATTTATGCTTTGTAAAATCATGTAATATAATCCCTGTGTGAGTGCAAGTATACGTACGTATACATAAAAAATACATTCATGTTGATAGGTCTGCATTATTTCTCTGTGCGATCAAACAAGTTTGATAATGACAATAACGATGCACATTCCATGTAATTACAAACTGTGACACATTTTCTTTAAATATTTATTTAGTTATTCCCTTTTGTTGCCCTTGTTTTACTGTTGTAGTTATTGTTGTTAATGTCATCGTTGTCGAATAGGATAAAGAGAAATGGAGAAAGGAAGGAAGGATAGAGAAGGGGAGCGAAAGATAGACACCTGCAGACCTGCTTCACTGCTTGTGAATCGACGCCCCTGCAGGTGGGGAGCCGGACACTCGAACCAGGATCTTTATGCTGGTCCTTGTGTTTTACGCCACCTACGCTTAACCCACTGCACTACTGCCAGACTCCCTGTGACACATTTTTGAAGGTAAAAAATAAAGTGTTCCATATGATGGGTCTAGACCTCTAAAGAGTCCCTCTCTTCACTACCACTGGTCGCTTCCATAAAGAACACCATCTTGTGAGCCCTCCCAGGGCCTTGGCTTTACCATAAAGCAATGAAGGTAGGGATAGCTCCAGTCTCCAAAGGGTGACTGGGGGTATCCTGCCCTGCCACATGAAAAAGACAGTACTGAAATGAGTGCAGCCTGCAATGTTCCTCAGGTGTGACCAAGAACTATAAGCTCAGACCGATAGGGACTTAGAGGTTAAACAGGCTCTGGTGCTAAATATATATGCCCTGGAGCAGATGGATGGAGGTAAATAGGTAAATAATTAATATTAGCCATATATGTTTTTACAAGAATGGGAGCTACTCTGCATTAATTCAACTTTCTAGCCCTTTTCTCTATTCTGACACCATTCTCTCAGACAGTACCTTTGTCCAACCTCAGGCCAGCTACCAAACTCAAGCAAAACTACCATAGTTTTATGCCCCCAGCAACATGCCTAAAATGGTTTTCCTAGCTTTCCTCTACCCTAAAATCCATAATCCCATCTGCTCTAATCCTACTTCTTGGTTCTTGTTCATTAACCATCTTGTCTCATTAGGTCATGCCACCTTCCAGACTCCAAGTTACAGATGATACCATGACTCCATCCTGACTTTTCTGGGCAGACAACATCACCAGTGTGTCCTGGACCCTCATATCTCCAGAACTCTAGTCCACTAGGGAAAGATAAAAGCAGGCTGGGGGTATAGATCAACCTGTCAAAGCCCATGCTCAGCAGAGAAGCAGTTATGAAAGCCAGAATTCATACTTTCTGCTCCCCATAAACAACCTTGATCCATACTCCCAACAGGGGAGAAGAGATAGGATGAAGATAAGAGGTCCTTAAACTCTAGCTCCATCAGCACACAGAGAGAGGAGGAAAAAGGAGAGGGATATGTGGAAGTAGTTATAATGTCATGAGTGATTTAGAGGGAAAGACAGGATTGAATCAGACAAGGAAGGGTATAATGTATAAATGTGGACAGATAGTTGTAGAGAAGATGGTTGGCCCATGTCTACAACCTGAGGGGAACTGTGGTGGACTGCAGTGGGGAGACTGAAAATTCAGAATTCTGGTGGTGGGAATGGTGTGGATTCAAACCCCATGTAATTCTGTAATATAAAACTTATTAATTAATTAATTAACTTTTTAAAAATAAAGTGTTCCTAGAGCAAATATGAAGAGGGTTGGAATGTGTTCCAGACAGATGGGACAATATGTATAAAATCTCTAAGACAGAAACAAGCTTTACATGTTGACAGAACCAAGAGAGGTTCACTGAAGCTTCAGTCCTGGGATCAAGAAAGGGTACACATAGATCTGATGAGACTGGCAGGTCAAGAAGAGACCAAGCCACACACAGGCTTCCAGGGCAGGACAATGGATTTAAACATGATACTAAACTCAAAAGTACACAAACTCATTTTTAAAGCATTGACAGTGTCATGTTTATTTGTGTACAAAAGTCACTTGTTTATCCTGAGCCCTGCCACCCGTCTTTCCTCAAGGTCCCAGATTGTTTGAAACAAGTTACTTTTTTCCCAGAAATAAACAAGTCCATTTTCTACCTGTATAAATACTACCTGAAACAACAGGATGGTGACTAGATTTCAGTATTGTCCCTTATTTCATGTACTTCTAACAGCACTAAAAATTCATTCTCAGTACAAAAGCTGGTGTGACAGAGTTTAGATTTCTGTACCAAGCAGTAGAGCAAATTTGGGTTCAAAGCCTGACACTTTGTGAGACTTTTCTTGGATGATCTGGATATAGTACAACAAAATTATGATGTAGATTCATTTTTTCATATGAAAGTACATCTTTTATTATATTGTTTCTGAATGCCACCTCTGTTAAATTACACAAAAATGCATTTTTGCTTTCTAGAATTAATTTTATTTTTTTGCATGACAGAATTCAAGAAAATATAGAATAAATTCTAATCTCTATTTGTCTGAGGTACTTGCTATTACCCCTGAATAGAAGTCAACATTGAAAAAGATATATTTATTACAAATTTTCTCACTTTTTTTGCTACTATATCTCCTGTGCCTTCTATTCAAAAACTTTATGACAAGGAATACAATTAGAGAGAGAAAAGCTATTATTTTAAAGTTGTAATTTGACAACATGGATGGAACTAGGGATGGTCATGAACAAGTAAAACAAATCAGAAGAAGAAAGACAAATATCTATTGATGTCACTCATATATAGCATTTAGGAAACAAAGTAAGAAAAAGACATGTTGAAACATGTATAAATGCTTCCATTATCTCTGCAGGTCTGGGATCACTAAGGATGAATGATGTAAGGATCTTAGGGGAGAAGAAACCCAATGTCTGTGGTGGGGGAAGGGCACAGTGGTGGTGAGTGAAATTGTGTAGCATTTGTCTTGGGAAGATTTGAAATTAGGGAGCAAGGCAGTAGCATGGCGGGTTAAGTGTACATGGTGCAAAGTGCAAGGGCAGGCACAAGGATCCCTGCTCCAGCCCCCAACTCCCCACCTGCAGAGGGGTCACTTCACAAGCAGTGAAGCAGGTCTGCAGGTGTCTATCTTTCTCTGCCCCTCTCTGTCTTCCTTCCCTTTCTCAATTTCTCTCTGCCTTGTCCAACAGCAATAACAATCATAATAACAACAACAAGGGCAACAAAAATGGGGGAAAAATGGCTTCCAGGAGCAATGGATTCTTAGTACAGGCACCTCACCCCAGCAATAACTCTGGAGGCAAAAAAAAAAAAAAAGGGAGATTTGAAATTATACCATTAATATAAGTTTTGTGAAAGCAACATTTCCTCAATAAAAGTAAATTTTTAAAAAATCACACAAATATTGTTTTAGTCTGTATGTAAAATGTGTTTGGAAAGCTAAAATTGCTATCTCTGTTAAATACACATACACTCCAGTCTTTTCAATGTTCTAAAAATAAAAAATGTGTTTCCCACTTAAGTTTACACTATCTTGCATACTTTTGTATGGCCACACATTTGATTTATTGCTTTAACAAAGATCTCACTTCATAATATGTTCCTTATACTTTCCAGAGGGGTGAGGTTTAGAAAAGAAATTGCCTTTTTGAAACAGCTTTTATCCTCAGCTCTTGTATCCTACTTTTGCTAGTAATTAAATTCAACACTTTAAACTCTCAGAACAGAAAAAAAGATCAGTCTTGGCAGGTCTTTTTCAATTTGAAAGACTCAGCAACCTGAAACTTGATAACACTCCAGCTTTAATTATTTTGACAAAGACACAATATTAATCCTTTCATCTCTGAAGTATTCTAAATGATCAGTGAATAGATACAAAATTTTATCTCTGATTCATTTGTTAATTTAAAAGGTGCTAGATATTTTGTTTCTCCTACAAATATTCACAGTTTAATCAAAAAGAGAATTTGACACGGTTGTTTTGTTTGCTTGCTTTGCTTTGGCACAAAATATTCTCTTCTCAAAGGGATTCAATTGACAAATATTTTAGAAAGGAAGAAGTAGAAAAAAGCAGAAGAAATGCTCCTCATTTTTATTTTTTAAGTCTTTCCAGAATCAGCTTACAGATTATTTTCTATCATAATTTTTACAAAATTTGGAATGGTTTTAAGATACTTTTATTTGGCATATTAGATAGACAAATCTGGTGGAAAAAAATTTGTTTGATGTAGACAAAGTTTCTAATCCATGGCAAATGACTTTATTACAGCATTATTTTCTGGAGGAAAACACACAACTACAGAATGCAGTTTCTACTTTATTAACGACCTACATTTTAGAACTCTTGGGATAACTGAACAAACTAAATTAAGGTGCCTCAAATTGGTGAGTCAACATGTGTAACAGTAAATCTATCACGTGTACACTATGCCTTTCTTCTAGTTCTGGTACTGTATAGTAGGCATTCATACTACTACTTGTCACTGAGGCAGAGAAAATGCGGTTAATTTCTTAATTAAATAAGAGAAAGACAACTGGTGACAATCTACCCTGATCCCTTTTACATAAAAGGGACTCTCTTAGAAAAGTGACCATAGCTGGCTGCTAAAAAGCCTACTATACCTTCCAAGGAGTTCGTTATTGCACTCCACTGCTAACTCAAACAAAATGTACTCTCTTGATATAGAAAATTACCTTTAAGTTTGTTGCTATTGTTTTGAACTTATTGCTGTCAGGTAGTTGAAATGTATACACACACACACACACACACACACACAGACACACACACACACACACACACACTAGTTTTATATATTGTTTTGGGCTCAGTTTTTATTTTTTTTTGGTCATGAGCCCACTAAACCTGCCAGCTCTAATATAAACTTTGCTTCCTGCTTAATTGATTCACTGGGTCCCATCTCTGTGTGAGGATCAAACAACACACAAATCAGTATGTTTGAAGACAGTGACTAGTCAGGCTGGGTGGTGGCGCACTTGGTTGAGTGCACATGTGACAGTGAGCAAGGACCCGGGTTCGAGCTCCCGGTCCCTACCTGCAAAGCTCTGCGAGTGGTGAAGACAGTGACTCCTTTTACCAGTATAAGTATAGATCAAAACTAGTCTAACCTTACCATCATGCTCCCTTTAGTTTGCTAGTGATCCATCAATATCTGAGCACAGAACATAGTAAAGGACACCAAATATATGTCACCATTTTTCTATGGGAAAAATCACCCTCCTTAGACTTAAAGCTCTAGAAATCATATTTCTTTTAAAATACAGTTTATCATATGGATATGTAAAATCTGGGAATACTTTAGTCATCTTGCAGTGAGTCTACAACAACAAAAAAAGTGAAAATGAAAGAAATGTGATGGAATATTTTTTATAAACCATGATTAAAACAAAATAAGTCTAGACTTTGGTTTTGATATAACAAATTTTCCTTTATTTTAAATGAAAGTGAAACGTGGACTGTGCATCAAAGCAAAGGACTCTGGAGAAGGAGAAAAAGGGAGAAGTTAAAGGGATAGTGGGTCTTGGTGTATCTTCTAGACACCAATCAAGGGAGAATAAGAGACTGTGCCTATGTGTTAAAGACTATACTGTAAACCATTACTCCCCCTCAAATAAAAAAATTTTTTTTTTCCTTATTTACAACTGGAACTATTTCACCTGACACAATAAAGAAAACAGTATTCAAAGTGCTATAACTGGTCAATCATTTTTTTCCCTTACTTCAAATCATATATAGTCACTCATAGGAATGTCAGACTGAACATTATAACAATATTCTGCTTAATAATGGCCTAAATAATGCACACATAAAATAACTGTTCTTATCAACTATTTAACTTCATCTGGGGAATTTGTAACTAGTCTTAATTATGTACTAAATTCATCTCTATTGTAAACACAATTAACATAATCAGACATCTTAGAGTATAAAAAATGAAGTAAGAAGTCGCATTACTTTGCCCTTTAAAATATATTAATGTACTATTAAAATTAATATTAATTAAATCAAAATAAAAATTAAGTATTTTATTCAACTATATTACAATAATTTGAATGTCAGTTAAACATACTGAATAACATTCTAAGAGGTTATATAATGGAAATTTCATTCTTCCAAGAAAGCATTATATATTTATATATATTTATTACATATATATATTTATAATTTATATGTTTATTCATTATATATATTTATTTTTATTTATTTATTTATTTATACTTATTATATATAAATAAATATATATATTTAAAAGATAATGTGTGCAAGGATGTATTAGCTTTCTTCATTTCCTATCTAAAAAACAGTCTAAAGTTAATACAGTTCAGGGAGTTGGGCGGTAGCACAGCGGGTTAATTAACCATGCATGTGGCGCAAAGCGCAAGGAACAGCATTAGGATCCTGGTTCCAGCCCCCTGCTCCAACCTGCAGGGAAGTCACTTCACCTGAGGTGAAGCAGTTCTGCAGGTGTCTGTCTTTCTCCCTCTCTGGCTTCCCCTCCTCTCTCCATTTCTTTCTGTCTTATCCAACAATGACGACATCAAGAACTACAACAATAAAACACAAGGGCAACAAAAGGGAATAAATAAATATTTTTTAAAAATACAGTTCATACAAACTTTATGTGTAAACTGATTAACTAAATTCTGAGTTGTTTCAATTTGTAGAGAAAAATGTCCAGTTTTTAACAAAACAAAACAATCACAATTCAAAAGAAAACAATCTTGCAAACTGTCAAGAAGAGCTAACAGCTGTTAGTAGACAAAGACTTTAAAGCATCTGTATTAAATATACTCAAAGAGCTAAAGAAAAAAAATGAGAAATCTCCAAAAGATTTTGTGGCATATTTTTGAGTCCCATTAGACCATTGCATGTGCTAAGGCACTAGACTAAGTACCAGTGCCATGGTGCCATGGTAGGTGGGTCTCTCTCTTTCTCTATCCCTCCCTTTCTCTTTATCCCTGATAGCAAAGGTAGTCCAGATCAGTGAAATTACACACACACAAGATGCTAGCTCCATCAATATGTTTGATAAATCTTTCATTAACTCTTTCAAGGGGCCAGGCAGTGGCACACTGGTTATAGGAACATATCACCATGCACAAGGACCAGGATTGGAGCCCCTGCTCCCCATCTGCAGGGGGAATGCTTCAGGAGTGGTGAAGTTCCTCCTCTCTATCTTCTCTCTCCTCTCAATTTCTCTCTCTCCTGTCAAATAAAAATAGAAAGAAAAAAAAAAAATGACTGCTGGGAGCAGTGAATTTTTGGTGGCAAAAAATAAACAAAAACCTCAAAATTGAAAGACAATGGAATATTTCTTTATTCACTTCACGAGGCCAGAATTACCCTAATACAAAACTTGGGAATGACAGCAGAATATAAAATTATAGAACAGTTATAAATATAGCTGTTGGGGGCCGGTGGTAGCATAATGGGTTAAGCGCACATGGTGCTAAGCAAAAGGACCAGCTCTTAAGGATCCAGGTTGTAGCCCCTGGCTCCCCACCTGCAGGGGTGTCGCTTCACAAGTGGTGAAGCAGATCTGTAGTTGTCTATCTTTCTCTCCCCTTCTCTGTCTTTCCCTCCTCTCTTCATTTCTCTCTGTCCTATCCAACAATGACAGCAATCATCATAATAAAACAACAACAATAAACAAGCAACAAAAGGGAAACAATGGCCTCCAGGAGCAGTGGATTTGTAGTGCAGGCAACTAGCCCCAGCAATAACTCTGAAGGCAAATAAATAAATAAATAAATAAATACATGAATAAATACAGCTGTTGAAGTCCTTAACAAAACAACAGCAAAATATTGTGTTTCTAATTATGTATAGTACTGTATAAATTCTCAAAAATCCTCAGAGATCTAACAGAAGCTACCCTTTTTTATCTGTGTTACAAGACATTCATCGTTCTTCCTTAGAAAGACTATCTTGGGGTGCCTATACCTTTTATTATTATTGAAAGATAAGAGAAATTAAAGCACTGTTCCACTGCCCATGAAATTCTACTTTTAGTTTGATATTTTCATATACTTCGAAGGATCAGTCTCAGGGTTTCAACGATGCAAAGCATGGTTTTACTGCTGAGCAATCTCTGCAGCTTTGTCTAGGCTGTGGGTACCAAAATTTTTATATGAAATGAAATATTTCTAAATTTCATTATATATATTTCAAAATGTCCAGATTACTCATCATTTGTTATCATAGATATGTTAGGTCATGTAATATTCTTTATAAATGTCAAAATAATACAAATACATTGTTAGAGTGTCAACAAGATAGCTCACCTGGTTGGGTACATACCTTGTTCTACAGTCAAAGCCTTCTGAGCTCCACATAGGAGTGCACAGGCTGGGGAATGCTCTAATACTATGGTGTTTCTCTTTGCCTCTTCCTATTTGAAAAAGGGGGCCCAGAATGGTGTAAGTGTGTGTGTGTGTCCCTTTGTGGGGATTGTATACACACACACACACACACACACACACAAAGACACACACACACCACCAACAACAAAATAAAATATATTGTGACCAAAAAAAGGACTAAAACATATCCCTTTGCAAAACATAAATTATTGCATGCATACCACTTTCTAGCCTGGATGACTGTGAGCTGCTTTTGATTTTGTTTTTAATGGAGACAGAAAATGCATATAATAGCAGACTGTGGAATGTGCCTGTGGAATCATTTAGTCTGGCTCTCCCACAACAACTATAAAGGGGTCTCAAAGAGGATCTTTTTTCATAGCAACATTAAATGCTAACTTTAAGTTGATCTTTTTTTTTTCCTTCCAGGATTATAGTTGGGACTTGGTGGTGGTGCTGACAGGACGAATTCATTGCTCTTAGTGGCCCTTTTTCATTGTATTGCCTATGACGGAGAGAAATTGAAAGGTGAGTGGGGGCCAGAGAGGAAGAAATAAAGACAGACACCTGCAGAACTGCTTCACTACTTGTGAAGTGTCCTTGCTGTAGTGGGGAGCTGAACTTGAATCAGATCCTGCACTTAGTACTATGTGCACTTAACTGGGTGCACCACTGCCCTACCCCCTGCAAATTGATCCTTTTGTATGGCTCATGAATGATGCTATAAATATCCAAATGCCCCTTGGAAGAAAAAAATATTCTCCACCCCAGCATGAGAGAAAGGATCATAGGTTAGGCCTAGAGAATTTGTAATGTATTCAAATTAAGCTATTCTAAAATATCAGGATTAGAGCAGCCACTTGGCTATGTTACGGTTATTCAGTATCATCCACCATAATTCTCCTAGCCTTCTCAGAAATCAGACAGTTTACTAAGAAGCACCCTAAGGTCCCATCACCCATGCTATCTCTTAATTCTCTCAAGTTACACGTACTAGCATATATTTGGAATGTAATACTGGTTCTATTTTGGCACGTTGAGAATATCAGTTTGGTATTTTCATTTAGCTCTTTCTTAAGTCAAGGATTCACAGAAAGTTATCAATTGCTAATAGCATCCATGTCAAGCATGCATTTTTGAACAGAGGAAATAATATGGGATGAGTGGACTATATATATCTCCTCTATACCACCTCCCGGGCCACAAGTGGACTATATCTCAATGGTAGAACATAGACCACATATATAAGGCTCTGGAGTGTGGTCCTATCCACCAAAATAAATAAATGGATTAGTTAAAATAGTTATTTCAAGATATTATTTATCACCTGGTTGATAACCCCTGTTGTACTCACAGGAGACTGCAATGGCTTTCTCCCTTAATATCAGCATTAATTAATGTTTGGTATCTAACAACTGTTTTACCTGGGTATTCCTATTTTTTTCCAGTTTACAGTAATGAGAATACTCAGGTATATGTATTATATATGCTTGCAGTATTACTTCAGGGTCTTTCCTATTGAGAATTTGTCCAAAGATTTTTTGCTTTGTTTTGTTTTTTGCCTCCAAGGTCATCGCTGGGGCTCGTGCCTGTATTACGAATCCACTGCTCCTAGGGACTATTTTTTGTGCACTTGTCGTTTATCATTGTTGTTGTTGTTATTGCTGTCATTGTTGTTGGATAGGACAGAGAGAAATAGAGAGAGGACAGGAAGACAGAGATGGGGAGAGAAAGACACCTGCAGACCTGCTTCACCTCTTGTGAAGTGACCCCCCTATAGGTGGGGAGCTGGGGGCTCAAACAGGATCCCTATGCCAGCCCTTGTGCTTTGCACCAGGTTCGCTTAGCCCACTGTGCTACCACGAGACCCCTAAGATTTTAATTATGACCTTAAAGTGAATGATGACATTTACTTAAACCATTATAATAGGTTGTTTCAGGATGTTGCCAATACAATAACAAGCTTCATTCATCACAACTATGGTAATTCAACTATCATACAATCAACCAAATTTTTCTTTCTATAAATTTAGATTTAGAAATCCTGATCTAAAGTTTTGTTTTCCAAGGAGAGTAAACAGCAAACAAATACAAAGGAGGGGGGGTTCAGCATGTTTTTAAGGCACTGAAAAATGGTACAAAGATATGTAGTAATCAAAATAAAAGTTCTATATTTGCTATTCTATAAAGTTACTAGACATAAATTAATGGAAAGAATTAGGATTAAAAGTGTAAAGTGTGTTTTAGACCATATTTATAAATATTCACATTATATTCTTATATAGAATGTACAGAATCTACTAAATAAGGGATATAAAAATTAATGAAGAATTTTGTTTCTAAAAAGAAAAAAGACAAGACATCATACAAGCCAGAGCTTGTTTCATGGACATGATTTCAGGACAAGAAAAATCATCATGATTTAAAGAGAGGAGAGAAGAATGAGTCACTGTAGAAAGAGCTACATGCTTCACTTCAGACTGTGTCCAGAGACTTCAGGTGTGGAATGACAACCCTTCAGCTTCATAACTCGGGTGAGACCTTTCCTTTCATAGTATTCTCTAATTCCATCCCAGGTGGTTCAGTTCCTAACAAAGTCCCAAAACCTAGATATAGACCAGGTTCCATGAGATAGAGCATATGTTCACACATATCCTTAAACTAGGGCAAATATATACCTGAAAGCAGTAGTACACTAGAGTTTGCAGTGAGTACCCCCCCACACTTCATCTCCACTACTCCAACCTTTCGGTCCATGATTGCTCAACAATTTGTTTGGCTTTGTATGTTAACTCTCTTTTCAGCCACCAGGTTCCAGATGCCATCAGGATGCTGGCCAGGCTTCCCTGGACCGAAGACCCCACCAATGTGTCCTGGAGCTCCGCTCCCCCAGAAACTCACCCTACTAGGGAAAGAGAGAGGAAGACGAGGAGTATGGATTGACCAGTCAATGCCCATATTCAGCAGGGAAGCAATTACAGAAGCCAGACCTCCCACCTTCTGCAACCCACAACGACCTTGGGTCCATGTTCCCAGAGGGATAGAGAATGGGAAAGCTATCAGGGGAGGGGGTGGGATATGGAGATTGGGTGGCAGGAATGGTTTGGAGTTGTAACCCCCCATCCTATAATTTTGTTAATGTCTCCTTTCTTCAATAAATAAATAAAAAAGAACAAATTTAAAAATAGAACCACAATTAAAATAATAAAGATTTAGTATATGTGAAGTACTTTTCTTACTTTCATGCACAGAATAACTCATGATATGCTTATGATGATCCTAATTAAATAATCTCATATTCATTTACCAGTTACCAGTTTGGGGAGGAGTGAATAACAATCAAGCATTTTATTTCAACTCTGTCTTATTCTTGTCTACTATTTTATAGCATATTCTTCCTCTACCTTAAGAGATGAAACATAGAAGAAAAGTATTTATATTGACATATGTCAACAGTGTTAATATCTCACCATCAAAATCCAAATTTACTGTCCATAATTGCAACTGCATATCATTGCCCATTTTTAGAGGTTATTTTAAGTATTCTGATTTTTTGAAAAGCTATGAATATAACTACTTTGAATGTTAAATTTACTCGGGCCATCAGATGTCATAAAAAAAGATGCTAAAGCAATATATATATAACTTGGGCTAGTGAGTTAACTCATCTGAGAGGTACCTGCTGCTTTGGCATGCACACAACCTGGGTTCCAGCCTCATTACATTACGTGGTTTCTCTGGCACTTGCATAAGCTCAGGTATCTCTCCTCTTTCTCTCTATCTAAAAAAGTCATTTCACAGCAGTGAATCCTCAGTGATAACAAAAAAATCTTTATATTAATTACAAATTGGTGTTTATAAGTAATTTAAAAAATTTTTTTATTTATTTTTAAAAAGTAGACATTAACAAAACCGTAGGATAAGAAAGGTACAACTCCACATAATTCCCTCCACCAGATCTCCCTGTCCCATCTTCTCCCCTGATAGCTTTCCTATTCTTTATCCCTCTGGGATTATGGACCCAAGGTCATTGTGGGATACAGAAGGTGGAAGGTCTGGCTTCTGTAATTGCTTTCCCGCTGAACATGGGTGTTGACTTGTTGATCCATACTCTCTGCCTGCCTCTCTCTTTCCCTTGTAGTTTGGGGCTGTGGGGAAGTGGAGATCCAGGACACATTGGTGGGGTCATCTGTCCAGGGAAATTTGATTGGCATCATGCTAGCATCTGGACCCTGGTGGCTGAAAGAGAGTTAACATACAAAGCGAAAAAAAATTATTGAATAAACATGGACCTGAAAGCTGAAATAGTACAGATGAAGTGTTGGGGGGATACTCACTGCAGACTATTGTGTACTTTTGCTTTCAGGTACATATTTGCCCTAGTTTATGGATACCTGTGAACATATGCTCTATCTTATGGGACATGGTATGTATCTAGGTTTTGGGACTTTGCTAGGAAGTGAACCACCTGGAATGGAATTAGAGAATCCTGTGAAAGGAAAGGTCTCACTTGAGTGATGAAGCTGAAGGGTTGTCATTCCACTCCTGAAGTCTCTGGACACAGTCTGAAGTGAAGCATGCTGAGGCGGTACTCGTTGGGTTGATTAGGTTGGGACTGGCAGATGCAATATTATTTGGTATGAACTGAGAGAAGCATGCAGCATGCAATCCACCCTAAGGTTACAGGACTGGGGAAAATATAGGCTCTATAGTGGAAATGTGAGGCTTCCGCTGTCTTACGGTTCAAAAAGACAATATATAGTTATTGTTATAATCACTTTATTTGGTAATTGGGTTAACTTTGAAAAATCCCTTTATTAGGATTTGCTGTATCATACACACCGTCACCATATTTTATGTCCTTTGACATTATTTGCATATAGCTGTGCCACTAGTTTCTTCTGTTCTCCCTGGTCTAGGCTTTTGAGAGAATTGACATATGTATTAAAAAAAACTCAGTCTGTGCTTTAAAAAGTTTGAGACATACAATCAATTTAAACAGTATTTAAACAAATAAAATGCTCTAGATGGTGATATAAATTTGAATCAAAAACATCAAACACATAGTATCACAGGAAGGAGTTCTAAAATTATACATTTTGTAAATCAATACTGGATCTCACTTTGCTTCCTAGACTTAAAAACAGCAGTTTCTGTCTTTAGACTGCTGTAATTATCACTAGCCTCAGATGCTCATTTACACCTTTGGCAGCCAAGGATGGAAACTTGACTTTCACTGATGGTGTGTTATAATCACACCAGCTTTTTCTTCCGACTCTGATATTTGTTGATAACATTCACAACAACCTTTAAAAAATTAAAGTTCGTTTGTTTTGAATTAAATAACTCAGAGAAACTCAGGTGTATGTACATGAATAATTCATAATAATATTTTAATCAATTGCCTTTTGTTTCTTTACTTTTTCTTTTGACCTCACATACACAAATACTAAGAAAAAAAGCAAGACAGTATGGCAAAAGAACAGGTCTTCATAAGTGTACAACCTAAATTTTTTCATAAATATAGATTATTAAGTTGAAAATGGATTAAGATCTGCAGCAAAACATCAAAGTAATCGCACTCTGCTATGACGTAGAATTCTGAATTTCATGTTACTGTTATAGTGCGTACAAGAGAAGTTAGCTATTTAACTCTACTTATTTTAAATTTTTATACATAAAAAGAAAACACTGACAAACTCATAGGATGAGAGGGGTACAACTCCACACAATTCTCACCACCAGAACTCTGTATCCCATCCCCTCCTCTGAGACCTTTCCTATTTATCCCTTTAGGAGTATGGTCCCAGGGTCATATGGGGTGCAGAAGGTAGAACGTCTGGCTTCTGTAATTGCTTCCCTGCTGATTAACTCTACTCTCAAA
Source organism: Erinaceus europaeus (assembly GCF_950295315.1). NCBI lineage: Eukaryota > Metazoa > Chordata > Mammalia > Eulipotyphla > Erinaceidae > Erinaceus > Erinaceus europaeus. The sequence continues at coordinate 136,184,200 of NC_080164.1, forward strand.
AATAACCAAAATTCCACTGCATTCATAAACTGAAATATTGAGGCAAAATGTAATTTTAATTCATACTTGAATTTTAAATAGTAGTATCTTTGAGAAAATGTGTTTTTTTGTTCATCACTAAAATCTTATGTATGGGGGCAAAGCCAAGATGGTGACTTGGAAACAACAGCTGGTGTGAGCTCCAAAAAGAAGCAGCCTACAACCTGGGATACTCTGGATAGAGTGGCTGGAGCTCTATTTGAGTGACAAAATACCTGACCAATCAGAGCCTCAGCCCTGCCTTGGAAAGAGTACTTGGAGGGGAATTTTTTTTTTTTTTGGATACTTCTTATAATTGGCTGTGTTTTCTTTGCTCAGGCTGCCTGCTGCCAATCCAGAGTAGTCCAAGCAGCAGACTGACTGTTAGGGTTTTTTAACCTATTTTATTTCATTATTACTATTACTATATACAAGTGTCCCTTTTCCCTCCTCCTTCAGGTTGACCAAATTTAACCCTTGTGTTTTCCATTGATAGGTGACTGGGTATCCTATCGATTGTGAGAGGAACTTGATTCTCTTTCCCATTTCCCTCCACTCTCCTTTTTCTCACCTCCTAGCTAATTAAAAAAAAAAAAAAACACTTTCCTTTCACTGCTCATTTTTTCTTTCCTTTCTTCATTCTTTTGCTTTCTGAATTCACTGATATTTGCTTGTGAATTATTTTGGGGGAGAAATCTGACTCGAAGTGGAGTGTGTGTGTGTGTGTGTGTGTGTGTGTGTATGTGTCTTTTTCTACTTCCCTTCTCCTCTTGCTATCCCTAGAAATTACAATGGAGAGTAGATTTGGATAATTGTCTATTCTTGCTTTCCCTTTTTTCCTTTTTCTTTTTCTTTTGGTTTTGGTTGCTATGTTTTCTTGGACTGGAGGTGTTGTTTGACTAACTGGTATTGGTTAAACTGCATCAATCCTTGCTTCGGTTGCTAGTGTTGTAGTTTCTGAGTTTGGTGACTGCACTTGTCAAAAAGGTCTTTAGTATAGCGTGGCTAGTACTAAAAACACAACACCTGAAGAGTGACAGAATAGAAAAATAAAAAAACACATCAATAAAAAAAATGACTAACTCAAGAGCAAATAAAACTACTACCACAATGAATCAGGACAGGATCTCAGAAGAAACACAAATCTGAGAGAAGTAACCATAGGTAAGAAAAGTATTCAAGCAATCATAAACCTAATAATCACAGAAATGAGGACAATGATGGGGGAAAAGGCTATCAGAATTAGGGAAACAATAGATGAGACCCTCAAGGAAAATACCAGCTACCTCAGGTAATCAGAGAACTGAAAGCTGAAACAGCTGAGCTAAAAGATCAATTAGGAGAACAAGCTAATACTATAACTGAACTGAAGACAGAAGCTGAGGGGCACAGAAGCAGAAAACAGAATTAACCTGACAGAGAATGAGCTAGAGAAAACTAGAAAGGCATAAAAGAGCTAAAATAAGATTGAGAGACACTGAAAACAACAGAGACCTATGGTGTGATCTCAAAAGAAGTAACAGTTGAGATATGGGGGCAGAATGAAAAAAATCAATAAAAACTGGCAAGTCAAAAAAAAAAAAAAGTAACATTTGTATAATTGACCTACCAGAGGAAGGAGAAGTAAACACTCTAGAGAAAAAAATAGAATAAAACTTACCAGACCTAAACAACAGAAAGTACATTAATATTCAAGAGGCTCAGAAAGTCCCAAACAGAATCAACCAAGACCTGAAGCCCCCAAAACACATCATAGTTACAATGAAAAGAAGTAAGGATAAAAAACAGATCCTAAAGGCTAAAGAGAAAAACAAAAAAAGTCACATACAAGGGAAAACCCATAACACTAAATCCAGCAGAAAGGTACTGGAAGTTATTAGGCAATATAGCAAGATGTCAAGCTACAAAATCAATGTACAAGTGGCATTTCTTTCGGCAAACACTAAATCTGAAGAAAAGAATATCCAGAAATCACTCCCATTCACTGTTGCAGCAAAATCAATAAAATACCTAGGAATAACGCTGACCAAAGAAGTGAAAGACTTGTATACTGAAAACTATGAGTCACTATTCAAGGAAATAGAAAATGATACCAAGGAATGGAAAGATATCCCATGCCCATGGATTGGAAGAATTAATATCATCAAAATGAATATTCTCCACAGAGCTATATACAAATTTAACACAATACCCATCAAAGTTCCACCAAAGTTCTTTAAGAGAAATGAACAAAAACTACAATCATTTATCTGAAACTAAAAAACACCTAGAATTGCCAATACTATCTGGAGAAAAGGAAACAGAAGTGGAGGCATTACACTCCCAAATCACAAACTATATTGGAAGGTCATCGTCATCAAAACAGCCTGGTACTGGAACAAAAATAGGCACACAGATCAGTGGAACAGAACTGAAAGCCCAGAACTAAACCCCCATACTATGAAAATCTAATATTTGACAAGGGGCTCCAAAATATTAAATGGAGGAAGAAGGCTCTCTTCAATAAATGGTGCTGGGAAAATGGGGTTGAAACATGAAGAAGAATGAACCTGAACCACTATATCTCAACAGAAACAAAAATCTACTCCAAATGGATCAAGGACGTGGATCTTAGACCAGAAACTATCAAATACTTAGAGGAAAACATTGGTCGGACACTTACCCACCTAAACCTCAAAGCCATCTTTAAATGATACAAACCCAATTGCAAGGAAGACTAAAACAAAAACAAATCAATGGGACTAAATTAAATTGAAAAGCTTCTGCCCAGCCAAAGAAGCTATCACACAAACAAGCATACCCCTCACAGAATGGGAGAAGATCTTCACATGCCATACATCAGACAAGAGACCAATCACCTAAATATACAAAGAGCTCAGCAAACTTAGCACCAAAAAAGCAAATGGCCTCATCCAAAAATGGGCAGAGGATATAAACAGAACATTCAGGGATTCAGAGTTCACATAGGCTCCTAAGCTAAATATGGGCCCCAGACCACATCAACTCAATGGGGTTTACAGTCAACAATATTTATACACCTTTCCCATATATGGGAGCTACTCTCTTCCGTGATCCAGCTTTCTGGTCCTTTTTTTCAGCCATGACATCATCTCCCCAGACAATAACTTAGATCTACCTGCATATGAGTTTTCAGACTCCAGGGAAAAAAGAAAAAGGAAAACAAAAACGAACAAACAAACAAAAATCGAGTATAGCACAAGCCCTTTGGAATATAACTAAAATAGGCCTACTAGCTACCTACAAATCAAAGACCCTCCCTCCCCCCAACTCTTCGTCTTCACTATTCCAGCCTTTAGGATCATGATTAGTCAACAATTTGTCTTTATATGTTAACTCTCTTTTCAGCCACCAGGTTCCAGATGATAGCATGATGCCAACCAGACTTCCCTGGACAGACAACCCCACCAATGTATCCTGGAGCTCGGATTCCCGAGAACTGCACCCCACTAGGGAGAGAGAGTGGCAGGCTGGGAGTATAGATTGACCTGTCAATGCCCATGTTCAATGGGGAAGCAATTATAGAAGCCAGACCTTCCATCTTCTGCATCCCACAATGACCTTGGGTCCATACTCCTAGAGGGTTAAAGAATAGGAAAGCTATCAAGAGAGGGGATAGGATATGGGGTTCTGGTGGTGGGAATTGTGTGGATTTGTACCCCTCTTATCCTATGGTTTTGTCAATGTTTCCTTTTTCTAAATAAAATTTAGAAAAAGAAAAAAGAAAACCTTATGTACATTTCAACTATCATGACAATAAGCAGTTTATGGGGTTTTTAAGACTCTTACTTTTACATAATTATGAAAAACATATATATATGTATCTATAATTGCATATTAATAAGACCTGTGCCAAAACAAGACTATATTTTAGTAACCATATTAAATTTACATAATTCATGGAGCCTCTCAAACCTGAAATAGGAACACAATGTAATGACAATTTTACAATAGCTGCATGACTTCAGTGTAACTGATTCACAAAAACAGCTCACTTTACATGCCCTTTATTTTCCCTATGGTAACTGACTCAGTATGAATTAAAAAAATGAAAATACTGTTATTCTAATTCTATTTTATTTATTTATTTATTTATTTATTTTTCCCTCCAGAGTTATCTCTGGTGCTCGGTGCCTATAATTGAAAGGGGAGCAGAAGATGATAGACATACATACATACATATAGGCAGACAGACAGACAGACAGACAGACAGACAGACAGATATGGAGAAAGTCAGACATCTACAGACTTGTTTCACTGCTTGTGAAGCAACGCCTGTGTAGGGGTTTGAACTGGGAACTTTAGGCATTCCTTTCGCCTCTTACTATGTACACTCAGCTCTGTGTGCCACCACCCAGCCCCCCATATTTTTTTATTGGGAGGTAATTGGTGTACAGTACAGGTATTTTTATAAGTGTACAATTACTCAGCTCATCAAGGTAGAGGTGTCTGTAAAACAACATCACCCCCAAATTAGATGCATCATCTTGCACCAGGCCCTGAAATACCCCGCTTCCTCTGAATCCTCCTTCCTCTGGGTCCTTCGCTTTGGTGCAATACATCAAACCAACTTCCCTTTTATGTTCTTGAATCTTAAGCTCACCCAATGAGTGAGATCACCCCATATTCACCTTTCCCGTTGTGGCTTATCTCACTTAACATGATTCCTTCAGGTTCCATCCAAGATTTTTTTTTTTCCAATTTCTTTCTCTTTTTTGTTCACTGGACTGAAAAAGTGATTCAGGCTAAATTTATGTCACTTATCATATTTTATTCTTTTTTATGTCCTCAAGGTTAAGTACTGATCTTATCAAAATGTATTGAGCTTGGTTTTTTAAAAATTTTCCCTTTTGTTGCCCTTGTTGTTTTATTGTTGTTGTAGTTATTATTGTTGTTGTTGTTGGATATGACAGAGAGAAATGGAGAGAGGAGGGGAAGAAAGAAAGGGAGAGAGAAAGATAGACACCTGCAGATCTGCTTCACCGCTTGTGAAGCGACTCCCCTGTAGTTGGGGAGCTGGTCTTTGCACTTCGCGCCACTTGCACTACTGCCCAACTCACAAGAGATTTTTTTTTTCATTTAGGCTGAACAAAATCATGTCATAATGGATAATTCAGTTCTTGAGAACACAAAAATGGCTACAAAAGAGAAAACTAAAGTTCTTCAAAATAAAGTGTTATAGCCAAGCTCATCTCTATAGTGCTTTGCCAGATGGACAACAAAGTTCAAGCCCTTCCCACAGAGCACTAGGTGTAGCTCAAATGCTGTGGTGTCTTCCCTTCACTCCCCATACCCCTTCCTCTTTATATTTGAAAAAGCCCAAAGTAGCAAAGCCTAAGCAATAAGAATCAGTCAATCAATCTATCAATTCATCAGTGGTCCTGGAAAATCACCATAGACTGAGTTGTAGCTGATGGTGAAAATAGGCAATAATTGGATATGCTACTAAGAGACTTTAGAAAATAATTCTTAAATTTCAGAGAAGTGGCAGGGGGTAGTTCAAAGCAGAAGAGGATGGGTAAAAAAAGCTTTTAGGGTTCTGTCTGTAGTCATGAATGATGTGTAAGGAGAAAAATACAAAAGGATAGCATAAGAAAACATGATGTTCATAAAAGAGCCTTTCCTTTGATATAAATGAGTAAAATTTGATTAAATTATGTGGACTATATAACTAAGAATGAGTAATATTACTCTTTAATAAAATATATGAGAAAGTAAAATGTACTCAAAATTACACCTTCATATTACTATGTCCGAATTAATTATATAATTGACTACTTTCTCATATTATTAGTTCAAAATAAGCCCCAAAATACAATGTTTTAACTCTTTTCACACAATGATGTAAAAAACTTTAGTTTTGTCACATGTAAAACTATCTCTCCTACTTAAATTTTCTCTGTTTAGCCAAGATACATGTAGCCAAGTTGAGATAGAATACTGAAATAATTCACACTTTCCAATTAATCAGGAAATTTCTTTTTTCTTTTTTTTATGTTCATACAACTTTGCATTTAATTTCTATTTACATTCATTCAATCCAAAATCAAATAATACAGCAAACTAAATACAGATGAAAAGCAGAAAAGGTGTTACCCTCATAATACTACTAATAAGGCAGCTGAAGAATTTATTTAATCTGATAGATGCAAAGCCAAATTGGAAAAGGAGAAAAGTAATAGTTGAAAGAGCAAACAAAAACACAGATGAACCCATCTTTCAAATATTACTTCAGATAATCCATGAGATATTTGTGGTATAATGGTAAATTAAGAATCAAATAATCAGGAAATTTCTATCACTTGCAAATAAATGGACATTACTAATTAAGTCTCTTAATATTTTTCTTGTTTTTAGGTGAGAATCTCCACACAATAATTTTATGAAAATACTAACACTTTATTTTTATAGCTACTTAATGAAAAGTAGGTTTTAAAATTTAATACCACAATCCATGAAACATTATATCTCTGACTCAAAGCAATTATATTATCATATTGTTCCTAATCTCTTGTTAATGAAAAATCAGTAAATTACATTAAGTGCTTTTTATATTCTGAGATATTTTTTAAGGACCTTAATATATGAATATATATCATTGGCCTATTTTAAATCTCTGTCTACTTCTCAACAAGGTTAAAAAATATGTTTCTAAAACATAGAGAAATTATTTTCACTGTTTTCTAGTTTATTTAATCTTTTAAATTTATTTTTTCTTACGATTTTTTTTTAAAGAATTTATTTATTTATTCATGAGAAAGATAGGAGGAGAGAAAGAACCAGCCATCACTCTGGTAAATGTGCTGCCTGGGATCGAACTCAGGACCTCATGCTTGTGAGTCTAGTGCCTTAGCCACTGCGCCACCTCCCAGACCACTTTTCTTAAGATTTATACAAACTATTTTGATTAGTAATAAACAGGCATACTATTAAGGGGAAAATTAAGTCTATATTTTGTGATGTCATCACTATTAAAATGTGTTTTAATAGTTACTTTATGCCCTATGCTATTTAAATGATATGATGAGTTGAACTGATTGTCTTCTGTAGGGAATTGTGAGGATATGGCAGAACTTGGTGGGACCCCCCATTGAGAAATGTGGGCCTGAGGGGCACAAGAATCCTATCAGTCTCTCTCTACTAAGAGGTTGAGCAAGGAAGGACATGGCCTCCAGGATCTGCCCTACCTATCAGCCTCCCTGCCTCACAATAGCACACTCCCTTATTATCTACATAATCATTGTTTTGCCTGAAGGTCCCCTCCCTACCTCCCACCCATTCCATTCCTTTGTTCACATCTGATCTATCTTCTCTCTGCCCTCAGGACCCCTCTCTGGCTACTGGTTACTGATAACCTTGCTTTCTCATTCCTTTAACCAATTAAACCTCTTGCTCAACAATTACTGGAAAAGTCCTGACACTCCCCCAGATCCTTTGCCTCCCTACCATATATGGTATACACATGTCACTTCCTTCTGCGACCCCTTATAAATCCTGCTTTGCTGTTCAATAAACAGATTGCCCATGAGAAAATTCTGCTGGTCTTCTCTCGCCTTGACACTAGCATTGGGCATAGGAGAGACCTGTACAGCTCCATCCCTGCTGCTCCAGAACATTCTTTTAGGCCCCTGCATCTGGTGTGCAACAGAGTGGGTAAGCCAGGAGTTTGTGCCCAGGAAAGAGGCCTCCCCACTGAAAAGTCCGACAGTCTTCTAAGTTTACATAAACTAAGATTTATTGAAGTTTTGAAATACTATTTGTTTCAGAAACAAATATTTATTATCATTAATATTTCAGAGATAGGGTAGAGTAACTTTATGTTTATATGTAACTATTATTTGACATAAACTTCTCCACATAGTGTCATATTCTAGTTCAGCTGAGCTTAAAAAAGTCCCAAGAATTATTTGTTATCATTCCTTCATGATGTGGACACAAATATACAGATGCATCTAGACCAATATCTCACAACTCTTGAAAAATGATAGTGATGTAAACAACCCTTTAATACATAAAATTTAACTCTATCTCTGACATTTGCTTTAATAAAAACCTATATTTACTATTAGTACAGACATAAAAACAAGTTTATTTATACATTCTTTTTTAAAAGATCTTAGGGAGGTGAGGTGGGGTACAGGTAGTAAAGAACACAAGTTATCATTCATAAAGGTATTCAAGTCCTATGTTCCCACCTTCAGGGGAGACACTTCACAAGTGCTGCTGCTGTTTCTATCTATCATCTATCTATCTATCTATCTATCTATCTATCTATCTATCTATCTATCTATATCTTTCACCATTTATCAAAGAAAAAGAAAATAATGGCCACCCTGAATGGTGGAGTCATCCAAAGTGTCAACAATAACCCTAATGACTATGTAGAGAAATTGTCAAATAAACAATTATAGTGTATACTAAAAGCAAAAATTTAGAAGAAAGGCAAGACTGAAAATTGAAAAATGAAGACAGAAAAATAAAGACTATAAAATGAAGATAGAAAAGCCTTCTGGAGAAGATGACATCTGCATTTCACCTTAGAAGAAAAAGAAAAATCATTTGAGAAAGATTATATTCTCTCAATCCTCTTCCTTCTCCATGTCCATGTCCTCATTATCTTTTCAACTCCTGTATTCTCCTATTATTTCTATAGAAAAAAACCTAGTTCAAAACCAAGTGGAAACACATATGTTTGAAGGCACACACTTTATGATGTACAAGGTCCTGGTTTCAAATCTCTGGTCCCCACCTGCAAAGAGGAAGCTTCACAAATAGTGAAGAAGTGCTACAAGTATCTCTCTCTCCCTCTCTATCTCTCCCACCTTTCTCAGTTTCTCTCTGTTATATGAAATAAATGAAAGAAGACCAAAGAAAAGTAAAAGTGTCTGTTAGGAGCTATGAAATTGTCATGCAGGCACTGAGCCTCAGCAGTAACCCTGGAAGCAATAGCAAAAAGAAAAAAATATAGCTCAGCCCATCAGTTCTGACAATAATCTATCTCTATTGATCTGATTCAATTAATACAAGTTAAAACATTCACCAGTTTCCATTTCCAGTTATTTTCATCTGTCTCATTTTTTACTTTTTAAAGTGTAAATCTAATCACACTTTCTTTTCCTACTAATTCCCCTAAACTCTAACTCTAAAAAGAAAAACAAATTTTATCTTATAATTACATGATAAGGCATATCCTTGCTTCATTCCAGCATTTTTTGTACCTAAAGCCTCTCTTAACTTCTAGTCCTACTGAAACTCTATCCAAAATTTATGATTCAGTAAAATGTCACTTCTTTAATAAAACACTGGCTACTTGATATAGATGATTCATTTCTTTTCTCAAGACTCCTATAAGTCGGTCTTCTATTGTAAAAAGGAATTTAATCAAATCTTGACTTAACTACAACTATCTGTAGAATTATTTATATGACTATTATATACTACTTACTTTAATTATTGCATTATAATTTTCTTGAATTCAGAGTCTTTCATTATATTTTTTCAGTTTTCCATATTACTTAAATTGTTGCTTTAAGCTTTGTTTGCATACTAAAATTTTCCTTGATGGAACTACAACTGAAGAAAGATTGTAAAAAATCATTTTTAACAAAAAAAAATAGAGAGAGAGACATCTTATGGTAAAGCATACAAGCCAGATGGGATTGAGGAAAGATTGTCAATCTTTCTCTCCCCCTCAGTTTCTCTCTGTCCTATCAAATAAAATAGAAAAAGAAAATAAAGATGCTTCAGGGAACAGTGGGTTCATAGTTCAAGCACTGAGCCCCAGGATAACTCTGATAGAAAAAAATATGGAACATATACTCAATGAAATAAAATTTGTCAATAAAAAAAGAGAATATATATTATGTGTATGAAACCAGAAGTAATTATGTTTAGTGAAGTAAAAAAGGAAAGATAACAAACACATGTTTTCACCTATGTCTGGAGTATAGAGAATTGGAACCCATGAACTTGCACAAAAATAAAAAGTTGCAAATCTGTCTTTAATAATTTGTGAGAACCATGGTAGTTATGATTGGGAAGGTAGGGGTATAGAACTTTGACAATGGGAGGTTCCCGGAAGATGGCGGACTGAGAAGCTGTTAGTAGCTTGAGCTCTGACTACATCTTCTGGAAACGGTAGGGTTTTCTGCCTTTAGTAGGCCAGTCAATAAGGGGTCCTAGCGGTGACACCAAGGAGGTGACTATAACTTAATTTGGGTTAAAAAATAGAGTAGAAAAAAAGGGAGAACATTTTTCTTTCTTTTAAATTATTAAGCACACCTCCTCCCCCTTCCTCCCCCCCTTAACCAGTCCCTGGGGACCAGCTCCTAGCAGGCTCCCCTGCTGAGCTTCTTTCTTTACCAAGATTCCTGTCCCACCAGGGAGTATCATTCATTCTAAGTCTATACCCTTCTGAAACCTCTAGCCTTTTTTTTCTTTCTAAGTAGCCACCCCCCTCACCCCGCATAGCTAATTAAGTAATTAAAAATAAATAAATAAATAAATCTTTTCTTTCACCGCTCTTTTATGACTGTTATTTTTTTATCTTTCTCTTTTTTCTCTCTCTTTTTTTCTTTTTCTCATTATTGTCATCCTTTCTTCCTTGATCCTACAGCTTCCAATGCCACAGGCCCCATCCCCCACACCACCAAACAGTGTGCTTTTTTGAATTCACTGATACACATTTGGGAATTATTTGGGGGAAGAATTCTGACTGAGAATGGACTTTCACTTCGAGTATCTCTGCTCAACTTCCCTTCCTCCTTTAGCTAACAATAGAATATACAGTGGATAGTAGATTTGCATAACTGTCTATTTCAGCTATCCTTGTCTAGTCCTGAGGTTTTTTGTTTGTTTGTTTTGTTTTCCTTTCTTAACAATCAGCTGCCTCTGGACACAAGGTTTGAGGTAATCTGGAACAGGCTTTTTTTTACCCTGCTCTATTTTATTATTAATATTCTATAAAGGCATATACCTTCCCCCCCCCTTTTAGGTTGATCAGAATTAACTCTTAGGGTATCTTTCATTACTAGGGTAGTGGGCATCTTATCTATTGTGGAAGGAAATTGTCTACTCCTACCTCCTCTACAGACTCTCCCCTTCCTCCTACTCCGAGAAAATTAAAAAATTTAAATTAAATTAAATTAAAAATAAAGTAATCAAAAAAACCTTTCCTTGCACTGCTCTTTAATTACAGCGCTTTTTCTTATCTTTTCTCTTTTCTCTCTCTTGTTTTTTTTTTCTCTTTTTTTATCTTGTCATACACTTCTTCCTTCTTCTTTGACTTTCCAAATTTGTGAATTATTTTGGGGAAGAAATCTGACTCAGAGTGGACTCTCTATGTGTATATCTCTGCTCTAGTTCCCCCTCTTGTTACCCCTAGAATATAAAGTGGATAGTAGATTTGCATAACTGTCAATTCTTGCTATCCTTTCTTTCTTTTCTCTTTCATCTTCACTGGGATTTGGTTACTATTTTTTCACGGACTGGAGAAACTGGCTAACTGGTGATTAAACTGCTTCAATAGTTGCTTCAGTTGCTACTGTAATTCCTGAGGTTGGTGAGTGCAATTGTCATAAAGGTATTTAGTTCAGTGTTGCTTGTACTCAAGACACAAAAACTGAGGAACAACAGAGCATAAAAAAGAAACATATAAATTTAAAAAAAGGGTAGATCAAAACCAAATAAAACTGCTACTCAAATGAATGAAGACAAGAGTCCAGAAGAAACTACAAATCAGCCAGAAGTAACCATAGATAAGAAAAGTATGCAAGCAATCATAAACTTATTAATCACAGAAATGAAAACAACATTGGAGGAAAGGAATGGCAGTATTAGGGAAACAACAGTTGAGACCCCCAAGGGAAATACTGATTATCTTGAGGCAATTAGAGAACTGAGAGCTGAAATAGCTGTAATGAAGAAAGAAGTTGAGGCAAGGGAAAGCAGACTAACAGAAGCAGAAAACAGAATTAGTCAGACAGAGGATGAGTTAGAGAAAACTAAGAAAGAGGTGAAAGAGCTTAAAAAGAGATTGAGAGACACTGAAAACAACAACAGAGACATATGGGATGATCTCAAAAGAAGTAACATTCGTATAATTGGCATGCCAGAGGAAGAAAGAGAGGAAGGGGAAGCAAACATCCTAGAGGAAATAATAGAAGAAAATTCTCAGACCTGAATAACAGAAAGGACATCAAGATTCAAGAGGCCCAGAGAGTTCCAAACAGAATCAACCCAGACCTGAAGACACCAAGACACATCATAGTCACAATGAGAAGAAGTAAGGATAAAGAAAGAATCCTAAAGGCTGCAGGAGAGAAACAAAAAGTCACATACAAGGGAAAACCCATAAGATTATCTGCAGACTTCTCCACTCAAACTCTAAAAGCCAGAAGAGAATGGCAAGATACCTATCGAGCCCTGAATAAAAAAGGGTTTCAACCAAGGATAATATATCCTGCTAGACTTTCATTCAAACTAGATGGAGGGATCAAAACCTTCTTAGACAAACAACAGTTAAAGGAGGAAACCATCACCAAACCGGCTCTGAAAGAGGTTCTAAAAGACCTCTTATAAACAAGAACATCACTATAATATTGGCAATATATCACAGCAAACAAACAAAAAAAAATTTTTGAACAAGGGCACTACAATACATTAATCCATAATATCAATAAATGTCAATGGCTTAAACTCATCCATCAAAAGGCACAGAGTGGGGGGATAGATCAGAAAACATAACCCAACCATATGCTGCTTGCAAGAATCCCATCTGTCACAACCAGATAAACACAGACTTAAAGTGAAAGGATGGAAAACTATCATACAGGCTAACGGACCACAAAAAAGGGCAGGAACAGCCATTCTCATCTCAGACACGATAGATTTTAAATTAAGTAAAGTAATAAAAGATAGGCAAGGACATTACAAAATGATCAGAGGATCAATCAGCCAAGAAGACTTAACAATTATTAACATCTATGCACCCAATAAGGGACCATCTAGTTACATCAAGCACTTACTGAAAGAATTTCAAAAATACATCAATAATAATACAGTAATAGTGGGAGACTTCAATACCCCACTCTCACACTTAGACAGATCAACAGAGCAGGGACCCAACAAAGATACAAGAGAATTGAATGAAGAGATTGACAGACTAGACCTCTTGGACATTTTCAGAGTCCTTCACCCCAAAAAACGGGAATACACCTTCTTTTCAAAACCACATAACACATACTCAAGGATAGACCACATGTTAGGCCACAAAGACAGCATCAATAAATTCAAGAACATTGAAATCATCCCAAGTATCTTCTCAGACCACAGTGGAGTAAAACTAACATTTAACAACAAACAGAAAATTATTAAAAGTCACAGAATTTAGAAACTAAACAACATACTCCTTAACAAACACTGGGTCAGAGATTCACTCAAGCAGGAAATTCAAATGTTCCTGGAAACAAATGAAAATGAAGACAAAACCTATCAAAATATTTGGGACACAGCTAAAGTAGTACTGAGAGGGAAACTTATAGCCATACAATCACATATTAAACACCAAGAAGAAGCTCAAATGAATGACCTTACTGCACACCTCAAGGACTAAGAGGAAGAGGAACAAAGAAACCCTAAAGCAACCAGAAGGACAGAAATCACGAAAGTTAGAGTAGAAATAAACAACTTTGAAAATGAAAGAACCATACAAAAGATCAATGAAGCCAAATGTTGGTTCTTTGAAAGATTAAACAAAATTGACAAACCCCTAGCCAGACTCACCAAACAAAAAAGAGAGAAGACTCAAATTAATAGAATTGTAAACAATGGAGGAGATATCACAACTAACACCACAGAAATCCAGAGAATCCTGTGAATCTTCTATAAAGAACTATATGCCACCAAGATAGAGAATCTGGAAGAAATGGAACAATTCCTTGAAACATATTCCCTTCCAAAACTGAACCAAGAAAAACTACAAAATCTAAATGCACCAATCACAGACAAAGAAATTGAAACCGTTATTAAGAATCTAACCAACAACAAAAGCCCTGGACCAGATGCCTTCACAAATGAATTCTACAACACTCTCAGGAAACAGTTAGTACCCATAGTTATTAAGCTTTTCCATAAGATTAAAGAAACAGGAAACTCCTTTCCACCTCCTATGAAGCCAACATCACCCTGATACTAAAAGCTGATAGAGATAGAACAAAAAAGGAAAACTACAGACCAGTATCTCTGATGAAAATAGATGCTAAAATATTAAACAAGATATTGGCCAACCGGATACAACAACATATCAAAAAGATTGTTCATCACGACCAAGTGTGATTCATCCCAGGAATGCAAGGCTGGTTCAACATCTGTAAGTCAATCAATGTCATTCAACACACCAATAAAAGCAAAGCCAAAAACCAAATGATTATCTCAATAGATGCAGAGAAAGCAACCGTTCATGCTTAAAACTCTACAAAAAATGGGAATAGATAGGAAATTCCTCAAGATAGTGGAGTCTATATATAGCAAACCTACAGCCAACATCATACTCAATGAACAGAAGCTGAAAGCATTCTCCCTCAGATTGGGGACTAGGCAGGGCTGTCCACTGTCACCGTTACTCTTCAACATAGTACTGGAAGTTCTTGCCATAGGAATCAGGCAAGAGAAAGGAATCAACGGAATACAGATTGGAATGGAAGAAGTCAAGCTCTCACTATTTGCAGATGATATGATAGTATACATAGAAAAACCTAAAGAATCCAGCAGAAAACTACTGGAAGTTATTAGGCAATATAGCAAGGTGTCAGGCTACAAAATCATGTACAATAATCAGTGGCATTTCTTTATGCAAACACTAAATCTGAAGAAGAAGACATCCAGAAATCACTCCCCTTTACTGTTTCAACAAAATCAATCAAATACTTAGGAATAAAGTTGACCAAAGAAGTGATAGACTTGTATACTGAAAACTATGAGTTGCTACTCAAGGAAATAGAAACTGATACCAGGAAATGGAAAGATATCCCATGCTTATGGATTGGAAGAATAAATATCATCAAAATGAATATTCTCCCCAGAGCCATATACAAATTTAATGCAATACCCATCAATGTTCCACCAAGCTACTTTAAGATAATAGAACAAACACTACAATCATTTATCTGGAAACTGAAAACACCTAGAATTTCCAAAAACATTTTGAGGAAAAGAAACATAAATGCAGGCATCACACTCCCAGACCTTAAAATAAACTATAAAGCCATCATCATCAAAACAGCATGGTACTGGAACAAAAATAGGCACACAGACCAGTGGAACACAATTTAAAGCCCAGAAATAAATCCCCACACCTATGAACATCTAATCTTTGATAAGGGGGCCCAAAGGATTAAATAGAAAAAGGAGGCTCTCTTCAATAAATGGTGCTGGGAAAACTGGGTTGTAACATGCAGAAGAATGCATTGAATCACTTTATCTCACCAGAAACAAAAATCAACTCCAAATGGATCAAAGACCTGGATGTCAGACCAGAAACAATCAAATACTTAGAGGAAAACATTGGTAAAATAGTTTCCCACCTACACCACAAGGGTAAATCTAACCCAATTGCAAGGAAGACTAAAGCAGAAACAAACCAATGGGACTACATCAAATTGAAAAGTTTCTGCACATCCAAAGAAAGTATTAAACAAACAAAGAGACCCCTCTCAGAATGGGAGAACATCTTCACATGCCATACATTAGACAAGAAACTAATCACCAAAATATATAAAGAGCTCAGCAAACTTAGCACCAAAAAAGCAAATGACCCCATCCAAAAATGGGCAGAGGATATGAACAAAACATTCACCTCAGAGGAGATCCAAAAGGCTAACAAACATATGAAAAACTGCTCTAGGTCACTGATTGTCAGAGAAATGCAAATTAAGACAACACTAAGATACCACCTTACTCCTGTAAGAATGGCATACATCAAAAAGGACAGCAGCAACAAATGCTGGAGAGGTTGTGGGGACAGAGGAACCCTTTTACATTGCTGGTGGGAATGTAAATTGGTCCAGCCTCTTTGGAGAGCAGTCTGGAAAACTCTCAGAAGGCTAGACATGGACCTTCCATATGATCCAGTAATTCCTCTCCTGGGGTTATACCCCAAGGAGTCCAGAACACCCAACCAAAAAGAGATGTGTACTCCTATTTTCATAGCAGCACAATTCATAATAGCCAAAACCTGGAAGCAACCCAGGTACCCAACAACAGATGAGTGGCTGAGAAAGCTGTGGTACATATACACAATGGAATACTTTTGCAGCTATCAAGAACTATGAACCCACCTTCTCTGACCCATCTTGGACAGAGCTAGAAGGAATTATGTTAAGTGAGCTAAGTCAGAAAGATAAAGATGAGTATGGGATGATCCCACTCATCAACAGAAGTTGACTAAAAAGATCTGAAAGGGAAACTTAAAGCAGGATCTGACTAAATTGTAAGTAGGGCACCAAAGTAAAAACCCTGTGGTGAGGGGTAGACATGCAGCTTCCTGGGACAGTGGGGGGTGGGTGTGGGTGGGAGGGATGGGTCCCAGTCTTTTGGTGGTTGGAATGGTGTTTATGTACACTCCTAGTAAAGTGTAGTCATATAAATCACTACTTAATTAATATGACAGGGGGGAAATTAATTGTATGTCTTGAAGTTTTCCAAAACACAAACTGAATGTTTTTAGTATATAGGCTGTGCAATTGATATGCAGACTCTCTCAAAAGCCTAGACCAAGTAGATCAGAAGCAACCAATAGCACAGTTATATACAAGATACTGGGTACTGTACAGCAAACCC
The DNA here is from genome assembly GCF_950295315.1 of Erinaceus europaeus. Taxonomy (NCBI): domain Eukaryota; kingdom Metazoa; phylum Chordata; class Mammalia; order Eulipotyphla; family Erinaceidae; genus Erinaceus; species Erinaceus europaeus. The sequence continues at coordinate 136,201,072 of NC_080164.1, forward strand.
TAACAAAAGGACTTTTCAAAGTTATCCCAATTACCAAATACTGTGATGATAACGTTAACTATCGATTGTCTTTTGTAACCCTAAGACAGCAGGAACCTCACGTCTCCATTATAGAGCCTAAACTTCCCCCAGTCCCGGAACCTTTGGATAGGGCCCACTTTCCTGTATGCCTCTCCCAATCTATATCAAATAATATTGCATCTGCTGATCACAAGCTAACGAACGCAACGATTTCCACCTCAACATGCTTCACTTCAGACTGTGTCCAGGGACTTTACGTGTGGCATGACAACCCTTCAGCTTCATTACTCAGGTGAGACCTTTCCTTTCATAGTATACTCTAATTTCATCTCAGGTGGTTCACTTTCTAATAAAGTCCCAAAACATAGATATACACTAGTTTCTGTGAGACAGAGCATATGTTCACACGTATCCATAAACTACTGCAAAATATATACCTGAAAGCAGAAGTACACCAGAGTTTGCAGTGAGTACCCCTCTAACACTTCCTCTCCACTATCTAAGCTTTGGGTCCATGATTGCTCAACAATTTGTTTGGCTTTGTATGTTAACTCTCTTTTCAGTCACCAGGTTCCAGATGTCATCAGGATGCCGGCCAGGCTTCCCTGGATTGAAGACCCCACCAGTGTGTCCTGGAGCTCCGCTTCCCCAGAAACCCACCCTACTATGGAAAGAGAGAGGCAGACTGGGAGTTTGGACCGACCAGTCAATGCCCTTGTTCAGCGGGGAAGCAATTACAGAAGCCAGATCTTCCACCTTCTACAACCCTCAATGACCCTGGGTCCATGCTCCCAGATAGATAGAGAATGGGAAAGCTATCAGAGGAGGGGGTGGGATATGGAGATTGGGTAGTGGGAATTGTGTGGAGTTGTACCCCTCCTACCCTATGATTTTTTTAATTAATCCTTTCTTAAATTAAAAAAAAAAACTTTGACAGTGGGTATGGAACTATATATAACCTGGCTATCTTATAACCTTGTTAATCACTAATAATAAAAAGATAGGCCCTGCCCCTATGCAACACAAGCAAGAAGAAGAAATCCTAACTGATTTTTTGAAAATATAATCTTAAGGGAGTCAGGTGCTAGTGTAGCAGGTTAAGTGCAGGTGGTGCAAAGCATAAGGACCCATGTAAGGGTCCCAGTTCCAGCCTCCAGCTCCCCTCCTACAGGAGAGTAGCTTCACAGGCAGTGAAGCAGGGCTGCAGATGTCTCTCTTTCTCTATCCCTCTCTGTCTTCCCCTCCTTTCTCCATTTCTCTCTGTCCTATCCAAAAATAATAACTACAACAATGAAAAAAAGGGTAACAAATACTTAAAAAAAGAAAATATAATCTTAAATTATTCAAAACACACAGTTTGTTACTAACTCTAGTTTTATCTACTTTAAATTGTGTTTTCTTAGGATATACATCAAATTAAAGATGGTCCTTTTCTTATTCCTAAATTAACTTCAGCCGTTAATCTAAATAATGACATGGAAATTTCAATTTATCAAGAAATACACTTTGGGGGGCCAGGAAGTGGTTCTCCCAGTTGAGTGCACATGTCACAATGTCTAAGGAATTATGATCAAGCCCCAACTTCCCGTCTGCATGGGAAACATTTTACAAGCAGTGAAGCAGGTCTGAGAGCATCTATCTTCCTCTCTCCCTAATTCCCCCACCCTCTCAATTTCTCTTTGTTTTATCAGATAAAATAAGAAGGAGGACATGGATGCCCTGAACACTGGATTACTAGTTCAGGCACAAAGCCCTAGTGAGAAACCTTGTGGCAATAAAATTTATAAATGGACCTTCCATATGGGCCAATAATTCTTCTCCTAGGGATATAGCCTAAGGACTCCATAACACCAACCAAAAAGATGTGTGTACTCCTATGTTCACAGCAGCAAAAATCATAATAGCCAAAACCTGGAAGCAACCCAGGTGCCCAACAACAGATGAGTGGCTGAGAAAACTGTGGTATATTTACACAATGGAATACTACGCAGCTATTAAGAATAATGAACCCACCTTCTCTGACCCATCTTGGATGGAGCTAGAAGGAATTATGTTAAGTGAGCTACGTCAGAAAGACAAAGATAAGTATGGGATGATCCCACTCATAATCAGAAGTTGAGAAAGAAGAATAAAAGGGGAAACTCAAAGCAGAATCTGACTGAGTTTTGGTGTACTTCACCAAAGTAAAAATCTCTGGATGGAGGGTGAGGGTAGATGTTAAGCTTCACTATGGGTGGCGGGTAGAGAGGAGGGACACAGAACTTTGGTGGTGGTAATGATGTTAATATACACTCCTAAAATCACTATTTAATCAATATGAGAGGGAGAAAATGGATGTATGGATCATAGTTCTGAGTATCTATTCCTTTAGTTTAAGCACTTAAGACTTCAAATTGGTAATCTGATTGAATATTAACAGTGTATTCAATTTGTTAATACATCTCTAATTTCTAATAATGACAATTTCTTTGAAATATTAAATCATCTGTAATCTAGACCGGGAGAACAGAAGCAACTGGTGGTGTCACTTTATAAGATACAGCTATATATAAGTAGTATTAAAGTACATACATTATGATTAGGTCTTGTATGATATAGCAAATCCTAACAATGGTATTTTCAAAGCTAGCCCAATTTCCAAATAATTTGGTTATAACAATAACTGTATATTGCCTTCTTAAGATAGCAGGAACCTTCCCCATTCTCTGTCTAACCCATATTTTACCCAGTTCTGGAACCTCTGGGCTCGAGTTCCTGCATGCTTCTCTCAATTCATACCAATTGATACTGCATCTGTTGATCTCAACCTAATCAATGCAACCAGTACTACTTCAGCATGTTTCACTTTGGACTGTCCAGCGACATCAGTCATGCAATGTCAACCCTTCAGCTTCATTACTCTGCCACCAAGTTGCAGATACTACCATGACACCAACCTGACTTTCCTGGTCAAACAACCACTCCAGTGTGTTCTGGAGCCCCATCTCTCCAGAGTCCTGTTCCATTTGGGAAAGAGAGAAGCAGACTGGGAGTATGGATTGACCCGCCAATGGCAAAGTTCAGTAGGGAAGCAATTACAGAAGCCAGACCTTCCACCTTCTGTACCCCATGATCTTGGCCCCATGCTGCTAGAGGAATAAATAATAGGACAGCTTTCAAGGGAGGGGATAGGATACAGAGTTCTGGTGGTGGGAATTATGTGGAATTTTACCCCTCTTATCCTATGGTCTCATCAATATTTCCATTTTGTAAATAAATTTTAAAAAGACTATAAAGATGAAATAAAATACAGTTTGAACTTTGTTGCTACTTTTCCTCTGATACTCTCATTATATTTTAAACAAGGCAGCTTCTGTCAGTGTTTAGATATGCATGCCTTTTTAACTCATTCTGAGATTTTTCACTTGTTTTTATTCCCAACTTCATTATAATGCTATTGATGAAATGATGATTTTAGGATTGTCATAAGAGCACATATCCAAAATTTCCAATTGTCAAAACAATTCACCTTCCACCAAACTTCCATCCTGTTCCACTATAGGGATTTAGGTACATAACCTCCCTGTAGTGTTTCTCCCTTTTCCTTCCTGATTTCTAAAATCTACTTGGAGAGATTTTCCTTTTCAGAGTAGTTCAGGAAGCAAGAACTATTGATTGATAGATTGAATACAAGGTTATATCTAAAAGTACATCTGAACTGCACCAGTATAACATGGGGTTGCTTTGAAGAGAAAAAGATTTCTCTCTATAATTATTCCTCTTGAGGCAGAAATAATATCTTTTTTTAATATATACCTCTAACTATACTGTTTCATTTGAGAATTTCACTTGACAACCTCTCTCCAAGAGATATATTAACTAGCAAGAAAGAGTAATTTCTATACAGACTGATATTTCCCAAAACAATTACACAAACACTGCATGTTCAATTTTTATGATATGCTATATGCTGTTATCTGGGAAAAGAAACAGGAAGGATCTTACTGTAGTTTATAAGCTCACAATCAACAAACCCTATCTATTCCCATAGAAAGGAATTAAATCAAACACTGCATATAAAGAAGGCACCATGCCCATAAATGAGAATTAATAAAATTTTTCTGGGATCTAGACATATAACAACACCACTACATTTCACTGTGAATTTATTTTTATCTAGGTTCAGGTGAAACCCTTCTTTGTCAAAGCAGGTTTACTTGCTATTTTGTTTTATAAAAACATGGCAACAGGACCAGGTGGTGCACCTAGCTGAGCACACATGATACAATGTGCAAGGACACAGGTTCAAGCCCCTGTTTCCAACTGCAAGGGGAAAGCTTCACAAGTGGTGAAGCAGGGCTAAAGGTGTCTCTCTCATCAACCCACCATAATTTAGACTTGTTGTTTGCTATTTTATATCTGTGATTATAGAAAACATGTAAGTATGCAGCAGTGCTTTAGAAAATAATGGTATTTGAAATTTTAAAAAGTGACATCTTATCAATTTATATTCTCACACGTTATAATTTAATAGATGAAAAATTTCTAACTATGACATATAGTCTTTCTTGTGAATGAAATGCAACACTGGGGGCCAATGAAAGTAAATTAAGTTGAGGCCATATATTACAATGCTCAAGAACCTGGTTCAAGCTCCCAGTCCCCGTCTGCAGAAGACAAACTTCATTAGTGGTGGAGTAGTGCTTAACTTAAGGTGTCTTTTTCCCTCACTATCTCCCCTTCACTCTCAATTGCCTCGTCTATATCAAATTAATTAACTTAATTAAGAATAAACAAAGTAATGAAGTGAAATTATCCATTTATGGCACAAGTAATAGTGACAACCTCAATATTAAAAAATTAGATAAAATTTCCACTTCTGAGTTTGTATTCAAATAAACAGAAAGCAGTGTCTTTCAGTATTTTCATGATAATCAAAAAGTAGCACCAAATGTCCATTGACAGATTCATGGATAAATAATATGTGGTATATGATTGCAAAAGAATAACATTCATCTCTAAAGGAAAGACAGTCTAAGTAATAATAAAACAGAAATGAAGCTTAAGTATGTCATGCCACATCTATCAGTCCAGCAACAACAACAAAAAATATTGTGTTGAGAAACTACTTTGAGAAATCTATCTAAGGTAACTGAATTCCGAGAAGCAGATGGTGACCAGGGACACGTAAAAATAATAATACGGGGAGCAGCTCATTGAGTATAGAGTTTAATTTTTACAAAATAGCTTATTGGGAGTGATTGGATGACAATACAAATGTATTTAACACTACTATGCTGCATTCTTAGGAATCGTTAAATGATTGAAATGGCAAATTGCTTTCTGTATTATTATTATTAGTAGTAATTATTATTATTATTACTATTATTATTATTATTGCCTCCAGGGTTAGCGTTGGAGCTCTGTGCCTGCAATATGAATCCATGGTTCCTGGTGGCTGTTTGTCTTTTCTTTACTTTACTTTTCTTTTTTTTTTTTTTCATTTAATTCAATACAGCAGAGAGAAATTGAGAGAGGATGGGGAGCTAGGGAGAGAGAAATACAGACACCTGCAGTCCTGTTTCATGGGCTTGTGAAGCAGTTCCTCTGAAGTTGGGGAGGCAGGGATGGAACCCATATCCTTGTGTGGTTCCATGTGCTTAGTACTATGTGCAACTCCACACCCACCCCCAACTTTTTCAACTTTAAAGTATAAAAAAGTAGAGTTTATAAGGTTAAAAATATCCATTATACAACATAAATTCACAGTATTAACTGTCTTTCTAGTTTAAAAGTTATTTCTTTCAGAATTCTTTATGTCAAGGTCTCATACCTAATGCTTATTGAATTCTAAATAACTTATAGTGCATATTTTCAAAGTTTTAATTGTTTTACAGCTTTATTTTATCTAGTAGATATTAAACTTATAAAAAAAAAAACTTTCTTGAAGTGACAGAATCAGGGCCTTGGTCTTGCCTGGGTCCTGGGACCTCTAGTGTGGAGCTCACTTTCCTGCATGCTATTCTCAATTCATACCCACTGATACTGCATATGCTGATCCTAACCTTCAATGCAATGAGTACCACCTCAGCATGCTTCACTTCGGACTGTGTCCAGAGATGTCTGGTGTGGAAATCAACCCTTCAGTCTCATTATTCGGGTGAGACCTTTCCTTTCTCAGAGGACTCAATTCCATTTCCGGTGGCTCACTTCCTAAAAAAGCCTTAAAACCTAGATATAAACCAGGTCCCATGTGATAGGGCAGATGTACACATGTATCCATAAATTATGGCAAAACTTAAAGCAAAAGTGCGCAATAGTCTGCAGTGAGCCAATAAATGAAGCAAGCAAGTAGAAAGACTAAAAAAGACACCTTAAAGTTCCTAATGAAATAGTTTCTACTTAGACCTAGATAGCCTCCTCACCTCCTTACTGTTACACTTCCCTCACTCACTCAAAAGCTAACCTTATGTAAGGACTACAAAAGCTGAATAAGGGCAAGAGATTGGCATACTTTAAAGATGACTTTTAGTCACTATCAGGCCACCCCATCAACTGAGGCCCTAGTGAGGGAGTATTGGGATTCCCACAGACATGATGAGCCTAGACCTCGAATAGATAGATCCCTCTCTCCATTGTCACTGGTCATCTCTATCAATAACAACATAATGGAGCCCTTTGAGGGCACCCATAGGACTTTGCCCTCAATGTGGATCAATAATGATAGAAAATGTTCCATCCTTTGAAGAGGGGTTGGATAACATACTCTATGTACCACCTGAGGAAGATGGGTCCTGAAATTGATGCAACTTGGAATGTTCCTACTCATGACCACAAAATGCCAGTTTGGACCTACAAGGATGCAGAGGTTACATAGGCACCTATACTTAATATGGGCTCCAGATCAAATCGATGGTGTTTATAGTCAACAATAATTATATACTTTATTTGGAAGCTACTCTTTTCCTTGATCCAGCTTCCTAGCCCTTTTCCAGACATGACATCATCTCCCCAGATAGTAACTTGAGTCCATCTACATGTCAGATGTCAAGTTCAGGCAAAGATAATAAAGTCATCTCATCAGCCCCTTGGAATATACCTAAAATAGGCCTACTATCTATTTCCAAAACAGAGATCCCAAATCTTCATTTGCAATATTCCAGTGTTTAGGTTCATGAATAGTCAACAATTTGTTTGGCTTTATATGTTAACTCTCTTTTCAGACACCAGGTTCCAGATGCTACCATGATACCAACCTGACTTCCCTAGGCAGACAACCCCACCAATGTATCCTGGAGCCCCGCTACTCCAGAGCTCTACCCGACCAGGGAAAGAGAGAGATAGGCTGGGTGTATGGATTGAACTGTCAGTGCCCAAGTTAAGCAGGGAAGCAATTACAAAAGCCAGGCCTTCCACCTTCTGCACCCCGTAATGACCCTGGGTCCATGCTCCCAGAGGGATAAAGAATAGAAAAGTTATCAGGACAGGGCATGGGATACACAGTTCAGGTGGTGGGAATTGTACCCCCACTTATCCTATGATCTTGACAGTGTTTCCATTTTATCAATAAAAATTTAAAAAATCGCAGGGAAAATAAAACTTCCTTGAATATTCCCTAAAGTAATGTTCTAGGATTTTATTAAGAATAATGTTAAATGCTCCATATTTGGAGTAGAAAACAAATACAGGTGATTATATTAAGACAGAAAATTAAAGCTTACAAAAAATGACTTACCTGTAGATGTACCTCAACTTGAAAATTGTTATGTTGCATGTTACTGTTTTTTTGTCTCAGAAATCCTAGAAAAGTATACTTTTTCTTGAGGCTCTAAATGAGATTAATATCTATAAAACTAGAGAATTAATGCAGTGTACTCAGGATAGTCTTTTAAAAATATTTATTTATTTATTCATTCCCCTTTTGTTGCCCTTGTTTTATTTTTATTGTTATTTATGTCATTGATGGATAGGACGCAGAGAAATGGAGAAAGGAGGGGAAGACAGAGAGGGGGAGAGAAAGATAGACACCTTGCAGACCTACTGTACCACTTGTGAAGTGACTCCCCTGCAGGTGGGGTGCTGGGGGCACAAACAGGTATCCTTATGCCCTCATGCTGGTCCTTGCGCTCCACACCGTGAGCACTTAACCCACTGTGCTACCACCTGACTCCCGTCAGGATAGTCTTTAAATATAAATATTAGATTGCTGAAACTGGTCAGCCATCTGAACAGTTCCCCAACTATGAATATGTGTAGATTAACATGGTGAATAAGAAACAATGTGCACATTGTTTAGTTATTTTAACTTGTTCCAAATTCTACATAATAGTAGTCATAATTGAATAGGTCATGTAACATTTATTTACCTGATAATTACATTCTATTTAGTAATAATCTAACTTTAATCAAAAGTGAACAAAGTGTTATGTGTAATTCTAGAATATTTCCATACACATGAATAATATTCTATAAACTAAATGAGTAATATTTTACTTAAAAACTAATTTGAATTCATTTAAAAATGAACATGTTTTTCTTTGATAATATCAATCTCCTTTTAGAAACACAACTCCAAATAAGTTAGGAAACAATCAAAAACTTTTAATATTTTAGCACTGGAAAAAAAGTAAGTGTTCCACAATCAGTGTTCCTAATAAAATGCAGCATCTCTGGGAGACAATCATTATAGCGAAAAATAGTCTAGCAATGACAAATATCAAATTGATTTCAGTTAAAAAATAATTGGAAAAACACATATATTAGTAAGAGGATTTCAGGATGATTCCATAGGAAAATTACTACTTACACTTCAAATCTATTTGTTCTGTAGATACAAAGATAAAAATATTTCTTATGTTTTGAAACCATAGTTAAAAACACTTAATACAACACATAATGGTCCACTTAATACAGCAGCATATGACCAATTAAATATAAAGGAAAATGCAAAACAAGTAGAAATGGGTATGTGAATAAGTAAGAATTTTTAATTTTCTATTTATAATTGAATCACTTTAAAATCCCATGTTAAAAATGACTATATTTCCAGTTTATCTTATATATTACTTAGTTGATATGTGTTTAGACTATTCCTCATTGATGTGAATAATCAGTCTTTTAATTTTGAGTGAAAAATAATTTATATATGTGACATAAAGGATCTATAGATATGATTTCAACTATAAATCCAGTGATTTTTTAAGTAAACAATAAAATATTCATAAATTTATAGAAGCAATTAATAAATAAAGGTTTGCATGGTGTGCAGTTTCAAAACTGAAATTCATCTAATTAAATTTGTAATCAACAAGAAATACAAAGTGAAATCATAGAAGGTCTGTGTCAAAAATACACTCAAGATATAAATTTCTAGTATTACAATAATATGCTAATGTGTGGATCTCTTTCTAGAAAATACAAAAATATATACCACTTCAAGATACAGCTAATTCATCAGATTTATCATTTTAAAATATTCTAGACTACTGTTCTGATTGTAAACCTATGAAACAAATATTTAATATTAAAAAGAGGACTAACATCAGAACATTAATATGTAACCATATATGGACAAGAAATGACATATTAATTATTTTTTAATTTTTTAAAAATATTTATTTTACTTATTTATTCCCTTTTGTTGCCCTTGTTGTTTTATTGTTGTAGTTATTATTGTTGTCATTGTTGTTAGATAGGATAGAGAGAAATGGAGAGAAGAGGGGGAAGACAGAGGGGAGAGAGAAAGACAGATACCTACAGACCTGCTTCACCACTCGTGAAGCGACTCCCCTGCAGGTGGGGAGCCAGGGCTCAAACTGGTTTCCTTACATAGGTCCCTGTGCTTTGAGCTACCAGTGCTTAACCCGCTGTGCTACAGCTGACTCCTCATTTAATTGTTTTTTATCTGCTTCTGTCTTTTTCATTTTGAATACACATACACTCTCCTCTTAGACTAATTTCATACTTTTGCATTTAAGTATATTAATGTATTTTCATCATCTTATTTTGCACTAAGGTTTACCTTTAAGTTGTCCCTTCTCTTTTATTCCACATACCCAGCACAAGATAGTGGTTTTTGACCACTGGAATATCTGACTTTCTCATATTACATACTTGGGCTGTGTTACTCTTTATTTTTGTTTTATTATTTTGTTCTCTTGCCATTTTTCACAACTAACTGTCAAAATTCTCAAAAAGTAGAAGGGGCGTATTTTCTGTTGACAGCTCATACTGGCAATGTTTGCCCTAAAACTTTTCATTTACTTCAAACACTTTGAATATGCTAGCAAATGACCATAAATTATTACGCAGTCCAATAGTGTTACCTTAGAATAAGGCCGGTACTTTATTTCTATTATGCTACAAAATTTTAGTATTTGATATATAATTTCATTGTAGCATTTACCATTAACATCATCCACAATCATTACCTGTTATTATTTGAAAATTGCTCATAAATATTCTTATAATAATCTTAAATAAACATATACATAAAAACATGATTCAAAATTGGTCACAATAAACAATCTTAAGTATCAATAAATTCTCATTACTTTCACAAAATATTATCTTTATAAAAGTATCTTTAAAAGGATTGTTGATAATGTCACTAAAAAACCTTTTAGCTTTTATTACCACTTGTCCTGTGTGAAAAATCAAGGAACCGTAGAACATTGAGCAGACAATAGTGTTAAAAATGCTGCTTGATAATTTTTCATTTGGCTATGGTTTGTGAGTTTAGACTCACTGCAATAAAATTCTGTCCTTTTTGTATTCCACAGATAAATTAAGAATCACTTCTCTTTATAGACAACAATTTCGCTAACTAATAAAGCAGTGGTATCTTTATCTAAGAATATGAAAAAAACCCTGAATATATCAATAGAAGAACACTTGCAGTATTTGAAACTGCTTTAAATATTTTATGTATTTCTTTCTCCTCCATCTTTTAAAAGAAAGTTAAGGTTACTATTAAAATCTTACCCACCCTGGATACTAATGTTCTTCTATCACTTTTGGTATACAGATCACCCTAACTATGAAGAAGTAATATAGAAACAAAGAGAAAGGCAAAAGAAGTCTGCTTATGGAACATTGTAAAAAATCAATATTTGTTTATTTCTGTAGTACATCTTTACAATTAAGCCCTTTAAATTCCCTTTTCTTTTTTTTCAAATCCCTTCTTGAGTATCCTTATAATTTCATTAATTTTTTTTCATTTTGTTCATCTCATCTTCTGCCCTTGCTACCTTCTTCAAGTATCATTAGTTATGTCATTCTGCAGTAAAATATGATCAGAATCTTGAGTTATTTCTTATAAACAGAAAAGAGATTTTACCCTCTAAAAAGAAAAATTATAAATTCACACACATTAGGTGTTTTTTCTATGTCACATAAAAATGTGCCAGTCTACAATTTATAAAATAAATGATATTTTAGTGTGTTTCTAATAAACATGATATAATATACATTTAAAATACCTTGAGTAGTTCCCTACAAAAGAGAACACAGAAACTTATGAATTATATCTTAAGGGGGGTCCAGCGATAGTGGAGCTAGTTAAGCACACGTGGCACGAAGCAGAAGGACCAGCTTAAGGATCCCAGTTCGCTAGAGCCTCTGGCTCCCTACCTGCATGACAATCACTTTACAGGCAGTGAAGCAGGTCTACAGGTGTCTATCTTTCTCTCCCCTTCTCTGTCTTCTCCTCCTCTCTCCATTTCTCTCTGTCCTATTCAACAATAAAGATATCAATAACAACAATAATAACTACAACAACAATAAAAACAAAAAAGGATTACATGTCAAAAATGCTAGGAATGTAGAATGTTAAACTTGTTAAAGGTGAGAGGGTAAAATTGTCATGATGGTTTGCTTTGATCTTTATTGTTCAATTTTAATAACATTAAGTGTTAAGGTAAAAAATTAAAATTGGTCTTGAAAAAAACAGATCCTTAATTTTTCACATATCTATTTATCTTTTGCAATATAGTTAGTTATATAGATAGCATTACTATATTTTATAACATAAAATATACTTGGAATTACTATAAATTTTCTAGGAGATACAATTTTTTAAAAGAAGATTGTTTCCTAAATGTTATTTGTGAAACACGACTTAATTTTCAGACTAGTGAGAGAATACTAGGTATTTTAAACATCAGATTATGATTTTTTTCCTCTTTCTTTACATACTTAACAGTTTGTACCAGATACTACCTTTTTTTAAACTTATTTATTGGGGATTCATATTTTACTGTCAAAAGTAAATACAGAAGTTTGTGCGTGCATAAACATTTCTCATTTTTCCACATAAAAATCTGCCATCCTTTTCCAGGGACTGTACTCCCTCCCCCACCTACCCCAGAGTCTTTTACTTTGGTGCAATGCACCAACTCCAATTCATGTTCTACTTGTGTTTTCTCTTCTAATCTTGTTTTTCAACTTCTTCCTGAGAGTGAGATCATCCCATATTCAACCTTCTGTTTCTGAATTACTTCACTTAACATGATTTCTTCTAGCTCCATCCAGGATGGGCTGAAAACAATGAAATCACCATTTTTTAAAAATTTTTTTTAAATATTTATTTTATTTATTTATTCCCTTTTGCTGCCCTTGTTGTTTTATTGTTGTAGTTATTATTGTTGTTGTCATTGTGGGATAGGACAGAGAGAAATGGAGAGAGGAGGGGAAGACAGAGAGGAGGAGAGAAAGATAGACACCTGCAGACCTGCTTCACCGCCTGTGAAGCGACTCCCCTGCAGGTGGGGAGCCAGGGTTCCAACCGGGATCCTTATGCCAATCCTTGTGCTTTGCACCACCTGTGCTTAACCCGCTGCGCTACAGCCCGACTCCCCATGAAATCACCATTTTTAATAGCTGATTAGTATTCCATTGTGTATATATACCACAACTTGCTCAGCCACTCATCTGTTGTTGGACACTTGGGTTGCTTCCAGGTTTTGCCCATTGCAAATTGTGTTACTATGAATATAGATATACCCAAATCTTTTTGGATGGGTGTGTTGGGTTCCTCAGGATATATCCCCAGGAGAGAAATTATTGGGTCATAAGGTAGGTCCATTTCTAGCCTTTTGAGAGTTCTCTAGACTGCTCTCCACAGAGGTTGGACCATAGAGTAGGTCCATTTCTAGCCATTTGAGAGTTCTCCAGACTGCTCTCCACAGAGGTTGGGCCAATTGATATTCCCACCAGCAGTGCAGAATTTCCTTTGTCCCCACAACCTTTCTAGAATTTGTTACTACTATCTTTTTTTAAAAATTTTTTTTATTTAAGAAAGGATTAATTAACAAAACCATAAGGTTGGAGGGGTACAACTCCACACAATTCTCACCACCCAATCTCCATAACCCACCCCCTCCCATGATAGCTTTCTGTCGTATGCTTTACATTGACTTGTTCTAGCCCTCCCCCTCCAAGAGAATTGGATGAGTCCTGTTAATTTCGCGGGCCTGCTTGGCCCCGCCCCAAGGGACCCCGGGAGAGGGTTCCTGAGTCCGAGAGTTCCTGAGTTCCCCAGTGACAGAGTTCCTGAGTTCCGGAGTTCGAGAGTGCGAGGGTGCGAGAGTTTCTGAGTTCGAGAGTAAGGGAGAGGGTTCCTGAGTTCCAGAGTAAAAGAAAGAGTGCTTGCGCCGCCGCAAAGAGACAACGGAGTTCTGTTTGGTGATTAGTTTGTCTTAGTTTATGAATCGTTGTTCCTGAATAAAGAAATACAGCTTCCCTGCCCAGCCGTTGTCTCCGCGTCTCTGTTACCCGCCGTGAAGCCAACCTGCCCAGCTAGAGCCTACGAATTTTAACAACAGCTTTCCCATTCTCTATCTCTCTGGGAGCATGGACCCAGGGTCATTGAGAGTTGCAGAAGGTTGAAGGTCTGGCTTCTGTAATTGCTTCGCTGAACATGGGCATTGACTGGTCGGTCCATACTCCCAGTCTGCCTCTCTCTTTCCCTAGTAGGGTGTGTCTCTGGGGAAGCAGAGCTCCAGGACACATTGGTGGGGTCTTCAATCCAGGGAAGCCTGGCCAGCATCCTGGTGGCATCTGGAACCTGGTGATTGAAAAGAGAGTTAACATACAAAGCCAAACAAATTGTTGAGCAATCATGGACCCAAATCTTGGAATAGTGGAGAGGAAGTGTTAGGGAGGTACTCACTGCAAACTCTAGTGTACTTCTGCTTTCAGGTATATATTTTGCAGTAGTTTATGGGTATGTGTGAACATAAGCTCTCTCTCACAGAAACTGGTGTATATCTAGCTTATGCGACTTTGTTAGAAAGTGAACCACCTGAGATGAAATTAGAGTGTACTATAAAAGGAAAGGTCTCACCCGAGTAATGAAGCTGAAGGGTTGTCATTCCACACGTGAAGTCTCTGGACACAGTCTGAGGTAGAGCATGTTGAAGTGGCAATCATTTCGTTGGTTAGGTTGTGATCGGCGGATGCAATATTATTTGGTATGGATTGGAAGAGGCATACGGGAAAGTGGGCCCTATCCAAGGGTTCCAGGACTGGGGGAAGTAGGGGCTCTATAGTGGAGATGTGAGGTTCCTGCTGTATTAGGGTTCAAAAAGACAATCGATAGTTAATGTTATCATCACATTATTTGGTAATTGAGTTAACTTTGAAAAGTCCTTTTGCTATGGTTTTCTGTACAGTATCCAGTATCTTGTATATAGCTGTGCTATTGGATGCTTCTAATCTACTTGGTCTAGGCTTTTGAGAGAGTCCGCATATCAAATACACAGCCTATATATTAAAAAGATTCAGTTTGTCTTTTGAGAAACTTTGAGACATACAATTGATTTTCCCCCTCTCATATTAATTAACTACTGATTTATATGTCTACATTTTGCTAGGAGTGTACATAAACACCATTCCCACCACCAAAAGACTGTGACCCATCCCTCCCACCCATTCCCACCCCCCACTGGCCCAGGAAGCTGCATGTCTACCCCTCACCACAGGGTTTTTACTTTGGTGCCCTACTTACAATTTGATCAGGTCCTGCTTTTAGTTTCCCTTTCAGATCTTCTTAGTCAGCTTCTGTTGATGAGTGGGATCATCCCATACTCATCTTTATCTTTCTGACTTAGCTCACTTAACATAATTCCTACTAGCTCTGTCCAAGATGGGTCACAGAAGGTGGGTTCATTGTTTTTGATAGCTGCATAGTATTCCATTGTGTATATATACCACAGCTTTCTCAACCACTCATCTGTTGTTGGGCACCTGGGTTGCTTCCAGGTTTTAGCTATTATGAATTGTGCTGCTATGAACATAGGAGTACACACCTCTTTTTGGTTGGGTGTTATGGAGTCCTTGGGGTATATCCTCAGGAGAGGAATTACTGGATCATATGGAAGGTCCATGTTACTAGTATCTTCACTGATGTATGACATTCTCATTGGAGTGAAATGATATCTCTTTGTTGTCTTATTTCCATTTCTCTGACAAGCAATGACTTAGAGCATTTTTCTATATGTTTACTGGCCTTTCAGATCTCTTCTATGGTGAATATTCTGTTCATGTCCTCTCCCCATTTTTGGATGGAGTTATTTGCTTTCTTGTTGTTGAGGTTGGCAAGTTCTTTATATATTTTGGTTATTAAACTCTTGTCTGATGTATGGCATGTAAAGATCTTCTCCCATGCTGAGAAGGGTCTTTTTGTTTGGGTAGTTTTTTTGTTGTTGTTGCTGTTGTTGTTTGTTTTCTTTTGCTGTGAAGAAGCTTTTTAATTTGATGTAGTCCCCTTGGTTCATTTTTGTTTTAGTCTTCCTTGTAATTGAATTTATTTCATTGAAGATGTCTTTAAAATTTATATGGAAAAGAATTCTGCCAATATTTTCCTCTAAATATTTGATAGTTTCTCATCTAACGTCCAAGTTCTTGATCCACTTGGAATTTACTTTTGTGTTTGGTGAAATATAATGGTTCAGATACATTCTTCTACATGTTTCAACCCATTTTTTCCCAATAGCATGAAATGAAAGCTTTGTCTGCTGTAAGTTAAAGATACAAATCCTGAGACACTCTAATGACCAATTTGACACTGGCCTCAATAACCCAGGAGTAGAGTGGGAAAGGCTGTTCAATACCTAGTTGTGTTGTTGTGTGTTTGTGTGTGTCTATATGTGTGAGTGTGTGTGTGTTTAGTATTACATATTTCTCCTGGCACATTTATTGAGTAATATAAACTCTGAAATTATTTTGCTACTTGGGGAAATCCTGAAGAGTAGAAGAATGTTCAACAAATATTAAATGATGGTGGTGTTTATGATCTAATCTCCTCCCTGATCTTCTACATCTGCCCTTGTGCTGCTCAGTTTAACTTTATGGACTATCCTGAAAACTAATGATTCCTAAAGGTTACGGTTTTTCAAGGAGTATAAAAACCATAAATATCAGTTTTCTACTTTACAGGTTCATGGTCTATAATGAATTCAGTTTAAGCATTTTCCTTTACTTAATAATAATAAAGGTTAAAGAATCTTGATTTCGAAGCACAGGTCTTATCAATAGCATTATAATGAAGAATAATCAAGGAATGCCAAAGGTCAGGAGATTCGTATTGATGAGTCTGCAAAGGCACTCTCTCTTGAATGTTTATTTGAAACAAGTGAAGTGAACTTATAATTGATAATCTTTTATGGAATGATATAGTTTAAAGTAACGCATCATTCTTAATTGAAAGATCAGGATAGTTAGCACAGGTTATGCATCTGTGCTTGTTAATTAAACTGCCACCTAAGTGAAATTGTTTGATGGAGAAATGCTAGTCTTTTAAATTGAAATTTTAAACTCTTATTTATGGAATCATAATAATGATGCTGCATTATAAGTCATACATATTTTCCCTCTATTGAGAAACAAAGAAACTGTTCTCAATGTAAATGATGTGCTCATCATAATAAAGTTAAGCACAATTTAGTCTATGAGTTACATAACTATTTTTCATAAAACATTTGCAAACTCAATTTTCTTTTAGACAAGTGAAAATTCTTATAATTTAGAAAACTCAATCAATGGTTAATTTATAGTAGTGCAACATATTATTAATTTATCAGTTTGCTTTTTGAATTGTGGTTTTATAATGCAGGTTTCAGGAAAACGATTAAATAGATAAGAGGGGTACAACTCCACACCATTCCCACCACCAGAACTCCATAGACCCAGGGTTATTATGGGGTGCAGAAGGTGGAACGTCTGGCTTTTGTAATTGCTTCCCCGCTGAACATGGGTGTTGACAGGTTGATCCATACTCCCAGCCTGTTGTTTCAGCCATGACATCTTCTCCCCAGACAATAATTTGGGTCCATCTGCATATCAGATGTCAGGCTCAGGAAAAAAAAAAAAAAACACTAGCATAGTCATAGGCCCTTTGGAATATACCTAAAATAGGCCTACTAACTATCTACAAAACGGAGACCCCAAAATCCTGACCTGCACTAATCCAGCTTTTAGGTTCACAATTAGTCAATAATTTGTTTGGCTTTAGATATAAACTCTTCTTTCAGCCACCAGGTTCCAGACACTACTGTGATGGCAATCGGACTTCCCTAAGCAGAGGACCTCACCAATGTTTCCAGTAGCTCCTCTTCCCCAGAGTCCCGCCCTACTAGGTCAATTATTCTTTAAATAATACCTATTTTCACTTTGAATTAAGAAAAGCAAATATTGTTTAAGTCATTGAAAACCTAAATTTGTAATCTTAAGACTTGCAGTTATAGGGGCCAGATGGTAGCGCATCTGGTTGAAAACACATTGCCAAAAACAAGGACCTGGGTTCAAGATTCCAATCCCTATGTTCAGGGAGGAAGCTTCATGAGTGGTGAGGCAGAGCTTCAGATGTCTCTTTTTCTCCCCCTCTATATTTTCCCCTTCCCTTTCAACTTCTGGCTGTCTCTATACAATAAATAAATATAATAAAAATAATAAATAGACAAATAAACAGACTTGCAATTATGTTCTTTCTCTTTCACTTAGTGGCTAAGTGAAAATATTTAGAGTAGTATTAGTTACTACTGAATGTCTATTTGCCACTATCATGAAGTAGAACAATCTTAGTTATGGCCCACCTGTACTCAACTTCTGTAGGAACTGGCTTTATATGTAAATTGAGGATAACAGTAATTCTTAGTTCATATATTGCCAAAACTTATAGATAAAAAGTACAATTAAAGTTCTTTTTTAATGTTTTCTTTAAATATTTATTTATTTATTCCCTTTTGTTGCCCTTGTTTTTTTGTTTGTAGTTATTATTATTGTCATCGTTGGATAGGACAGAGAGAAATGGAGAGAGGAGGGAAAGACAGAGAGGGGGAGAGACAGATAGACACCTGAAGACCTGCTTCACTGCCTGTGAAGAAACTCCCCTGCCAGTGGGGAGCTGGGGGCTCTAACCAGAATTCTTCCTTTGGTCCTCGCGCTTTGCGCCACCTGCGCTTAACCCACTGCGCTACCGCCCAACTCCTACAACTAAAGTTCTTACCACTGTCTGCCTCCTAATAAGTACATAAGACATGTAGCTTTATTAATGTTTTTGTTGTAAACTTTGCAGTCCACTATAGTTACAATATACACAGATCTATTGTAACTGTTTGCAGATAATCAAACAGTATTAGTTGTGCCTCCTATCAGTTCAATATAATTGGACAAAAATGCCTTACTGACCTTAAGGAAGCAAAAATTAACAATAAGTAAAAAGTGTTAAGATCACAGCTGATCTGAAAATTATTGGAATCAACCCACAATATGTGTGGGTTGCAAAAGCTGTTCTTGAATGTTCCTTTGTCCCTAGTTCTCCTCAAATGCATCTCTAGTCCTTAGAACCTTCCTCACTATCACTTAAATCTTCACTAATTTCTCTGAGGACTTTATTTATTGATCTCCATGAAACAATAATTTTTGCAGCTACCTTTTCACTCATTTTTGAAGAAGTAAAGAGCTTTCCAGCAAAACATAAATTAGGGGAATTCATTGCTATTTACCTGGTTTCACAAGAAATACTAAGGGGGCATATACAAAAATAAAATATAGAATTATCTTACCCATAAGGAACAAATACAGAAATAAAGCAAAAGAAATAAGCCATGTCAAATAAATTAGACTTTTGTATTCAGACTACAGAATAGGGATATTCAAAGGAAGTTTGTGAAGAGGATAAGGATACAAATGTGGAGAGTTCAATGGACTTGGTGGAGGGGTAATGGTACTTTGGTGGCGTTTTTCATATAGGAACATGCTTTGAATGAGTGTAA